>NC_081842.1:97757721-98115524 GCF_963259705.1 Myotis daubentonii | reverse complement strand
CACAGACTGAGAGTGAAGGGATGGAAAAATATTCCATGCAAATAGAAAAGAAAGAAAAGCTGGAGTAGAAACACTCATATCAGACAAAATAGACTTCAAAACAAAGGCTATAACAAGAGACAAAGAAGGCCACTTCATAATACTTAAGGGAATGATTCAATAAGAACATATAACTCTTGTAAACATATATGCACCCAACACAGGAGCACCCAAGTACATTTTAAAAAAATTCTTAAAGGACTTTAATGGAGAGATTGAAAACAATATAGTCATAGTAGGGGACTTTAACGCCCTGCTGACATCAATGGATAGATCTTCCAGACAAAAAATTAATGAGGAAAGAGGGCTTAAACGATACACTAGATCAGATGTATCTAACCAATATTTACAAGCCATTTTACCCCAAATCTCAAGTGTACATGGAACATTCTCAAAAATAGATCACATGTTAGGATGCAAAACAAGTCTATACAAATTTCAAAAAGATTGACATAATACCAAGCATCTTCTTGGATCACAATGGCATGAAGTTAGAAATCAACTACAATAAAAACACTCAAAAACATGGAGGCTAGATAGCATGTTATTACACAATGAATGGCTTACCAATGAGATCAAGCAAGAAACCAAAACCTCCCTAAAAACAAATGAAAATGAATACACAACCACCTAAAACCTATGGAATATGGTGAAAGCAGTCCTGAGAGGGAAGTTCATAGCACTACAGGCTTATTTCAAGAAACAAGAAAAAGGACTAACAAACTATCTAAGCTTACAACTAAACGAATTATAAAGAGAACAGCACGAAAAGCTCAGAGAAACTAGAAGGAAGAAAATAATAAAGATTAGAGTAGAAATAAATGACACAGAGACAAAAAACAAAACAAAACAAAAAACAAGCAAACAAACAATACAAAAGATCAATAATCCAAGAACTGGTTCTTTGAAAATGTAAAGAAGATTGACTCATCAAGAAACAAAGAGAGAAGACCCAAATAAATAAAATCAGGAATGAAACTGTTGAAGTGACAACTGACACCACAGGAATGCAAAGGATTGTAAGAAAATACTATGAACAACTATATGTCAATAAACTGAACAACCTGGGTGAAATGAACAAATTTCCAGAAACATAAAATCTTCCAAAACTCAATCAGGAAAAATCAGAAAACCTGAGTAGGCCAATAACAACTTATGAAATACAAACAGTAATTTAAAAAATTGCAGCAAAAAAAGTTGTGGACTGGATATATTTACAGGTGAATTTTACCAAATATTCAAAGAAAAGTAACATCTATCCCCCTCAAACTACTCCAAAAAATTCAAGAGGAAGGAACACTTCTAAGCTCTTTTTTACAAAGCAAGCATTATCCTAATTCCAAAACCAGATAAAGACACTACAAAGAAAGAAAATTAGAGGCCAATATCCCTGATGAACACAGATGCTAAACTCCTCAACAAAATATTAGCAAATCAAATCCAGCAATATAATAAAGAGATCATACACTATGATCAAGTGGGATTTATTCCAGGGATGCAAGGCTGGTACAATGTTCACAAATCAATAAATGTGATACATCACATAAACAAATTGAAAGATAAAAACCACGTGACCATATCAATAGATGTAGAAAAAACATTTGACAAAATATAGTACCATTTTTTAAAAATAAAAACTCTTAGGAAAGTGGGAATAGAGGGATCATACCTCATTATAATAAAGGCCATATATTGCAAACTTATAGCCAACAAAATACTCAACTGGAAAAAAAACTAAAAGTGTTTCCCTGAAGAACAGGTATAAGACAAGGATGTCCGATTTCACCACTCTTATTCAACATAGCACTGGAAGTCCTACCCACAACAATCAGACAAGAAGAAGAAATAAAAGCATTCAAATTGGAAAGGAAAAAGTAAAATTGTCATTATTCACAGATGACATGATATTGTAGATAGAAAACCCTAAAGGATTCACTAGGAGACTATTAGACTTAATGAATGAATTTGGCAAGGTAGCAGGATACAAAATCAACATCCACAAATAAATGTCATTTTTATACACCAATAATGAACTCTCAGGAAAAGAAACAAAAAACAATCCCATTTACCATTGCAACAACAATAACAAAAAATATACCTAGGAATAAACTTAACTAAGGTGGTAAAAGACCTATACTTGCAAAATTATAGGACATTGAAAAAATAGAGGAAGATAAAAACAAATGGAAGCATATGCCAAGTTCATGGATTGGAAGAATTAAAATCATTAAAATGTCTATACTACCCAAAGCAATCTACAGATTCAATGCAATCTCTATTAAAATACCAATGGCATGCTTCACAGAGCTAGAACAAATACTCTAAAAATTTATATGGAACCAAATAGCTGCAGCAATCTTGAGAAAGAATAATGAAGTAGGAGGGATCACAATACTGGATATCAAAGTATACTACAAAGCCACTGTACTCAAAAGAGCCACTGGCACAAGAATAAGCATATAGACCAATGGATCAGAACAGAGACCCCAGAAATTGAGCCATACCATTACCGTCAATTAACACATTGTTTGCGGGTAGTTTTTATCGCGCACTAACAGGTGGCACAGGCTATTTTTGCAGTTGAATAGATTGATTATCATTATACCTGGAAGTACATACATAATTCACCATTGTATGTGTTAGAGACCCAATTTTTGTCCTTTGGAATTCGTATATCTGCATGTTAGAATCCCTTTAGAGCAATAAAAAGTATAAAAATAAACGTATTTATACATTACCCGCATTCTACCACTAGTCTATAAAAAACATATTAATACGTGTCCCGCGCTCTACTACCAGTCAACGTAAAACATATAAATACGTTTCCTGCATACAATGTGTTAACATTTGACAAAGGAGGCAAGAATATACAATGGAGTAAAGATAGTCTCTTCAAGAAATGGTGCAGGGAAACTGGAAAGACACATGCAAAAAGATTAAACTAGACCACCAACTTACATCATACACAAGAATAAACTCAAGATGAATAAAATACTTAAATGAAAGCATGAAACCATAAAAATTTTAGAGGAGAACATCTTACCTAATAATAGACAAACATGTAAATTGGCCATACCTTTGCTATGCTAACGAGCCAATCAGGAGAGTAGGCAAATTAACCTAACAAAGTTGGCAGTTAATTTGCATACGTAGGCTCCAAGCGGTGGAGCGAAGCCTGATGGCCCTGGGGCCGCAGAGCAGAGAAAGCCTCATGGCTCCAGGGCCAGCTCCGGCTGGAGCCTGGCCAGAGCAAAGGCCTGGTTGCCAGGTGCCAGAGGAAAACCAGTGCCAGCAGCCAGGGGAAAGGAAGGCCAATTGCATGAATCTCTTCATGCAATAGGCCTCTAGTAGGCAATAAATCTCAGACATCTCTTGTAGCAATATGTTTACAGATACATCTCCTAGGGCAAAGGAAACTAAGGGGGAAATAAACAAATTGGACTACATCAAAAGGAAAAGTTTCTGCACAGCAAAAGAAACCACCATCAAAATGAAAAGGGAACCCACTGAATGGAAGAACATATTTGCCAAAGATATATTTGATTAGGAGTTAATTTCCAAAATGTATAAATCACTCATACAATTCAACAAAAGGAAGACAAACAATGCAATTAAAAAATGGGCAGAAGACCTGAATAGATACTTTTCCAAGAGGACATACAAATGGTCAAGAGCCACATGTAAAAATGCTCAAAGTCACTAATCATCAGAGAAATGCAAATTAAAACCACAATGAGATATCTCCTCACCCCTGTCAGAATGGCTATCCTCAACAAACAATACATCCTGGAGAGGATGTGGAGAAAAGGGAACACTAGTTCACTGCTGGTAGAGGAATGCAGATTGGTGGAGCCACTGTGCAAAACAGTATGTAGTTTCCTCAAAAAGTTAAAAATGGAACTTTTGTTTGACCCAGTGATTCCACTTCTGGGAATATATCCTAGAAACCCCAAAACACCAATCAGAAAGACTATATGCACCCTTCTGTTCATAGCAGTGTTGTTTATAATAGCTAATATTTGGAAACAGCCCAAGTGTCCATCAATAAATGAATGGATAAAAAAGCTGTGGGACTTTACACTATGAAATATGCAGCTGTAAAAAAGAGGAATCTCTTACCCTGTGGGACAGCATGGATGGACTTGGAAAATATTATGTTAAGTGAAATAAGCCAACCTGAGAAAGTCAAATATCACATGATCTCACTTATTTGTGGAATCCAATGAACAAAAATGTATTTAGCCCTAATTGGTTTGGCTCAGTGGATAGAGTGTCAGCCTGCAGAGTCAAGGGTCCCAGGTTCAATTCGGGTCAAGGGCATGTACCTTGGTTGAGGACACATCCCCAGTGGGGAGTGTGCAGGAGGCAGCTAATCGATGTTTCTCTCTCATCGATGTTTCTGACTCCCTATCCCTCTCCCTTCCTCTCTGTAAAAAAATCAATAAAATATATTTAAAAAAGTGAATTGACCAACAAAATAAGACCCGAAGTATGGAGTCATGAAATAGACTGACATACCTTGATGTAGGGTTGGGTGTATAAGAAATAAACCAAAGAGCTTATATACTTAAATGCATAGCCCATGGACCTGGGAAATAGGGTGGTAAGTTCCTGGAGGCAGGGAGAAGGAAGGGGAAAAGGGGAGATATCTGTAATGCTATCAACAATAAAAATATATTTTAAAAAAGAAATGGCTTTCTATCTTAGTGAAGATTACAATTTAAGTGTATGAAAAATAAAATTAAAAAAATCTTTCTCTCTCTTTTTCCCCTCTAGCCACCACTACTACCCCACACAGGTGCAGACACATACGTAGCTTTCCACTTTCCAGCTGCAAGCAGAGAGGTATAAGTGTAGTGGCTATGATTGCAGCTTCAGGATCTTTGTTCAAATGCTATCTCCAGCACTTAGGAAAAATGGAAATTTGGGCAACTTTCCCACCATACCTATATACCACATTTTGAAGCGTTACTGTGAGGATTACATAAATCAATACAGTCTGACACAAAATGAGTGTAGCTACTATTTTTAGTGTAGTCGGCATAACAAAGGAAGACAATTATGATGGCCTGTGACTGGTGAGGAGTCCGACCCAGCGTTAGGAGTGGATAGAGGTTCTCTGAGGGAGTACTAGGTACTGAGCTGATTTCTGAAGATGAACAGGTGAAGGGAGTGCGGAGAACCAATGTTTTCCATTTAGAAAGAACTTTGCAGTGGAGAACCTGAGGGGTCCAGCTGCCCAGAGCGTCTGGTGGCCTGAGAGAAAGCTAGTGAGGCAATAGCACAGAGGAAGCCGTGATAAACGAGGCAGCCACTTTGACTTGTATTTGTGCAAGTGCTATGGTTGTGGATTACTTCTAAATGTCCCAGCCAATATTAAATTCCCGGGCCCCGTGTCTGTCACAGTGTTTCCCAACGTCAGTTTACGTGTCCTTCAGAACATAAACGTAGCATTCCCTTCGGGAGCCTCCTCCTGGACCCCGCTCTCCTAGCACCCTTCTCCCCGCGCTGGATCCGGTGCTTCTGCCTGTGTAACCCACGCCAGAGCCTTCACCACTTGCAGTTCCACTTGTGTGCTCCTGCCTGGGAGTTGGCTGTTTAATTTCTTTTTTAGTTTCACCCGAGGATAAGTTTTGGGTTTTATTTTTTTTTATTTTTTGTTTTGTTTTGTTTTGTTTTGTTTTGAGAGAGAGAGGAAGGGGAAGAGAGAGAAAGAGAGACATTGATTGGTTGTCTCCCACAGGCACTCCCATCGGGGATTGAACCCTAAACCTTTTGGTGTATGGGAGGATGCTCCCATCAACCAAGCCACCCCACCAGGTCTGAGCACAGACTTTTGCCTCGTTTATTTTTGGATGCGCGTTGGTCTAAAATAAAACAGGTACCAAAAGGTAAAGGTTTGACAAGTGAGTAAAATCTATACTTTCAGAACATACTCTAAATGTAAAGACTGCACAGTCTAAATAGAAAATTGAAATGATATTCCCCCAAATTCGGGGGTGGGGTGGAGTTGCATTGAAACTTACTTTTTCTATGAAATGAAGGATTTCCTGGTGCATAGTGTCAACTCTCATTATAAACACTTATAACTCTTTTATTTTAAAATGCAAGACATAATTGGAAATCCCATTATGGATTTTTAAAAAATAAGGGGTAAGAGAAATTTCAGATAAATTTCATATTTCTCTTAAATTTAGAGTAAATATAAAAATGTTATCTCTACACTTATAGTACTCAGTGAAACAGTTTAGAGTTAATTAAAAATTTAAAGAACTAATTATATTTGTTTAAAATATATCTTGAAAATACCTATTGAAAATAAGTTAATTACACATTTTTTCCTATAATGTTAAGATATATTAAATTTGCCTATATTTATTTTTAATTTTTTCTCCCACTAGCCCTTAAATTACTAAGTCACTGTTGCTATTCATTATTAATATCATGTGACTCTAAAAGCAGGCTTAGTAATGAACTTAGTAACTATAGATTGAAGGGGATAATGGCTCTTCAATATCTAAGCACCTTCCCTATACTTTATTCCCATTCCTTATTTACTGTCTAGGGCCCGATGCCTTTTGCATGGCTAGAGTTTCACAGCTGATCATCACTGACTGCTAAATCCCAGAGACCAGAAATGTCCCTTTCTTCTTAACATGTCTCACATGAGTCTAAGTACAGAGGGCAGTGGCAAAAAAACTCCACAAAACACCATCCTGTCAGTGATTCTACCCTATAAAGCCAAATGAAATATTACACTCTCCTAAATAGTGTTTTACATTACTGTGAAAAAAATCCTGTCTATGCCACATAATTACACTAGAGGCCTGGTGCACAAAATTCGTGCACAGGGAAGAGGGGTCCCTCAGCCTGGCCTGCACCCTCTCACAATCTGGGACCCCTCGGGGGATGTCCAACTGCCATATCCCTGCAGGCCTAAACCGACAGTCAGACATCCCCCTCGCAATCCAGGACTGCTGGCTCCTAACCATTTGCCTGCTTGCCTAATCACCCTAACCACTCGCCTGCCTGCCTGATTGCCCCTAAGCACTTGCCTGCCTGCCTGATTGTCCCTAGCCAATTGCCTGCCTGCCTTATTGTCCCTAACCACCTCGCCTTGGCCCCCGCTGCCACGTCTTAGTCTGGAAGGACATCTGGAATGACGTGTGGAAGGTTGTTTGGCTGTCCAGTCTAATTAGCATATTACTCTTTATTATTTTATTATGCTGGGGCACAGGTGTGATTGTGTGTGTGTGCACAAGTGTATGTGTATGAGTGTGTGTGTGTGTCTGCACACACATGTGTGCACCTGTCTGGGTGAGAGAGTGGTAGCTGATAAGGCTGAAAATATACTTTAGAATCAGGGGTATAAAAGAGGCAAAATCCTAAAGAAGTTAAAGAAGAAGCAGGCATTCTCAACAGGGATTGAATGAAAAAAATCTAATTCCTAAAAGAGAAAAATATTCAAGTGACTATTTTCCCATTTTCACAAGGATAGGGCATAAATAGCACCAATTCAGATACAAAGCAGAGAGGTTGATTTATTACCCACAGTGACTGCCTTCGTGCTGTAGGACTTAGTGAACTCTGCTTCACAAGGCCTGGACTGTGAAGATAATGAAGCTGCAGCTTAGGGTCCCTCACTCGCACAGACTCCTCCCAAAGTCAGGCAAGGGGCCCCAGCAATACCACCATATGGTCCTGTGCTAAAACATGACTTTTAACTTTAATCCATAAAGGCAGATTCTGTTTTATTATTTTTATTTCTTTTCAAAGTAGAGTTCTGCACATTTTATAATCTTTATGTTCAATAAAAACTAGAGCCATCATGAAAATCAGTGAAGTAGAGTATTTTAGACTTTTAGGAGTTTGGGGCTTCCTATGAAACAAACGAAGGCTGCGACTCTGGCAGTGGATGTATGGACATGCAGGTTGAGGGCATCTTATTTGCAGAGAGCTTGACCCCCTACCGTAGTTCAGTGGAATCAATGGCAAATATAGCTGGATAGGAACATAGAGCAAGACTGATAAATTCTGGTAAGAGCCCAAAGGGTAGGGAAGTCAGAAATGGATGAGTGTCTTTGCTAAGAAACTTTCTGCAGTTGTAGTGGGAAGCAGAACAAAACATAAGAGAACTGAATTGCTGTGTGATTGTTGACAGCTGCTGGGTTAAGGATGGGTAGAATGAGAAGGGATTTGTTTAAGATAATGCAGCTGGCTAGGGACAGAGCCAGCATTGGGTCCTGTTTCACTCCCTGAGCATTCCAGGCACTGAAAGGGACCCTTAGTTAAATTGATGGCGGTATGATTACCTGTAAGTATGAGGTTATTCCAGTTTTTGGAGATTTAACATTTGAAAATTTTCTGAATTTATGTTGTCAATGAAGCAAAAACAATAAAAATCACCCAGAGTGATTGATCCATGATTTAAGAAAAACAAGGAAGGGCAATTTTGGGTTATTTTCTCTCTGTGATTTCCCTGTTGTTGTTGTTTTTAAATTTATATTTAAAAATTTTTAAGATTTAAGTTACAGTTGACATACAATATTTTCTTAGTTTCAGGTATACAACCCCACTAGTAGATATTTATACAACTTACAAAATGATCTCCTGGATAAATCTAGAATTCATCTGACACCATGTATATCCATTAATATACTAGAGGCCCAGTGCACAAAAATTTGTGCACTCGGGGGTAGGGGATCCCTCAGCCCAGCCTGTGCCCTTTCGCAATCTGGGACCCCTCAGGGGTGACCACTTGCTGGCTTAGGCCTGCTCCCCGGGGGATTGGACCTAAGATGGCAATCAGACATCCCTCTGGCAGCCCGGCAGCCCTCAGGGTATGTCCACTTGCCAGCAGGGAGCAGACCTAAGCTGCAGTCAGACATCCTTAGCACTGCTAAGGAGGCAGGAGAGGCTCCCACCACCACTGCTGTACTGGTAGCCATCAGCCTGGCTTGTGGCTGAGCAGAGCTCCCCCCTGTTAGAGTGCACTGACCACCAGAGGGCAGCTCCTGCATTGAGCATCTGCCCCTTGGTGGTTAGTGTGTGTCATAGTGACCAGTCATTCCCAGTCTTTCTGCTGTTAGGGTCAGTTTGCATATTACCCTTTTACTATATAGGATAGAGGCCTGGTGCACGGGTGGGGGATGGCTGGTTTGCCCTGAAGGGTGTCCCGGATCAGGATGGGGGTCCCGCTTGGGTGCCTGGCTAGCCTGGATGAGGGGATGATGGCTGTTTGCAGCTGGCCACACCCTCTTCAGGGTGGGGGCCCCCTTTGGGGTGCCTGGCCAGCCTGGGTGAGGGGCTGATGGCTGTTTTCAGGCTGGCCACACTCCCTTCAGGGTGGGGGTCCTGCTTGGGTGCCTGGCCAGCCTGGATGATGGGCTGATGGCTGTTTGCAGCTGGTGACACCCCCTTCAAGGTGGGGGTTCCCACTGGGGTGCCTGGCCAGTCTGGGTGAGGGGCTGAGGGCCATTTTCACGCTGGCGGGCGACTGAGGCTCCCAGCCTATTTTTTTTTTCTACTTTTTTATTTTGGGATTTATTTACCTTCTATAGCTGTCACTGGAGCTGAGAGCCGGCTCAAGCTCTGAGGCCATGGCTGGCTAAAAGCAGGTATCTGGGGTTTGTTTAGCTTCTATAGTTGAAACTCTGTTGTCATCACTGGCGCTCTAAGCTCTGAGGCCCCAGCTGGCTGAAAGCAGGTACCTGGGGTTTGTTTACCTTCTATAATTGCAACATTGTTGCATCCGGAGCTCAGAGCTGGGCCGTGGCAGGCAGGGAACCTTGGCTTCCTCCATCAGTGGAGCAAGCAAGCCTCATGTTCACTTCAGCTGGGTGGCTGCCAGCCGCCATATTTGTTGGCAGTTAATTTTCATACCCTGCTGATTAGCCAATGGGAAGCGTAGCGGAGGTATGGTTAATTACCATGTTTGTCTATTGTTAGATAGGATTATTCACTATATTCCCTATAATGTACTTTACATCCCCATGACTATTCTGTAATTACAAATTTGTACTTCTTAATCCCTTCATTTTTTCATCCATCAAAATATTCTCTGTGTCTATGAGTATGTTTCTGTTCTGCCTATTTGTTTATTTTGTTTTTAGATTCCACATATAAGGGAAATCATCTGGCATTTGTCCCTCTCTGTCTGACTTTTTTCATTCAGCACAATACCCTCTATGTTCATCCATGTAGTTGCAAATAGCAAGATTTCATTCTTTCTAATGGCCAAATCACTTTCATTTTACAGGGAGTGGCGAAAGAAATTTTATAGTTGTTTGTATGGGAAATAATACACTAATTAATAAATAATAATACCAGAATAAACTCTGTGTTTCACATACTCACAACTGTAAACCTACTTTTGTCCCAACCTGTATATATGCATCACTTCTTCTTTATCCATTCATCTATTGATGGACACTTAGGTTGCTTCCATATCTTGGCTATCTTATATAATGCTTATATAAACATATGGATGTATATAACCTTTTGATTTAGTGTTTTGGATTTTTTAAATACCCAAAAGTGGAGTTGCTAAATCCTTCTTTGTTTTAAAGTCTATTTTGTCTGATATAAGTATTGCTACACCAGATTTTTTTTTTGTTATTTCTATTTTCAATAAATATTTTTTTTAATTCTCTTGCTTTCAATATGTGTGTGTCTTTCAATCTGAAGTGAGTCTCTTGTAGACAGCATATGTCAGGGTCTTCTTTTGTTGTCCATTCAGTCTCTGTATGTCTTTTGATTGGAGCATTGAATCCATTTTCATTTAAAGTCATTATTAATAGATATGCACTTATTATCATTCTATTATTCATATTTTTTTAAATTTTTTCTCCTTCTTTTTCTTCTTAAAGAAGATCCTTCACCATTTCTTATAAAACTGGTTTGGTGGTGAAGAACTCTTTTAACTTTTTCTTATCTGGGAAGCTCCTTATCTGTCCTTTGATTTTAAATGATAGCTTTGTTGGATAGAGTAATATTGGTTGTAGGTCCTTGCTTTTCATCACTTTGAATGATTCTTGCCAGTCACTTCTGGCCTACAAAGTTTCTATTGAGAAATCAGCTGACAGTCTTATGGTTTATTTTCTATCTGTGATTTCCCTGCTTTTTTTAAAAAATTTATATTTAAAAAGTTTAAATTACAGTTGACATACAATATTTTCTTAGTTTCAAGTATACAATTCTGCATCTAGTAAATTGTTTAACTCCATTTCATTTAGTTCTTTTTCTGGAGTTTTGTTCTGTTCTTTCATTTAGGACATGTTTCTTTCATTTGGGTAATGTATCTTTTCATTTTGGCTTACTCTTTGTGTTTATTTCTATGTATTATGTAGAGCTATTACATTTCTTGGTTTTGATAGAATGGCCTTATGTAGTAGGTAGGGGACCAAGGGCCATGGCGGGAGGGGCCGGGCAGGGGCATGGAGGATGGGCCGAGACCCGCCCCTGTGCCCACTGCAGCCTCGCGGCCCACAATTCCTTTCAAGGTGCAAAAATTCATGCACTGGGCCCCTAGTGTATATATAATGGACATGTATCTTTCTCAATAGTTAGGAAGACTGACTGTTAGCAAACTAAGTCCATGTCTTCCAAATTGCAATGCAATTTTTTACTATCCTTTTATTGATAAGGAGGGTAGTTGGATATCACATTTACATTAATTCAGCTCATAAAACTCATGTTTATTCCTACCAGTCAAGGTCTTTTGACATCAGTGTTGTCTTATATTTTCTAAAGGCTTTTGAAAGTCACAAAGTCAAATTAAGTTTTAAGTCCTGATAATTTTATTGCCTAAAAACAAAACAGCACCAATCTTTCTTCTTCAGTTGGCAAAGGTCTAAGCAAAGCAAAGTTTATTCTACCAGGATCTTACCAGAGGGAGGAAGGGAAGAAGGGAGAGAGGGAGAGAGAGAATATCTAATTATTTTTTTGTGTGTGAGTGGGTAAAAGAGAAAAATATTAAGTATTAAGAATTGCATTTTTGGCTGAAAAAAAGTAGAGAATCCAGTGTCATTTAATTTCTTATTTAAAATTGTGCTAGAAAGCTAACATTTCCTTTATATGCTTAAATAAGCAAGAAAATCATGAGAGCTTAAAGAGAACAAGGGTCATGATGTCAGTCACTTGATAAGACTAGGGAAAAAAGCCAGGAACCAACATCTGGTATTTTTGTATCACAGTCTATTGCATGGATACCTGAAAATACCTATAGCTGATATAAATGGAACAGAGAGAACAGATAACTTCATCAAAGGAGAAACTCCAACACATTGAAACTTTTTGTAATACTGGTTGCCAGGCAATCAAGATTCTGTGGGGAATTTGCACACATCCTTTTCAATGGAGCACTATTTTGAAGTACAATGCAACATCATGCATTTTCTAAGAGGAGATAGTGTGATTATGAGAGAAACCTTCAAATGTTAAAAACACTTCTCTACTATAGAAAGCAGCTCAGCCTAAATTTACAGCAAAATAATGACTGAGGGTAACTGATTGGTAGCCTAGGAGATGAGATATGTTTTCTAATCTGACTATGGGGCAAGTGCATTATTCATATATACATCAAAAGGTTTTAAAAATGTGAACATTTTTGCTATGTAAACCTGAAATTTTGTCATATAAATCTGACACTCACTAACACAATCCTAGGAAAAAGGTTGTGTGATCATTTAATAGTTATATTTTTATTGTTATTCTTATAGGAAAAATTAGCAGGATTCTTTTTTGTTGTTGTTGCTTTTGGCTTTTGATGCATTACAAGGTAAAATATTCCTAAAAAAAAACTGCTCGTCAGTTGTCATCTTGCTTTGTTACTGACTAGGATATAATCAGATTTGTAGGAAAAACACATCAGGACCTTAGGCAGTTCCTAGAGAGGTTGATTTGATGGGATATTAAAACATCTGTTGTCAATAACCACAAGCTTTTTTGGCACTCCAGCCAATGCAAACTTGTTATTCAATGGTTATTAATATGGCAGTTAATGCTTTGGTATGCTTCAAATTAAAGAAAATGCATCATTTAAATTCTGTAACCATTTTGTTTCCCCAGAGTTTGGCTCTTTAATATTTGTTGGTCTTACCCAATCACCAGGCATGTCAAGGGGAAAAATAAGTGTATTGGCAGGATTCAGGGATAGAAATACACATATGACTTCTTAAATGCCCCAAATAAGAAAGGATTAGGCTACACATTATTCAAAAAAATATTCCACAGATTGTTAATGCTCAGCTCTTTGCTCACATTAGCACCCTTAATCAACCTCTTTTCCAAGGACAATAATCCTATCAACAGAATCTTGAAATGTAGGACATCCTGGGTTTTGGAAAGAGAGCCCTGCTCTTAAGAGGATATATAGATTTCCAGTGTTACAGACACCAATGTGCTGCCATGCGAACTGTTACAGTACATTCAGAGAAGTTTATAGAGTGTTGTCTCACAACCTACAGTTGCTTGTGTTTAGAGACAAAAGAAGGTATTGCTGAGAGAGAGAGAGAGAGAGAGAGAGAGAGAGAGAGAGAGAGAGAGAGAACCTCTGGGTGAAAAGCTCCTATTTCTCTTAGTGTGGACAGTGAAGTGGAGCCAGGCCAGGACTTACGGTAGGTGAGTCAGCTTGAATCTTTCTTCCAAAATGACCCTTACTGTATCAGGGTTGAATTCATGGGAAAGGGGTTCTGTTCTAAAGATGTTGCTTTAAGGAAAAACTTCTTTCTCCCAGAAAAGTTCCCAGACAGACTCAGAGCGCTGGAAATGACTCGTGAAAGGTGCGGGGAACTGCTGGAGCCCTTAGCTCTAAGTGTCCCTCTAAGAGTTTTCTAACATCATCTTCAATGGAAGGTTTCCAGGCTTCACAAGCCAGATTCAGCATCAGCACAATCCACAGCACCTCACAGTGTACCCAGAGCAACAGCAGGGTCCCTTTCCCTCTTTCTTATAAAAGTGGGCGAGCATAGATTTGAGAGTCAGCCGGACTCCCGCTTTTCCATATTCTAGCTGGGTGTGCACTTTGGTAGGCTACACAACTTCAACAAAACAGTTTCCTTCTTGGTAGAATGTGGTTAATAATGACTTCTATTTCATAGTGTTATTGAAAAAATCACAATACCTACCAGACCAGAGGAAGCACTCATATAACAATGTTAACTAGACAATTAAAGTTGTATCAAGAACCTTTAATCTGAATTAGGCAACAATAAGAAGGGAAGACAACTGGGCTCCACATTTTTCTTGACTCTATATCTCCAGGTGACTTGGGGCTTTACGCTGATGACAATAATTTATTTTTTCTAGGACCATTTACTTTTATAAGGAGACTAGTGGCCTGGTGCATGGAATTCGTGCATGGGGGTAAGGGGTTCCCTCAGCCCAGTCTGCACCCTCTCCAACTGGGGACCCTTTGGGAGATGTCTGACTGAAATCTGGGACCACTGGCTTCTAACTGCTCACCTTCCTGCCTGCCTGATCGCCCCTAACTGCCTCTGCCTGCCTGATCTCCCCTAACCTCTCTGCCTGCCTGCCTGATCTCACCCCCAACTGCCCTCCCCTGCTGGCCTAATCTTACCCTCCAAAAGTCCTCCCCTGACAGCCTGATCTCACTCCTAACTGCTCTCCCCTGCTGGCCTGATGGCCCCTAACTTCCCTACCCTGTCAGCTTGATCTCGCCCCTAATGGCCCTCCCCTGCCAGCCTGATTGCACTTAACTGCCTCTGCCTCAACCCCGGCCACCATGGCTTTGTCTGGAAGGAGTCAGATGTCCAGAAGATGGACAGTCTACCGGGTCTAATTAGCATATTACTCTTTATTAGTATAGATAGGTTATATAGATAGGATTGCTTAAATAGGGGGTTGAAATTTGAATAACTCTTTTTCAGCAGGAGGAGATGCTCTTAGCAGACAAAAATATATAATTCCTATATCTGGACTGATAGACAGCCACATGCACCAAACTGCCAAACCCATCATTAAAAAACTGAACCACTTTCTTACACCAAACAGCTGTTGCCCTTAAAACCCTTCCTCAGCCCCACCTTAGGTTCTGCCTTCCCAGTTCACCCAGATTAGGTTCTGATTGGTTGGTTTTGATGCCAGTTAGTGTCAAAAGCTCCACCTCCTAGAAAGCCATTGGCTCCTCACACTTCACCCAGATTTGGTTCTGATTGGTCAGTTTCTATGCCAGTCAGCATCAAAAGCTTCACCTCCCTAGGCAGCCATTGGCTCACCCAGATTAGGTCCTGATTGGTTGGTTTCTATGCCAGTCAGGATCTATAGGCCTATCTCCAGGCCTGATCAGAGAGGCAGGGCTGATCAGAAGTCCCAGGGAGGCCCGGAGAAAAATTGAGGCATGGCTGCTGGCCAAGCCTGGAGAGAAAGAGAGAGGCAAGTGTTGATCAACAGCTGCCACGGAGGCTTTGGATCAAACCCTGCTTCTCTTCCAGGCCTCTCTCCGGGCCTGATCTGCAGCCCCCTCAGCAGTCTTTGCTGGGTCGCCATGCCCACAGCAGGCAGTCAGTGCTGGGTCACCACGGCAACCCAGCACTGACTGCAGGACTGACTCTGGTGTGTCGAGCCTTCAGTCATTTTGGATGTTATGAACTCTGAGTTTTTATATATTAGGATGATTGTGGAGGCTATACATTAAATAAAAGGAATGATTCTAATGATGAAATATTAAACAGTAATATGTCTTATGTAGCACTATGAATATGAAATTGAATTCAAACATCATATATAAGCATTTTATATTTAGATATATATTATGTAAATATTTTATACAAAATGTATGTACAATATTTAAGTTCTTTGTCACCAGACTTTATGAATAGTTTTCACCTGAGCCCCAATTTTCACTAAACATTACTTAGAGTAAAAACCATTGCTTAAGATAGAGAGTCTTGAAGATTATAGCTCAAAAGGAATATTATAATTTAACTGCCACAAACATTATATTAAAATCGTGGGCCAACCAAGGGTCAAAGAGATTGAGTGACCTATACTCAAGGTGATCCAAATATGTAATGAGAATTTTGTACCATTATCCTCTAGCCCAAGCTCTATATTCTTTCCTAATACAAATCTTGGGCTGGAGAATAATGCTATGCAAGATGATTGTATGCATTTTTCTACATATGTGGACATAGTGCTTTTCATTACACATGTTTGATATTTAACTGTTTTCTACTGAATTAATATTCTTCTCTCTCTGATTTATCCTGTGCTTTCAGACAAGCCCCTTGTAATATTTTTTCAGCCAAATCTCTTCTCCACATCCTCACTAATATGTCTGTTGTACCTGCAATTTATGTCACCCTCCTAGCCCCACCACTGCATCACATCCTTATGTTCACTTTGCTAAGCATTGGTTGTGTTCACACATTCAGCTGGTTGTCTTATAGACAAATGGCAGGATTGAACTATCCCACCCTTCAAGTCAAGTGTGAACGGCTCAGCTAATTTGCATTCAATGAAATGTGAGTGGTGGATTTTAGAGTTAGCACCTGATTCATCACCTCCCTTCTTACTGTTTGCAATAGTCATGGACATATATTGAGATGAGGTCTCCCTCATCATGGGTTTCTGAGTGACAACAATGAGCACAGCTCCTTTATAACTCCAAGTAGGACAAGTGTGAAATCAATGATCCTATGTTGAGCTTATTAGGACATATTGCGTGGTAGTAAAATTAATAATAGAAGATAATAAATGGAGAGATTTTTCTCTGCCAAATGTATAACAGGGAGAGTAAAGGAGAGCTATGATTTCTCATAGAAAGCTTCATTGCAGAAATCGATTGCAATCTAGGCTCAGACATGTATATAAAATGGGGGAGTACAAAAGCATAAATGCCTTCTGATGTGAGTGGAGGGATGGAGGTTCTCGTCAGCATCTCACAATTCCCTTCAGTCTAGAAAAGTTACAAAGGCATCCAGTCATTTCAATATCCTTTAATAGTAGCCCTGCGCATGAATCCGTGCACCAGTAGGTCACTACAGCCCTCCTATAGCTCCCCGCCCACTGCCTGCCCTCCTATAGCTCCCCCCCATCCCCCTTCATAGCTGGTTGTCCTGCCCTCTCCTGTAGCTCTCTACTTCCCATTTGTTGGCTGCCCTGCCCTGTCCTATAGCTCTCTGGTGCCCGTTTGTAGCCAGTAGGTCACTGCCGCCCTCCTGTAGCTCCCCGCTCCCCCCCCTCCTCCCCTCATAACTTGCTGCCCTTCCCCATCCTGTAGCTCTCTGCAGCCTGCTTGTACCTCGCTGGCCCACCCTCCAGCTGATCCATGATCTGGTCGGGAAGTGCTTGGTAGTTATGCCTCAGGGCGTAATGGCTAATTAGCATATTCCTCTCTTATTATCTAGGATTTTGAACCTCTATCAAACACCAACACTGGTAGGAGATAATGTATTACTGTGCTTCAGAGAGGTGAGAAGTGATATGTGGAACTGTCTCTTTTGTTCCAAATAACAATCTGGAAGAGATCCTGAAGAAGACTTTCTAGACAGTCTAAATTTCTTCACATACCAAAGATTCTACCATCTTCTCTGTGTACCCTATATTAGTCTGTTTTCCCTGGAGCTGTATGGATTACAGTCATATGAGAATTTCTTAAATAATTTTTGATAGTGAGAATCACTCTCTAAAATATGATTATCTGTAATTAAATATTTTTCTCAATCAAGTACCATCACATTTTAAATCCAGTCCTGAGAAAAATTTTGGTTTAACACTGAATAATTCAGCCACTTGAAGAGGAGCCACTGAAATACAAAGTGTTGGCAGAACTCATTCCAACACAAGATCCAAAAGCAACCAGAAAACAGATGGCCTCAGGATTAGCAAACTCTGCCAGTTTTCTGGGACACATTTAAATCTGGATAGTACATAATCTGATGTGTAAAGTAAAAATCTGACTCCAGGCCCAACTGTAGGCAAATTCCATAAAAAAAAATTAAAACTCATTCTGCTATATCTGCAGAAACAAACCTGCATGTATTTTAAGCTATTCTCATGCACACTGTTTAACTCAATTCAGTTCATGTTATTTTTGTAATGGAGTAAAAGGCAAACTGAGAAGGCAAGGCACCCAATTTATAACACTGGTTCTACTACTAATTCCTGTGTGATCTCAGGCTAGTCACTGCTCTGGTCTGAGCTAAAGGCCCACCAAATGTTAACTTTCAATGAGTGTGCTAAATCTTTGATAAATGGAGAATTTATCTTCTTATTCTAACACTGGGTTGAGAATGCTTACATACTCCAATGGAAACCAGTGGGTCCTAAATTTTTACTGGTCTGTTAACAGGTGTGGATGAAGAATAATAAAAAGTAAAAACAAACGAGTAATAAAAAATAGCGTTTAGCTTCTTAGAGACATTTTTACTGTTTTATAATTGTACTAGAGTAGGCCTCCCATCCCCCGGCTGCCAGCACTGGCTTCCCTGTGGCACCGGAGACCTGGGCTTCCCTCGCAGCCCTCGCTTCATCCAGAAGGCCATCTGGAAGGACGTCCAGTCTAATTAGCATATTATACTTTTATTATTATAGATTTGCAATAGTTTTGTATATAAATATATTAAAGTATATGTTTGAATTCTTAATGTAGACAAATAAGGCTGTTGCTTCTTTAATCTACTACATAAAAACAAAAATTGACATATTTTGGGGGGTACAGGATACTTGCAACTACAATACTAACATAATTATCAGAGAAAAATAAAAGGCTACAGAAAATAAAAGTATTTTATTGCCATCCTTGTATATATTTACCTGGAGTCTTTAAGATATGTATGTAACCTGAGCTGGTACATGCACCTCTACTATGTCGAGGTTATATATTTTGCACGTGCACACACACACACACACACACACACCATTTTTCTGTTGGTAAAAAATTAAATTTTTTCTTTCATTTAGTTTGAAACTTGCCTTTTCTTTTAATACACTCTTTTATTGAACCAACAAATTGCATAAAAACTGAACTTATATTTTTGCTAATATTTTCAAGCCCTGTGCTGCATAAAAGCAGAGATATTATCCAGCTTGTCCTCCATTGTATTCTTTAAACTCATTAAAACCATAGTCATTTACTCAAAAAATATTTACTAAATAAATATATGAAAGTAAGAAATTGAAAAATGCACTTATAACTCAGACATTTGTCAAAATTAGGAATACAGTTTTACAGAGGTGCTTTAAAGCCACTTAATATCTCAATTGTGTTTTGACTACTATGATTCCGGTAAGTGTATCAAATATAGAAAATAATTAAGGCAAGACACCCACCCAGGTGTCAGTACAGGATTACAACTTTCCTCAAATAAAAAAATATAAATATGAAATAAGAATTAATGTAAGTAGGACAGAAAAAAGAAGAAAATTAGGCCATCTTATGTGAGTTTATATTACACTACCATTCCTAAGCAAAGATGATAATGTGTGTGTATGTGTGCGCGCATGCGCTCGAATGTCTGAGTTTCTGCATGGCTAGTATCAAACCCAAATATTAAAAACAAAAGTCTCAGTCTTCAATTTAAGGAGTATTTACCTAGGTTTTCAAAATAAAAGTATGTTAGGCCAATAAATCTGTATATTCGGTATAAAAATATTACATCATGAAATGCTGTCAAAATAAAATGGCAGTTTGATGTACTAAGCAGTTTACTATATTGCTTCAGGAGAATGATAAGAAAACTAATATGGTGCATTTATACTTATAATCTACTGAAACTTGAAATCTAAATTTTCAGCTCGATTTGAGATCTTAGTTTAAGATAAATAATTTTAAAGAAAAGTAAAACAGCAACTATTTTTCCCCCCAGAAGAGCAAATACATGGTGTAAAAGTTGGTGAAATAAACATGGACTTGAGAATGTTACGGGAAAATACATTTATGGAATACACTAAAGAAATTTACAATAACCCTTTACAACTTAATTATACTAAAGATAAAATTAGAATTACATTTTTCCCTACGAAACACCTTCAATTTCTAAATAGTGTTACAGAATTTTATGTATCCCATGATAGATTTACTTGCAATGCATTTTCCATGATGAAATGTTTTAAATAATTATCTCTTTTTGCTTTACTTTTCTTTTTTAAAAAATGTATCTTTATCTCAGAGAGTATTACAGATGTCCTATTTTTCCCCATTGTCCCCTTCTAACCTGCCCCACCTTTGCCCCAGGCCTTCACTGCACTATTATCTGTGTCCATAATGACTCTTTATTTAAAAAAGTCAGAAAGACTTCTAATGTATCCTAAAACAATACTACTAGTAATACAATATTTTAACTAAAATTTACTCTGCACTTATACATTATTTAGGAGTCCATTCTAAATTCCATGTGGAATTCTAGAAAAGCCTGTCTTTATGCAACAGAAATAAGGATGCTCTAATGCAAAGCTGTCCAGTAGAACTTTGATGTTGATATAAATGTCCTATAAGACTCACCTGTGCCTGGCCATTGAGCACTTGGGATGTGGTTAGTGGCTACCCATATTGGACAGCACATGGATAACTCATGTTTTTAAAGCTTTGTTACAAACTGCATGTTGGAGAGTAGGGTAGAGGGGTAGATTAGTCTCATTGGCTCACCATGGTGATGAGATCATTAGTAGGCTTTTAGGCCACTTACAAACTCACTGTTCATAATCAAATCATTACTGTCACACCAGTTCCCTTTCTGTCCTGCATTCTCCTTTTCCCACCACTGGAGAAGACCTACTCTACCTTCAGGATCCAACTCAAATGTTTCCTTGGAATGTTCCACTTGAGTGACTAAATTTGAGGTATCAAATTTAGATCCTTGCCTCAAGGAGTTTATAATAGAGATAGAATTAGACATAGACATAGACATAAATATATAAATACTTCCCCCTTTTCAATCTGTAATCTGCTGGTAGATATTTTAAAGGACTTACTCCAAAGAGTATAAAGTGAGCTATACATATGAAACCCTATAAGAAAGAATGCAAAACTCCATGTCTGCTAAGAATAATTTAAAATATGTAAAAAATTCTAATTAAATGTTGGTTAATTTTCCTTTTTGAATACAAACAACTTTTTGAGTAAATCATCTTATTTTTACCTAACTGGACTGAAAATTTAGTATATTAAAAATGTTTGCCTTACCACACTTTCATTCTTTTCTAGTTTTATATTATTAATTCTTCTGAAATTTAATATAATTTATTGAATTTATCCTTGTAGATTGAATAGGTGTTATCTGTGGAGTGAAGAAGATCTGAATACATACTGTTTCAATGCCAGCTATACTATGACATCCAGGTTAGAGTGTACACAGGACTAGGTTCATAAGGGAGAAATGTGATCACCCATTGCAAGATGGTTTACAAGCTTCTAACACTCCTTGTATTATTTATATGATATTTCACTTATGAGAACAAATTTGCAGTAGGTAATTAACTATGTGAAATCCACACTAAGGATTCAGATAATAAAATATTAACATAAACCATAAATTATTAATATGGCATGCATATTATGTGAGTTCTGAGAATAAGGATATGTATATACTAATTTCCATTGGATATTAATGTGCAAAAGAACAACCAGCTCTAACCTTGCTTCACATAGGCCCACCTCCTGGGAGGAATTTGATTAATGGGAGCAGTTATGAAAGGTATTATGCTTTGATTAATGTACTTTAATTTTCCTAAAAAAATCAAAGGGGATCATTTTTGCACATTCAACAATAAAATGATTAAATTTCCTGAAATGTCTCATTCTCCTAGTCTTGGTGCAAACATTTCTGTAATTATAACCTGGGAGAAGAATTTACATTTGAGTAAAGCTTCACTAGTTGGTAACTACATTATTTTTAAATAGGTTTCAATAATATAATATGTCATTTTGTAGAACAATGCCTTTATTAAACTAAACAAAGAACAGTTTCAATATCTCTAGCAGGAGAGCATATTTAATTGTAATTATTTCATATTTTCCCTCTGTCCCTATCTTTATGTCAGTAGGCTGGTATTGCACTCTCTCTGGAGTTGATTTGACTCTTGAAAAATTATTTGTCCAAATGTTAAGCTTAAGAAGATATTCTCATTGTTGTCCAAAATCAATTTTCTCAATTCTGCCAGTAAACTTTACCCTACTATATGGCTTTGGATTGCATTTTTCCTCTAATCAACCAATCGAAAAATGTGTTCCACTGCTCACTAATTATGCTCACTTTTTTATTTAATAGATACTAATTGAGCCCATATTATATGCCAGAAACAATAAGTGTTGGTGTATAGTAGTTTGAGGAAAAGAATGATAGGGTTAATTTAGATTGGTGAGGGGTTTATTATAGAAGACTTTTCTAAGGAAATGATGTATGAGCTGAGATACAAAAAATTAGTATGAGTCATTCATAGTTAAACTGTGGCAGGGGAGGGGGGCAAGGATGATATGTGTTAGGTGGTGGGTGTGAAAGTACAGCAGAGGGGATGGCAAGTCTAAAAGCCCTATTGGTGCCCAGCTGGTGTGGCTCAGGGGTTGAGCATCAACCTATGAACCAGAAGGCCATGGTTCAATTCCCAGTCAGGGCACATGCCCAGGTTGCAGGCTGGATCCCCAGTGCGGGGCATGCAAGAGGCAGCCGATCAATGATTCCATCTTATCATTGATGTTTCTACCTGTCTCTCCTTCTCCATTCCTGTCTTCAATAAATAAAATTATATTTTAAACCAGATTAAATGGGTTAAATATCTTGAGTTAGGAGTAGTGTGTTTGATACTCTTGGTTATGAAGATTCTGACTTAGAGGGCAATGCAGTGCTAAGCTGGAGGACTCACTGGAAACAGAGAAAAAGGTAGCCAGTGGAGTCTCTTGTTAACACACCAAAACAGTTTTGTTAATTTTACTTGCAAATGCATTAGACTCAGTGTAGTGATTTAGTCAGATGGCTTTAGGTTGAACCTCCTGGATCTACCAAATGCTAGCTGTGTGATCTTTGGCAGGTCATTTGGCTTCTCCAAGTACCATTCTTGTCATCATTAAAATGAGAAAAATATTAATACCTACCTCACAGGCCTGATGAAAGAATTAAGCAACATATTACACATAAAATTATCTCTCTCTACATATAGTTCTATGTATACATAATAAGTAGTCAGTTATTCATAGCTGTTTTTATTATTATTTTACTATTACTATTGTTAGAACTGTCTCAACATTCAGAGTGATGTTGTAAGGAATGAGCAACTAGAATACGTGACCTTAATCAAATATATTATATATTACTGATTAGAACTCTATATGAACTGTCAAAAACAGGGGATCAATGATTGACATCTTGCCATCTGTTCTTTCACTTTTATAAGATTTTGATATGATGTCTAAATGTTGTATGATCTGCAACAAGGATTTCACCCATCCTTAAATTTTATCCTATGTCTGAAGTAACATGATTTTTCAGAGATTCTTACATTCTTTATGTAAGATGTGCTAAGGAATTAAATATATTAGACTATTGAATAGTATCTTCTTATTCCCCATTTAATCTGGTTCTGAAGAGTAAAATTAATTTGTCCTCAAAAAGATATTTTTACTTTTTAAAAGTCAATATAGAAAATATTTGAATGTTTCTGTATTATGAAAAATAAAGGCTTATAAAATAAAAAAAATCAATAAGTAATATCCTGAAATTGGTAACAATATTGTAGGATTTCCATTATGCATTGACAAAAAATATAAATACTGTAGTAATTCAGTTTATGTAGTTCATTCTATGGTTAATGAACGCTTTTTGAGTAATTGACTGACTCTATGGTATTTAGAATTTGTCCCTTTGTTTTTCAGAAAACCCGAAGGCCTACTCAGAAGTTATACAGCAAATTTGATGCTAATGTACCTTTAATAATGAACTCAGATTATTTTCCATCATAGTTTATTTATTAATGTATGCGTCTCCTATATAAAAATATATAAAAAGAGATATTACTAATTTTTTAAATTTCTGGAATACTAAGCATATTAATTAATTAACCTGTACATTCATGTAGTTATTCATTAAATAAAAGTTTATTGAGCAACTGTTATATGCTAGAGAATAAATAAAGCATAGTTGACTTAAGGACTTAATGATGAAAAGTCATAGCCTTTACCTGCAGAAATTTCTGCATGTGTATACAAACATACATGTATATGTGTACAATGCTTGTGTACATCATGCATTTGTACTACATGTGCATACAAATTTACTTATATATGTATACAACAACAGCAGTATAAGCCAGCTGTAATAAGAGTATTCAGCGCAGTAAGAATGCATTGTGGAAAAAGGTGACTGGACCGTTCTGACAGACTGCTGGTTTTCTCAGAAAAGGTGGCATCTAGCTAGTTAGTGCTAAAAGAATGAGGAAGACTTTTATCAGTTGGAGAAAAGGGAAACGAAGGATGGAGTGAGAGGAAAGCCATTCCTGGAAGATAAATCCAACACACACACACACACACACACACACACACACACACACACACACACACACACACTAAAAAGCATAGTAACAAAGGAGTGAGTGGTTTGGAATAAAGAATTTTAACTGCATAGAGGTCATACAGAGTTTGTCCTCAGACTTGCTAGTGTCTTAATGTTAAGTGATCAGAACAGTTATCTGATTTTTAATTACATGGATTAAGAGAAAATGGGATAGGAAGGAGATCTTCTAAGACTCACAACACAAATGAATAAGGATTTGAGATTTGCTAACAACTTGCTTTTTAACTTGTTTCTCTATAGTTTTTAATAGCACCTCTGGGACACTGACAACACCCATGGCAACTTACTAGTATTTCCAGGTTAACTCTCCTTGTTTTATGAGTGCTGTTGAATATACAAATATGTGAAATCCAGGTCTAGGAAAGATTTCAGTCCATTTCTGATATTTCAGTGCTTCATATAGGTCTCTTGTCTCTCTGGGTTTGAGTTAGATTATAGCATTATTTTTTAAAGATACTTTGGTATCTTTAGTATGGCATAAATAGTTTGTGGCTATAACTTTACTTCAGTTGTGCTGCTTTTTCATATTTCTGTATGATACACTAGTAAACACATACTTATCTTTCTCTTAGAGATGCTGTGGTAATAAAGAAGATTGGGGAATGAATGAATGAAATAGTCCTTGAATGGCTGGTAAGAAATTAAGGCACCAATTCAGGTTGTTGTCTGTTGCTCTCGACTAATTAGATTTAAAGCACTCAAATATCTAAACATCTCTAACTTTTGAGGATTTATACTTTATCCTTTTGAAGTTTTTTTTTTTTACTGAGCAGAAGGCTTAAGACAGTTCATGGAGCAAAAAAGCTAAAGTAGCCACTTAAAACCAGTTGTAATTTTAAACCAATATGTCTGCTCTGATGTCTGGGGAAATTGACTCCTTCTCCTTAACAATGTTGAGATGGTTTAAAGTGTAATTTTAGAAATTATCGTTCATGAAGATTAACATATTACTTCACCTTCTTCAGTGTGCTCATCATGATTTATCTCTGTCTGAGTGATTCAATATTCATTTTGTATTTGGATCAAGGGTGGTATACTTTTAAAATCTAATTACCATTTTTATTTATATTCTTTCTTCCTGGGAGCCAATGTACTTAAAATTTCCATGAGATATATAAAATTTTAGAATGTGAGTGTAAATTTAATGACACATTTTCCCCATTTGTGTCTTAAGGATTGAATTGCTGCACTTTAATGTCACAAGTGTAAAATTTTAGTTAAAATTCAGCTACTTCTTTGACTTACATAATTTTTTTTTTTTTTTTTTTTTTTTTTTTTTTTTTTTTTTTTTTTTTTTTTGCGGGGGCAAAAGGAAATGAGACCTTGTTGATTAGTGCACAAAGTGACGGTGACTGATGCAAAATTATCTGTACTTCTTTTAACTCTAAGAATTTTTTTATTAAATATGAGTGGTTATTTTGATTGTAGAGATGGGGCAAAATGTAAGTATAGTGTGAACACAAATATCAAAGGAGAAAGATAAAAAGTAAGGAGGACTGTCAATGCTGTAGCTGTAGGAAGACAAAACACAGAGACATTTATATGAAGGGAAGCAGGGAAATAATCATGTAAAGGGTCAATGCAGGTGAAGTAAGGAGTGAAAAGTTTGTAATGAGTGAAAACAGAAAAGGATTAGTCATCATTCCGATTCAGGGCAGCCTTGTGGTCAGTGATGTTTTGTGCTGAGGAAGATGAGGACCGGTGAGTTAAACTCATACAAAAATGACTCACATGCTGTATACATATCTCATTATGTAAAAATTTGTTTATGGAAAAGAGGTTTTGTTTTCACTAACTATTGATAGAAAACAATTAGTGATATTAGAAAACTCCTCCTTAAGCATCCTATCTAATAAAAGAGAAACATGGTAATTGGCGTACGACCGCTACCCTTCCCATTGGCTAATCAGGGCAATATGTAAATTAACTGCCAGCCAAGATGGTGGCCAGCAGCCAGGCAACTTGAAACTAACATGAGGCTTGCTTGCTTCAGTGACGGAGAAAACCAACGTTCCCCACCTGCTGCTGCAGGCCTCTGACCTGCAACTCTAAGCAACTATGTAACAAATATAGAAGCTAAAAAAAACCTCAGAAACCTGCTTTAGTCCACCGGGCTTCAGCCAGCAGGATCGCAACATTGTAAACAAAGGCCAGAAACCACTCTCAGCAGCGGAGGCCTAAGAGCTGGAGCCAAGCCTCAGAACTAAAGCTGGCCCAGAATAAAAAAAAAAAAAGAAAGAAAGAAAGGAGCTTCCGTCATCCGCCAGCCTGAAAACAGGCCTCAGCCCCTCACCCAGGCTGGCCAGGCACCCTAGTGGGGACTCCCACCCTGATCCAGGACACCCTTCAGGGCAAACCAGCCAGCCCCACCCGTGCACCAGGCCTCTATTCTATATAGTAAAAGGGTAATATACCTCCTAGCACCAGGATCAGCAGAGCTGTGAGGCCTCCCGGCACCGGGATCAGTGTGACAGGGTGCGGTGCCCCAATCCCCCCTCCCCCACGGGCCCTGCTCTGTGTGTGACGGGGTAGAGCCATAACCTCCCCATCGGCCCTGCCCTGAGTGTGAGAGTGGCGGCGCCCCAATCCCCTGATCGGCCCTGCTCTGTGTGTGACAGGGTACAGAGCCCCAACCCCCCTGATATGCCCTGCTCTGTGAGTGACAGGGGGCAGTGCCCCAACCCCCTGATTGGCCGTGCTCTGTGCATGACGGGGTAGTGCCGCAACCTCCCCATCGACCCTGCTTTGAGTGTGACAGGGGATGGTGCCCCAACCCCCCAATCGGCCCTACCCTGACTGTGACTGAGGGTGGCATTGCAACCTCCTGATCCACCCTGCTCTGTGCATGACAGTGGGTGGCACCCCAACTCCCCAATCGGCCCTGCTCTGAGCTCGACCAGGGGCTGCACCTAGGGATTGGGCTTGCCCTCTGCCACCCAGGAGCAGGCCTAAGCCAGCAGGTCGTTATCTCCCGAGGGGTTCCATTCTGCGAGAGGGCACAGGCCGGGCTGAGGGACCCCCCTCCCCGCCGAGTGCACACATTTTTGTGCACCGGGCCTCTAGTTTTAAAAATAATTATAAACTTCTTGGTACCTTAATTTTGCTATCTCTAGATGAATTAGCCAATGGGATTAAAGGCATAACAAAGAAGGATGAAATGTTACATATTGTAATAAGAGAGCACAGCCTGCACCATGTTACCAACATGTGCCGATGAAGTTGAAATTTTAGAGTAGAAGTGAGCAAAGAGTTTTCCAGAAAGAACACATGAGCAAGAGTTGTGGATGTGCAATGCTTGGCCAGGGAATTGCAAATAACATAATATAGCATGAAAAGTCCAATAATCATGAGATAACCAAACAACTATGTTCCTCATATTTTCAAACATGTCAAACAAAGAGGGAAATATATATTGACAGAACTGCTTCAAAAACAGTTTCAAAAATACTTTGGTATTTGAAGGTAAATCCTTAGCTTTCTGGAAAATGATAATGCTTGGCATTTTATGAAGCACTTTTACATGCTTGTTTTTTGTTAATGTATGTCTTTGCTACATAAAACAGACCCTGTGCTGAAGGGTCTAGATAGACGAAATTTTCTTGTAAATGAAAACAAACTGAGCTAATGCTGGATCCCATAGGAAATACATTGCATTGAGTATTTGTCAAGTCCTGCACTATCATTATGGCCACAGAGGATGTATATATGACATGCCCAGTTACCGTCAAGAAAGGCATTTGACAGACTGCATTATGTCACCATATCTGTGCTATATGTAGTCTGTGATAGTGAAACAGAATTTAAATGGAAAAAACTGAATGTCACCATTTTGTCTGGAAGAGTAACTTCCAAAGTGCACATAGGGAACATGATAAACATTTTAAAGCCTTGTTTATTAAAAAGAAAGATAGCCTGTTTTAGTGGGGGTGGGGATTGGGAGTGGGAATAGATTAACCAAAGAAATTATATACAAATATGCATAATCCATGGGCACAGACAATAGTGTGGTGAAGTCCTGGGTGGGGCAGGTACAGGGTAGAGGGGGTCAATGGGGGAAAAAAAGGGACATCTGTAATCCTTTCAACAATAAAGATAAACTTTAAAAAATTGTATTAATGCTACAATAATTTGTAACAGCCACAAATTATTGTAGCATTAATATTAATGTTAATATTGTAATGACATTATACTCATATGAATAATAAAACAATCTAATATTTTAAAAGGTGACTATTAAATTATGCAAAATGTTTGGCGTTCCATGTAAATGAAAATTACTGAGAAAAGTCTGCAAGATTACTCTTGACTGAATAAAACATTAAATATGAGTGATGTATTGATTAATTAAATGTCTGTTTTCCTCTAAATTTTAAAATATTAATTCAAAAAAGATTGGACTTTGCAAAGAGCATTTTACATACTATTTTAATGTAATGGCCAGCATGTACTATTAAAAAAGAAAATAATATCATCATTAGTAAACCGATCCTCTGTTCTAATTTCTATAAGGCAGACATCTAGTCACAAATATATTTGACCAATTCTTTTGCATTTCTTTTTTGTTTTGCATTACCTTCACAATGAAACAAACATAGATCCTGTTACCCACCAATATTAATTCTCTTAATCACTAAAACAAACTGGTGTTTTCTTTTTTAGAGAGGGTGGAGGGGAGAGAGAGAAAAACACCCAGGTATGTGCCTGACAGGAACTGAACCAAAGAACTTCCAGTGCACGGGATGATGCTCCAACCAACTGAGCCACACTGGCCAGGGTTAAATCAAACAATTAAGGGCTCACTTTGTTTTTGTGTATCTCTAGGAAGGTGAGGCAGCAAAGGTATAAATGTTTTGACATAAGAATGAGCTTGGTGGCTTGAGAAACAGAAGGAAGGAAATACTGAATGTAGGGATTAATGAATGAATAATGAAATGATCATATTCTAGTGCATTGGTGTATGTCTTGGAAAGCCAAGGAAAACATTTAAAAATGAAGGTATTTATTTCAAATGGAACATAAAAATCATGTAATATTACAGTAATCTGCAATCAAACTTTGCTGTCACTTCTGCATCTTAATTAGATTTCCTATATTACCAATTACCTACCAATGCTCAAGCTATTAGGTGTTTTAATTCTTATGGAATATTTCATGGAAATATTTAATGCTGCTGATTCCTCCCTCCATGAAAATTTTCTTCCCAAGATTGTATCAATGGTACTAAATGTTTCTCCTTTCTTCTCTGGCTACAGCTTTATAGTTCTTCTTTCTTGGTTCATTTTGTAAATGTTAATGCACCTCAAGTTCTACCTCAGCTTTCCTCTCTCATTCCACATAGCCCTTGAACAATCCCACACAATCCAATGGTTTTAATTACCCTCAATATGTTGCCCTATAGATTAAATGCACAACAATTTATTGAAATCTAGTTAGATTTTTCTAATCATCTAATGGACAGTTACACTTGAATAATGTTGAGAGCATCTCAAGTTAAACATATGAAAAATTGAATACATATATATTGAATATACATATCTATACTAATAAAAGGGTAATATGCTAATTAGACCAGGAGACCTTCCGGGAGACCTTCTATATGTCTTTCCGGATAAAGCCATGGTGGCAGGGCCAAGGCAGAGGCGATTAGGGGTGATCAGACCAGCAGTTGGGGTGAGCTAGATGGCAGGTGGGACAGGTGGGGACGATCAGGCCAGCAGGCAGAGTGGTTAGGGGTGATCAAGCAGGCAGGCAGAGGAGCAGTTAGGAGCCAGAGGTCCTGGATTGCGAGAGGGATGTCTGACTGCCAGTTTAGGCCTGATCCCACCAGAATCAGGTCTAAACTGGCAGTCAGACATCCCCCAAGGTGTTCCAGATGGGAGGGGGTGCAGGCCAGGCTGAGAGACACCCTCTCCTGTGCATGGATTTCATGCACCGGCCACTAATATATATATATCCTCTCCAAAGCTGCTTTTTCTCCTATATTTCAGAGATCACTGATTCATTTCTTTGTATTGTTCCCCAAATCCAGTCACTTATGAATTTCTGTCCTCTACCTAGAACACCTATTCTTTATTTATGCTCTCTATCCCCATCCTTAATATCCAACCTCAAGACATTATCATCATAGTCCTGTGTTGTGGACTGAATGCTTGAGTGTCCCCCCCACCACCCTAAATTCATAAATTGAGCCCTAACTACCAATGCAATGATATTTGTAGGTGGGGCCTTTGGGTAATAATTAGGATTAGATGAAGTTATGAGGATGAATCCTCCTGATGGTATCAGTGCCTTGTACATGAGGAAGAGACATCAGAGCATTCTCCCAAGAGAGGATATAGCAAGAAGATATGGTTCACTTGAAAGCCAGGAAGTGAGACCTCAGTGGAACCCAACCATCCTGGCACTCTGGCTTTGGACTTCACAGCCTCCAGAATAGTGAGAAATAAAAGTCTGTAGTTTAAGCCACCCAAGAGAAACATAGAATGGGAGAGAGACACATTGATTGGTTGCCTCCTGCATGCTCCCAACCAGCGGAGTGGGGAGCAAGGGGCTGGAGCCTGCAACCGAGGTACATGCCCTTGACTGGGAATCAAACCTAAGATCATTTGGTCCTTGGACCAATGCTCTAACCACTGAGAAAAATCAGCCAGGGCTGCATTTTATAGTTTTGTCAGTAAAGGCAATATGGTTATAAGATTTAATACAAATGAAACAATAGAAAACACTTTTATAGTGCTTATCTACACCATATATCCTTTTAAAGACTATCAATTTATTAACCTCATTTAATCCTCATAAAATCCTACAGAGGTGGGATTACAAATGCTATGTAAGAATGGGGAAATTAAGGCACATAGGGGCTGCGGAACTTCTGCAAGTTCACAGTGAGAAAGTCGCTTAGGCAGAGTTTTCTTATTTGTACTCTGAACCACTTCAGGGCTTTGGCATCAGCCAAACCAAGTTTTAAAGGCCAATTTATCTCTACTCAGTGGTAACATTGGAGAAATTATTAATAAACTCTAGTCCCATTTTTTTTTCAACTGAAAAGACATTATAATTGCATTTTCAGAGGACTGTTGTGAGGAGAACTTGAGATAATGTTCTTAAGTACAGGTCACATTAGTTAGCACCCAATAAATATTCGTAAGTACTAGGTATCATTACTGTTGTTATGATGGTAACATCATTATTCCTTTAAATTCTCTGGTTGAGTAGGATATTTAACACCTATGGAACTTTAAAAATGCTCTTCCCCTTGCCAATAATTTTCATTTTTTCCTTCTTTTCATCAATTTAATTTTCATCAACTTTCCTTCTTTTGCAGGGTAACTCTTATTTGATCTCAGATCTCAGTCTAGTCATCACTTATTTATTCTGAGAAACCATCTATGATTCCTCAAGTCTGGGACAGTAGCTCTCTATGTTAGTAGAATCCTGTGTTATTCACATTTACTCTCCTTTACTATAAATACCTGTTTTTTATTCTTTGCCTGAATTCCCAATTACTAAAAGGTGTGTGTGTGTGTGTGTGTGTGTGTGTGTGTGTGTGTGTGTGTGTTGGGGGGGTTGTTTGTTTGTTTGTTTTTAGGATTGCTTCTTGTTTCACTCTAGTTTTTGAAAACTGAAATACAGTAGGTCTGGTAAATATTTTTTATGGGATAAATGTAGAATGTGGAATAATTAAATTACTTGGAATGACCTACCTTAGAGATTACCTTTTATTTTGTATTTCAGAGAGAAAGGGAGAGGAAGAGAGAAATAGAAACATCAATGATGAGAGAGAATCATTGATTAGCTGCCTCCTGCATGACCCCTACTGGGGATCGAGCCCCCAACCCGGCCATGTGCCACTGACCGGAATCAAACCAGGAACCTCTCAGTCTGCAGGCTGACGCTCTAGCTACTGGGCCAAACCAGCTAGGGCAAGACTACCTTTAAACTGTCCTGCATTTTACACATTTGACTAAAAATAATCTAATGGAGTCTAAAAGAATCTAAAATGGATTCGAAACAAAAATTCACAGAGAAGGTTAGCAATGAATTAAAAAGTCACTTTTGATCTTTATATTATTACTTCCAAGGCCATCAGAGGAGCATGGACAAGCTGCCCAAGAACCATCAGGGAAATTATATCAATCTACATGAAAAATAAAAAAGGAGAAAGAGATAGCAACATCAAAGTCTATTCCATAAAATGTAGGAGAAATCCTTTCAAAGAGTTGTTATACTCCCAAAATATAGATCTACTATGGCCCACACACTTTCAAGCTTTTAATATATATTTTTTGTTTTCTTTTAGTCTGACTGATTAAACTGAAAATGAAATATGTAGTAGAATATTTAAGAAGCAATTTTAAATGTCACAATTTATTTTCAGTTCCTTAAGCCTTTATTAATCTTGGTTTCCAAAGCTCTTTCCTTCATTCACAAGCTATGAAATTTCCGTTAAGACTTGTTTAATGGTAACATCAAATTAGTTCTCCATGTAATAGGATTGGCTGTTTCTATGTGCGAAGGACTTCCTTCCATCCTCTGATCCAGCTGCCTGGCCTTGTGCACTTCTCATTTCTACTCTCTATTGCCTCAGTTCCTCAAGGGGGGAAAATATCTGCCTACCTCCTAGAGGTGTTGCAAGGATTAATAAATTGCAAAGCACACTGAACAATCTGGATAAAATATCCCTGACAGACTGAAGCATTGCCATGACCACAGTATCACTTCCAGATGCTGCAGCTCCAAGGACAAGAGAGCAGGTCTGGAAATCTCATCCAAGCCTCCCACATGGAGGGTTATTGCCAGGCCAAAGACTTACATTTTGATATTTAAATTATCAGTGGTTTTATATCAAAGCCATCTTGCTGAGAGAGATTTTGTCTGGACACATAAAGCGCCTGAATTGGCACAACAAAAGGCAACAGCCCTGAATCATTAAGACTTTCTAACCACAAGCAACAATATTCCCAGGAAAGGGTTTATCTCGATTAGAAATCAAAGAGAACTTCCCTTTCCGTTTAAACAGATAACTCAAAATTACAAATGGCCAGTTTCAGGAGACTGGCTCTGCATGCAGTTAAATGGGTCACAAATTCCTTGAAATCTGAGAAGTCTCATTGAAGGGATATTGAAGTTGGGTTAGGGCTCCCAAGTGAATCTTAGCAGGAGTTTTGTCTGGAAATCTTGATTTTAGATGTGAGCAGACTTATGGTTTCAAGGAATTCAATTTAACCCAAATATAGAAACGTATATGGTAAATGCCTTGAATACCAGTGAAGTTGGTGAATCCCAAAATATGTGGTTCCCTTATATCTGCACCTCAGTGTCTGTAACAGTTCAGCTTTGGTTGTTGTTGAATCGGGTTTTATTGGACCACAAGTGCAGAGAGTTGGGGCAATCATACCTCATCGTCACTGGCACAATGCATCATTGGAAGTGTGGAGCCCATCTTTTGTTTGGCTTATTGGTTTCTTTTCTTTCTGTTTATTTGTTTATTTACTTATATCCATTCCCCAGTCCCCTTTGTCATATACCTCTCCTCACCTAGGATGTGTTTAATGGGTATCCTTTTATTTTAATGTGCTCTTATAAAATATTGATATTACATGCATATATTTTAATAAGTAATATATGACATAATGTTTTCCTTATTCTTTTTAACTCAACATTACATTTTAAAAATATATTCCTATTGCTGTATGGATATCTAGTAGTTGCTAATAACTCTTGTATAGTATTTTTATGGTGTTTTTTAAAATATATATGCCCTGCATCCTTTACCTACTTATCTCCCAGTGATAGGCACTTAGAGGGACTCTGGCTAGCACAAATAATACCATGAAGAACATTCCTATGTGTGTCCCATCATAGCACGCATGCAAATTCTCCAGGATATGTTTTGTGGTGGGTTGTAGAGACTTATAGGTATGTGGACTTAATGGGATTAAAACTGCCCCACAGATTGCTTTTCAGGATCACTGCACCATTCTACACTCCGCAGGAGGTTTCCTATTTCCCCCATACTCCTTCCAACGCTTGGCATTATCTGGCTTCTTAAATTTTGCCAATCTCATGGGTATAAAGTGATATATAATTGTTGTTTTAATTAGCACATCTCTAATTCCTAATGGGTTTGAGGATATTTCATTTTTGTTAGTCATTTGGGTTTTCTACACTGCAAATCGCTTTTTTATAACTTTGCGCATATTTTTCTTGTAGTCCCTGCCCTTTTGTCTTTTCTAACTTGGAGAAATTACTTTTCTATTGTAGATATAAATCCCTTGTGGCTTTTTGACTTTCTACGTGTGTCTAAGTGCAGTCTTTCATCTGTCTCTTAACTTCCCCCATGGATTCCTTGCTTGAACAGAATCTTTGCTACAGTAATTGTTTTCGAACAGCAGATAGACTCATTAGATAAGAAAATAGAAGGACTTGTGTTTGCAGATGACTATTCTCTGACACAGACCTTCAGGAGTGTGTATATCATTTAAAGAAGGAAATGAAAGTATGACAGGTTGACAATTATCTTAAAGATGGCTGAGATGATTTTGTCTTTTTAGGTAATAAAATACCAAGTTAGTGCCAAATTATACTGCTATTCACTGGATAGAACATTTAAATAAAATATTAATAATTAGCCAAATACAAATATCCATCTAACTTAGAGAATGACTTTTATAAATTAAATATTTTCAGTAATCAATGAAAAGAACTAAAATACTTTTAGAAAAATTTTCAGTATGAATACCCTTGCTTGCATATTCCAAATGAAGTAAAACGGCACACACACACAATCAATGAGATTTTACCTTTTGAGAACTTATGAAAATTAATATTTCACCCCACAAAAATTCTGCATTAAAACATTATTTTTATGCCACCCTCTTTATCCATCATAAAGAATTTAAAGAACAAAATTCCATAGAAAAAAATTCTGATGAGAATATTGAGTAAGATTTTCATGAGGAAACATAGAATTCTGTTTTTAACATTCATTAAGCTTTGATGTGACCTAAAGTCAAGGTTTTCAAGCACTGACCATAGATCCTCAGGTGAATGTACTATTAATTTGTTGCCTGAAAGGATAGTGGGCTTTTTGACACTATTTAATGAAAGAACTTTATTTTAATTAAATCTATTGGGGTAACTGGTTAATAACATTACATAATTTTCAGGTGCATATGATTCTTGATTCTTAATTGACATCTGGGTACTAGACCCCACCTGAGGTCTAGTTTCCTTCTGTTACCATATGTGTGACCCCCTTTCCCCCAGATAAATTTTCAATTTACATTGGTCTCTTCAAGTTTTATGATTATAGATGAATAGATGATAGAAAGTAGGCACTTCATTCATCAATAACTTCTGTTTGTCACAGACCATTGCCATCTTATCAGTAGCCAGCATTTTGTAGAAGCATTTGTAAACAGGGCCTCAAAATGCTGCCTTCAATTGCTGTCCCTCAAAGTCCTGTCTGCTTCTTAATTTACCCACCACTGTGACAATATACTGTCAGTTTCTTAAAGTTCAGTCTCCTCTGTCTTATGTTTCTCCAAATCCAGCACAATATAAAAGGGCTTTTCCTCTTAATATACTGCAGATTGTTGTATCCCTGTGGCCATAGACTCTGCAATCTGTTTTGGACTGTATTGGTGAGAAGCAGACATTTTAGAAATAAAAGAACCAATGTCATATTTGTCAAACTTTTACCTCACTTCTATATTTTTAAAAAGTTTCTTGGATGCTATTATTTCTTTCCACCTTTGTGTTGTTACTCCACCCATCAAAGATGCATCTTTGATCAGTCATTCACTTGCTCTATCCGCTACATTCTGTGCATTGTGGGTAAAGCTATGAACCTGCCCTGGCCTGCCCTGACCAGACAGCATGAAACATGAGACTAAGTAGTTCTTTTACACTAACCAGTTAGACCGGACATCCAACTAGTCCTATTCTGATTCTATATTCATTCTATTACCTTCAGGTTATCAATTTTCATTTTGGAAATGTCACATGGAAAGATGATATATAAGACTCAATTGTGTCCTCTCATTATCCCCTGGCAGTTAGTTTTTGCTAAAAATTAAAACATCATTCAATTTTTTTTCTTTGGCTAATTTCTTAAAATCACATTTGAGTCCAGTGAAAAAGTTGGATTCAGTCTTGAACTCTGAAAAGACAACAATTTACTAACACTTGTATGCTTGCATCACTAGCTAATTGACACCATATATGACAGCTATCTTGTTAAGATATGGTGAGCAAAAATCAAAACACACTAAACATGTTTATTTTATCCACACTTTTCCACAGTAACTGGCAGGAAGGTTTTGGATGCAGATCTATTTGCCAAAGTTCTTCATGCTTCTCAATGCATATGCTAATGGTGCACACAGGAACACTTGACTAGCTTTCCCTGAGAGAATCAGAAAATACTGCATAGAAATATCTTATTTTTCACCTGTTCTTTGAAAGACCAGAGAAGTTGGTCAGAAAAAATAAATATCTCAGGGAGAATGGAAATTTTAAAGGACATGGAAAGTTTGGGAAATTGTAAAAAGTTAAATGTGAGTGAGGGTCTAGAGAAAAGGGGGAGATATAGCCCTGAATTGTAGGCTGTGGCCAGATCAATGAATTTGTATATCAAGCTAAGGCATCTAAACTTAATCCAGTATTCAATAAGAAGCAGAAGGCAGAGAAGATAACACTTAAATTTGTTATTATTTTACAACATTACATAACCATGGTAAGGATGAGTTGGAGGAGAAGAACTGGAGGTAGCACCATCAAATGAGAAGATGCTGCAAAGATTAGCATCATGGATGCTTGCCTGGATTACAGTTTGGCAGTAGGTCTAAAAAAAGGTTAGAATTCAAATCCGTTTCCTTGGTAGGCACAACTGTTAATAATTTATAATCATAGAGTCAGCAATTTTCAAGATGGAATGAAAGTTAGAGATGATCAGGCCCCAAGTGATTTGGTTAGGGAATTGTGAAGATAAAACTCTAAGCCCAGCAAATTTCACTTATCCTATCTAATAAAAGAGAAACATGGTAATTGGCGTACAACCGCTACCCTTCCCATTGGCTAATCAGTGAGATATGCAAATTAACTGTCAGCCAAGATGGCGGCCGGCAGCCAGGCAGCTTGAAACTAACATGAGGCTTGCTTGCTTCAGTGACGGAGGACTCCAACGTTCCCCGCCTGCCTTGCCGGCCTCTGAGCCTGCAGTCTGAAACATTGTTACAAATATAGAAGATAAACAAAACCCCAGAAACCAGCTTTCTGCCAGCCGGGATCTCAGAGCTGGAGTTGATACAGTGTCTCGATTATAGAACCCAGCAGAGGCCTCAGAGCTGGAGCCAGAGCTAAAGCTGGCCCAAAAGAAAAAGAAAAAAAGGAGCAGTTGGGAGCTTCAGTCACCCACGAGCCTGAAAACAGCCCTCAGCCCCTCACCTAGACTGGCCAGGCACCCCAGTGGGGACCCCCACCCTGAAGGGTGTGTGACCAGCTGCAAACAGCCATCATCCCCTCATCCAGGCTGGCCAGGCACCCCAGTGGGGACCCCACCCTGGTCCAGGACACCCTTCAGGGCAAACCAGCCAGCCCCACCCATGCACCAGGCCTCTATCCTATATAGTAAAAGGGTAATATGCCTCCCAGCACCAGGATCAGCGTGACAGGGGGCAGCGCACAAACCCCCTGATCGCCCTGTGGCTCTGTGTGTGACAGGGGGTGGGGCCACAACCTCCTTATCCGCCCTGCTCTGTTCCTGACAGCGGAAGGCGCCCCAACCTTCTGATCAGCCCTGCTATGTGCGTGACAGGGGGGAGCTCCCGAACCCCTTGATCACCCTGCGGCTCTGTGTGTGACAGGGTGCAGAACCCCAACCCCTCCCCCCCCCCACGGGCCCTGATCTGTGTATGATGGGATAGAGCCATAACCTCCCCACCGGCCCTGCCCTGAGTGTGAGAGTGGCGGCACCCCAACCCACTGATTGCCCCTGCTCTGTGGGTGATAGAGGGCAGAGCCCCACCCCCGCTCTCCCCACAGGCCCTGCTCTGCGTGTGATGGGGTAGAACCATAACCTCCCCATCAGCCCTGCCCTGAGTGTGACAGTGGTGGTGCCCCAACCCCCTGATCGGCCCTACTCTGTGAGTGAAAGGGGGGAGCTCCCCAACCCTCTGATCAACCCTGCTCTGTGTGTGACGGGGGTGGCACCGCAACCTCCCCATCGGCCCTGCCTTGAGTGTGACAGGGGGCGGTGCCCCAACTCCCCAATCGGCCCTGCTCTGAGCCCGACCAGGGGCTGCACCTAGGGATTGGGCCTGCTCTCTGCCACCCAGGAGCAGGCCTAAACCAGCAGGTCGTTATCTCCCAAGGGGTCCCACACTGCGAGAGGGCACAGGCCAGGCTGAGGGACCCCCTTCCCCCCGAGTGCACACATTTTTGTGCACCGGGCCTCTAGTTTACACTAATAAAAGACAAAAATGCTAATTGACCATACCTTCACTACGCCCACCAGCCAATCAGAAGAGTATGCAAATTAACCCAACAAAGATGGCAGTTAATTTGCATACACAGGCACCCAGTGAAGACTGAAGACAGTGTAGAAGGAAGCCAAGCACTGCAGAAGGGAGCCAAGCGGTGAAGAAGGGAACAGATCGGAGGTAGCAGAGACAGGAGTAGAGCTTAGGTAGCAGACACGGGAGGGAGCGAAGTGGCAGAGAAGGGAGGGAGCGAGGCAGCAGACACGGGAAGGAGCGAAGGCGGTGGGGAAGGAAGGGAGATGAGGCAGCGGGGAAGGAAGGGAGCCGAGGTGGAGAAGGGAGGGAGCCGAGGGCGAAGCGGCGAAGGGAGGGAGCAAGGCAGCGGAGAAGGGAGTGAAGCCCGCCTCGGTGGACTTTGCTCCCTTATCTGCTTTGCTCAGGTCTCAGGAAGCTCTATTCTTGCAGGAATCTTCCTGCAACGGGCCTCTAGTAAACTATAAGGCCTTGGTTTGGATAATTAACTTTTCCACGTGTTCATTTCATCACTAATAACCCAAAGGTAATAATATAGACTTTTATGATGCATGGGAAATGTCTAAATTGGGCCTGATTAAAATGGGGCTAAATAAATATTACCATTGCTAAATGATTCCATATTTAGTCAATACTTACAGTACACCATACTCCTTTTCTTCTAGACACAGCTCTAAATTTTCCTCAACAACTACTACTTTTGCATTCTCCTGGCATGTATTTGGCAGGGTGCTGCCTGTTCAAGAGTAGACATTATGCATTATATTCCCCCCAAATCAACAATCTCCTGGGCATAGTGATTGATTCAGAGCTGAATACAAGACACTTTTTAGACCAAGTGAAATCTACAAGACTCAATTCTCAGACATTGTTCGGTGATGTCAGGGAGTGGGTGTGAGAATGGTATGTAGTTGCCATCTTCCCAGCATGAAATGAGAGCTCCTTTGATAAAGTGGAAAGAAGTAAATTGTGTCCTTGTGACAAGTATGATGTGGACGCCAACCTGCAGCCAGACATAAGGATGATTTCCCAAGTATGTGAACTAATAAGTTACATTTTGAATTATGCTCATTTAGATTGTATTTTATGTTACTTGCAACTTAACGAGGCATAAACAAAACAGTATCAAAAGGAAAAATAAATTCTAACTTTTAACTTTCACTAAGAAATAGTTAAAATAAATTTGATTCTCTAGGGGAAAAAATGACACTGAAGATACATTACCAGGATCTCTGTAGGAAAAAACAGTCTCTCCAGGAGGGTTGTATAAATAAATTAGTTTTGAGGAAATAATTTAATTTAACTATGTTATAAAACTATTTTAGAGATAATTCCAATAGCTGCATATTAAAGAATACTTGATTTATAAAATATGTTACAATCTGGAGCCAAAAGAAATCAGGCAGTTATATTTCTCAAAATGACACTCCTACATGAGTTCGATTTACAAAAACATGAAGGTTTCAAGTACATTTATGTAAACTGCATTTGCATGGTGATATTCAATTACATTGAATCAAAATCACTTTTAACTTTACACTATGGCATTACATTTAAATCTGATTTAAAGCAACTGAAGTATGAGAAAAAATTTAAATTTCTTATAAGTATAGAATCCTGAGACAAATAGCTATTTTAATTAGAAGAAACAAGCTGTCTTTTGTATATCATGTGAAAAGAAAAAATATCCCATTTTCCAAAATCATTAGTAAATGACTTTTTACAATCTCATAAAACAGTGCTTATTACTTGTCAAACTCTTTTGAAGGAGGCCAATCATGATAAACCAATCTATAAATTCTTCTAAGAGAATCTGTCCAGAAAGCCTTATGCCCTTAATCATCTTAACATCACCAACCCTTGTCTACTTTCTGGTCATAATTGATTGAACTGGAGCAAGTTGCATTGCTAAAATTGGATGGTTCATAATTTACCTTCTGAAAATTTGGAATTTGATACTGAAAGGCCATGTCCACCAGATGACCATGAGTGCTTAATTTTTAAGGTGAATAGAATCCAATCTGGTGTTAGGCACCAGGAAAGCCAATGCTACCTCCTTACTTTTTTGTTAAACCATATTTTGAATTAGCTGAATTGTTTTATGCTTCTTGCACCAAGAAAATCACGAGGGCTTCCAAAAGAATCCACATAATTTCTTTTAATGGAAATTATTATAAGTTGCATTGGTAACCTTTAACACTGAAAAAAAAATGACTTTAGTTCTATATATTTTTAATATATAAATCATTAGAAATCAGCCCAGCTGGCATGGCTCAGTAGTTGAACATAGACTATGAACCAGGAGGTCACAGTTTGATTCCCTGTCAGGGCACATGCCTGGGTTATGGGCTTGATCCCCAGTGTGGGGCGTGCAGGAGGCAGCTGATCAATGATTCTTTCTTATCATTGATGTTTCTCTCTTTCTCTCCCTTTTCCTTCCTCTCTGAAATCAATAAAAATATATTAAAATAAATAAATCAGATATAATTTGATATATTTATAGCATTGGGGGCTTAAGCATACTTTGATATCCACTAATTTAAATTATATAAATTATCTATTATTCCTTCAATTATTCAAGAGGAATAGCTTGTAAGAACCATATGTAAAAGAAATTAACCAACAAAAAATTAATTTGAAAAAACTAAACTACCTCAATGTCAGATAATAATTGATGATAAATAATCTGAGTTTACTATCCATGCATAAATTATGTAATATTTTTAGAATAGAAACATTATTATCCATGATATTTGGAAGCATTTCTCAAGCCTCTGAAAACTGCTTGTACCGTCTCTCAGCCTTCTTCTCTCCAGGATGTAGAACTTGGAATTGCAGGCATAGTTTAAGACTAGGTTACCTGTCCTCTCCACTCCTAACTTCTATTATGATTTCTTACCTCACTTGATATTAGTCACCAGCCAAATTTCATCTTGCCCTCTTTTTTGCTTCCCTGCATGTCTTTCTTTCTTGCAGGAAGTGTTTATTAATACTTACTGTGCCACAAGGTATACATGAACACCCTGGTGAACAAGGTGTGGGTACTGCCAGAAAGAGCCTTTTGGGCAGAGTCAGATAATCAGGCACATTCAATAAGGTTGGATAAGCTTGAAAATAAGAAAATTTAGGGCTCATTGGAAAGCATTGAACTCAGGAGGGACTATAAGAAGGCTTCCTATAGAAGGAAGTAGACTTAAAAGAGGAAGAGAGAGAGAGAGAGAGAGAGAGAGAGAGAGAGAGAGAGAGAGAGAGAGAGATGTCTCTATACAAGGGCCCAGAGCAAAAGGGAATACATGAAGCAAGGCTTTTCAATAGGGTTAGTGTGTGTGTGTGTGTGTGTGTGTGTGTGTGTGTGTGTGTGTGTGTTTTGTAGGAGGGCCTTAGTGTTGGTCAAGGTGGAAGGGGGAGAGGTGGAGGGCAGGGAGAAATAAGGTTTGAGAGCCAGGCCTAAGGCAGCTCAGAAATGGCTTTGCATGCCTTACTGAGGAGTATCTGCCATTCTTAGAAGGTGAGGAAAAGTCACTAAAAGGTATTCAATACGGGAGTCATAACAAAGTCAATTCACTGGTTATGTGGGGAAGGTAGGGGTTCAAATTGCCCCACTTTTTATATATTCTTCTTTTAAGGTACACTGTATCTTTAAGTCTTCTTTGGTAATGTAATTGAAGAAGTACAGTTTTCACAGGAAATCTCACTGTAGCAACCACCTTTACATAGAGAAAGGGAAGACTCAGAGGTTAAATGACATACAACAGATAACTCACCAAGTTAGCATGAGAGACGGGGTGAAAGCACAGCCTTTCAATCCTAGGTGAGAACTAATAAGCTACGGTTATTTTTTACAACTTGGTATTTAAAAACTAAAAATTACCTATTATCAATTTTTGTTATCTCAAATTGCCATATTAGATAATGTATGCAATATAATTAGAAAGGAGTTATATTTGTGTATTCAACCATTGGTTTGCAAACATTAAATAGAAAAAGATATAGACAGCAGGTCTAAGTCAAACATCTTGACATTATTTCTGGTCACTGTGATTTCACGTAAAAGCTTTTAAATGTGCTATCTCTGTAATTAATTGAAGTTCCATATCTATAAAATAAACATAGAATATCAAAACAGAAAACAGTATGTCAAACTCTATTTAACTGGAGACTCTAACTGAAGAAAGAAAATTTGAATATCATCTACACTAATAAAAGAGAAAAATGGTAATTGGCGTACGACAATACCCTTTTCATTGGCTACTCAGGGCTATATGCAAATTGCCAACAAGATGGCGGTTAATTTGCATATGTAGGCACAATGCAGGGAGGCGAAAGGGAAAGCAGGAAGAAGCCCCCTGCCACTGACAGTGATCGGAAACCCAGGGGGGAGCTAAGAGCCATGACCGGAGAATCAGGCGCCTTTGCCGCCCTGGCAAGTGATAGCAGGAAGTAGGGGTGGAGCCAGCGATGGGAGCTGGGCACGGTCCAAGCTGGCAGGCCCAGGAGCTAGGGGTCCCTTGCCTGGGCCTAAAGCGGAGCCCACGATCGCAGGGCCGCTGCAGCTGCGGGTCCCCGCTGCCTGAGCCGGACGCCTCAGCCAGAGGTGTTAGGCCTGGGCAGGGGCGGAGCCTGCAACCGCGGGGAGCTGGGGGTCCCCTGCCCAGGCCTGACACCTCTGCCAGAGGCCTCAGGCCTGGTCAAGGGGCCGATCCGGTGATTGGTGATCGGAGGGTGATGAGGGTCAACTCCTCTGGCCGAGGCATCAGACCTGGGTGGGGGGCTGAGCCGGGGATTGGGGGGATAGGATGGTCCCCTTGCCCAGGCCTGAAGCCTGGGTCAGAGGCGTCAGGCTTGGGCGGGGGGTGGAGCAAGCGATCAGAGGGAGATGGGGGTCCCCTGCCCAGGCATGATTCCTGGGCCAGAGGCCTCAGGCCTGGGTGGGGGCCAGAGGCAGTGATCGGGGGGAGATGGGGGTCCCCTGTCCAAGCCTGACACCTCTGGCGGAGGCGTCAGGCCTGGGCAAGGGGCCGATCAGATGATCAGAGGGTGATGGGGGTCTACGCCTCTGGCTGAGGCATCAGGCCTGGGCAAGGGGCAGAGCCAGCAATCGGAGGGGTCTGCGGGTCCCCTGCCCAGGCCTGACGTCTGGGTCAGAGCCATCAGGCCTGGGCTGGGGGCAGAACCAGTGATGGGGGGAAATGAGGGTCCCCTGCCCAGGCCTGACACCTCTGTCAGAGGCATCAGGCCTGGGCAAGGGGCCGATCCTGCGATTGGAGGGTGATGGGGGTCAACGCCTGAGGGCTCCCAGTATGTGAGAGGGGGCAGGCTGGGCTGAGGGACACTCCCCCCACACACACACACCCAGTGCACGAATTTTGTGCACCGGGCCCCTAGTGATTAATAATAGAAAATATAGGAAAAAGTTATTTTGTTAGGGAGGTTGCACTTAATACTAAAATTAATAACTGAAGAATATCATTTGTTGTTGCTTTGCTTTGTGGTAGAGAAATTTGTTTTTGTTATTTCTGAAAAATAAGAGAAAGTCAAACAAGGTGCATAAGTCAAGAAGTACTAGAAAGCCCTATTGTTATTTTGTGTGGCTGTTACTTTTCAAAAATCAGAGTCCAATATATGAATAGGTGGTTGACTGGGTAGAATATAATTATATTCTTTGTAATGTAATGAAAATTAGTTTTATATTGAAAAGAAACATAATTTAAAACATATGTTCTATATGGGGAAGGGCCAGTCAAAACTCAGAGTTGGGAGAGATGAGCCCTTATCACGCTTGGAAAGGCCACTTTACGCTCCAGCAGAGTGGGGAATCTGAGGCATTTTCTCTGGGATCCTATTAGGGAGGGAAACACTGATTCCTTTGTAGACACAATCTGGGCATCAGCAGCTTTCTAAAGGAGGGATGCCTGTGGGGTGGAGGTGCCAGGTGAGGAAATGAGATGGGAAGACACTGTTAAAAATAACTTTCTCAAAGGCATTTTGAGTTGCTTCAGAAAGCTCCCAAGGTATTCCGTTTGGTTCTGGATCATTATCAGCTGCTTCCCTTTCTGGCTTGACTGATCAAAAGCACAAAATACTTAGTTTCAACTACATCACACTTTTTTCCACATATGCAAAAGTATAGATTTATGTGTGGATGTGAGTAGATATCTGACAATACAGGCTTGAGTTAAGGAATAATTTGGAAATGCTTTTCTGAAAATCCGAAATCAAGCTAATTTTGTGTGTGTGTGAATCATAATGAAATATTTAAAGCATTGACTATGAAAAATATCCTAAAATTGGATAGAGAGAATGATCATGGTTATAGGTGCAGGAGGCTTTTGGTAATAACCTGTATATATCACAATATGCAGAAAAATAAAAACCTAGTAATATTATCTATAAGTACTAGCAAACTGATAAAAGCTGAATGTCATAAGTTTCAGTAAATATTACAAAGGGGATTAAAATTGTTCCTACTACATCTGAGTGATACACAAAAATAATACTTAAAACATACTACATCTTTTTTTTAAATATATATTTTTGTGACAAATTTTTTATTGATTCAGAGAGAAAAGGAGAGGGACAGAGATATAAACATCAATGATAAGAGAGAATCATTGATCAGCTGCCTCCTGCACACCCCACACCCAAGATCAAGCCAGCAACCCAGGCATGTGCCCTGACCGGGAATTGAACCATGGCTTCCTGGTTCATAGGTCGATGATTAACCACTGAGCCATGCCAGCTGGGCTCTACATTTTTTTTAAAACATTATTATTGAAGAAGACATTGTCTATAGGGGTTCAGAGTCCCTTATGGAGAAATTATAGTGATGTGTTTATTCCTTTATAGAGCTTAGGGAGAAGTTTGTCTCTACCTGGTAAGAATGTTAATGAAACTCACAGCGTTTACATTCATAATTACACTGCTCCTAGCTTAACTTCATGCTCAGTAGTCACAATTACCTTAGCCTACATTTTGGTTCTCAGCTGGATTTCACCACATCCTCCTTTCTTTAAGTAGCTTAACTCAATTTCAGAGCTCCTGGTTGTTGTTGTTGTTGTTGTTGGTGGTGGTGGTGGTGGTGGTGGTGGTGGTGGGGGTGTGTGTGTTTAATGTTCATGTTAATTTGAGCCCTTTTATTCTGAATCTTTTCAAATTCACTTGGGAAGTAAGTGGGATATCAAAAACATTCTAAACAAATAGAGGTTTCACAATACATTTCACAGCATTTCCAAGATCAGCCTCAAGTATGACTCAGCACTTCTATAAGTTTTTAATATACTGTGCACATGTGTTATAAAACTCAGTGTTGAAAAAAAAGAAGGCTGGAAAAGCATTACCACCAACATGTTTTATTGATGTAAAACTAAGCTGAATAGGTCAGGTTTAAACATGTTTATTAAATTCAACCTTGCCTAATAAATCTAAACCTATCTTGAAATTCACAACCAGCCCGTAAATTGTGGGCCACGTCAAGAAATAACAACTTTGAACTCACTTTTATTTTATAAAATAATGTTTTAAACTCACAACACATAAAAACACAAATATAAAGTTTGTCTGGTTTCTTACCTGCCTCCTTCTATAACTGAACCAGAGCTGATTAACTCACCTTATCCCTGCCTTCCAGGGTATGATTTTTACTTTATTTTATATATATGTTGAAAAATATATAATAGATGTATATATACTTATATTACATTATATTACATCCTCATTGAGTCAACAACTTTCTGTGGTATTTTAAGGACTTATTTTCTCTCAACTTTTCCAAGTAACCATCGTTAAGAGCTACTACTTATTCAGGGCTTATTATGCTTTAGAAACTGCATTAAATATTTTATCACCTTCACATGTCATACTTTCACCACTAAAAACTGTGAGGTTGGTATTCTTATTAAATTCACTTCATGGATGAATAACCTGAAGCTTGGAATGGTTTCACAACTTCCCTGAGGCCATGCATCTACAATGTGTGAGAACAGGGTTCCAAATCCAGGACTTGCAGATGAGTGCATTCTGGCTACCATTATTCTGTCCCATCTTGTTAAATCCTTTAAAAAGATCCCGTAAAGATGTTTGTAAAAGCTGAAGTCAACAGCAACCCAAATTATATGATGACAGATCAGTGAACAAATTTATATTTTTATTTGAACTTATAATTGCATCTGAGTTGTAAAATATAAATAATACACCTATTTTTAGGCTAAATGTTTAAGAGATTCAGTGTCAGAGGAGAACCAAGATGGCGGCATAGGTTAACGCCGGAGTTTGCTGCTTTGAACAACTACTTCAAAAGTGAAACCAAAAAACGGAAGGGACATCACCCAGAACCACAGGGGCGCTGGCTGAGTGGAAGTCCTACAACTAGGAGGAAAGAGAAACGCATAACGACACTCAGAGGAGGCGCAGTGCTGAAGTCAAATTCTGAGGTGCGGAGTGCGCGGAGCGGGCTGGCGGCAGAGGGCACGGTTGTTGTTTTCAATCGGGAGGGAGTCGCAGACTCTGAGCTCCAGATCCGGGCGAGTCTTTAGGGACCCAGACTCAGGCGGGAGAAGCGGGACTGTCTGGCTTCGGTCAGAGCGAGTGCAGCTTTCTCTCCGAGCTTTGCAGCGGGTGCTGGGACTCAGAGAGGCAGAGCCCCTTGGGACAGGACTGAGAGCCGCCATAACTGCTCTCTCCGGCCCACCCTGTTGATCCTGTTCGACCCGCCCTGCCCAAGCCCTGCACAGAGGCATTTGCCGGATAGCCTCAGGCAAAGGCTAGATTAGCACCTCCCTAGAGGACAGAAGTTCTCTCACCGCTGACACAGCTGAATCTCATAGCCACTTGGCCTGGAGGTCAAACCCTCCCTGGAATTAGCTACAACAAAGATTTATCTATAAGACTGCGAACAAAGACCACTAGGGGGTGCACCAAGGAAGCATAACAAAATGTGAGACAAAGAAACAGGACAAAATTGTCAATGGAAGAAATAGAGTTCAGAACCACACTTTTAAGGTCTCTCAAGAACTGTTTAGAAGCTGCCGATAAACTTAATGAGATCTACATGAAAACTAATAAGACCCTCGATCTTATATTGGGGAACCAACTAGAAATTAAGCACACACGGACTGAAATAACGAATATTATACAGACGCCCGACAGCAGACCAGAGGAGCGCAAGAATCAAGTCAATGATTTGAAATGCGAGGAAGCAAAAAACATCCAACCGGAAAAGCAAAATGAAAAAAGAATCCAAAAATGCGAGGATAGTGTAAGGAGCCTCTGGGACAGCTTCAAGCGTACCAACATCAGAATTATAGGGGTGCCAGAAGATGAGAGAGAGCAAGATATTGAAAACCTATTTGAAGAAATAATGACAGAAAACTTCCCCCACCTGGTGAAAGAAATGGACTTACAGGTCCAAGAAGCGCGGAGAACCCCAAACAAAAGGAATCCAAAGAGGACCACACCAAGACACATCATAATTAAAATGCCAAGAGCAAAAGATAAAGAGAGAATCTTAAAAACAGCAAGAGAAAGAAACTCAGTTACCTACAAGGGAATACCCATACGACTGTCAGCTGATTTCTCCACAGAAACTTTGCAGGCCAGAAGTGAGTGGCAAGAAATATTCAAAGTGATGAATACCAAGAACCTACAACCAAGATTACTTTATCCAGCAAAGCTATCATTCGGAATTGAAGGTCAGATAAAGAGCTTCACAGATAAGGAAAAGCTAAAGGAGTTCATCACCACCAAACCAGGATTATATGAAATGCTGAAAGGTATCCTTTAAGAAGAGGAAGAGGAAGAAAAAGGTAAAGATACAAATTATGAACAACAAATATGCATCTATCAACAAGTGAATCTAAGAATCAAGTGAATAAATAATCTGATGAACAGAATAAACTGTTGATTATAATAGAATCAGGGACATAGAAAGGGAATGGACTGACTATTCTTGGGGGGGAAAGGGGTGTGGGAGATGTGGGAAGAGACTGGACAAAAATCGTGCACCTATGGATGAGGACAGTGGGTGGGGAGTGAGGGCGGAGGGTGGGGCAGGAACTGGGAGGAGGGGAGTTATGGGGGGAAAAAAAAGGAACAAATGTAATAATCTGAACAATAAAGATTTAATTAAAAAAAAAAAGAGATTCAGTGTCAAACTCATGATTCAATTGTCAAAATTAATAATTTCTTCTTCTATTATTGCCTGTTACACATTTGTTTTAACACAAATGACCCTTTTGCTGATGTTTAATTTGTATGTTGTCTCCAATCACTTTGAAAGTAGAAATAATCCTATATAATAAAAGCAGAGTATGCAAATTGTTCCCTTGACTGGGAGTTAATTTGTGAGTTCGACCAGGGGGCGGGGCTGGCCATGGGAAGGGAGGGAGTACCTTGCCAGCAGCCCGCAGCTGCTAGGGACACTACCAGTGTATGCATTTTGTGCACTGGGCCTCTAGTATGTCATAAATAAGTCAAATTATGTTAAATTAGATCAATCAGTTAGCTGCAAACATCTGACATGGCATAAAAGAAAGCTTTACATTTTTTCTGATGCCTCAAGAAAACTAGGGATTAATTCTTTGTGAGGAATTAATCTTGCTCTCTCTCCTTCTCTCCCTTTCTCCCCTTCCTCTTCCCCTCCCTCTTTCTCCCTCTTTCTAGACAACAGTTTCTGTAGCAATCACCATTTTAATATTTCTCCATCCCAATTCCTCTCCCATTTGTAAACTTTTTTTGTTCAGTAAAAACTTAGTAAGAGGAAACAAAATAGCAACTTTAGATTTATCACATGGTGGCCAGGGTTAATTTGAGTCACTGGTTGTGTTTCAGGTTAAGACCTTGTCAAATAGTCATTACTGTTGTAGGGAATAATTTGGTTCAAATATTTTCAACCTACTCACACATGTGCAGTAAACAGTAATAGAAAAATTGTAACAGTAATAGAGTAAATTGATAAAGAAGAGGGAAGTGTAGGAGAAAGAATCACCAATATGGAAAGGCCCTCCTGTTTTTCACTTCTCAATAGCCAAATGTTAGGCTACATAACACAGTGATTAAAATGTATAATGTAGACTCTCCTTCGCTCTGTGACTTTGATCAAGTTACTTAACTTCCTTATTCTAATCTGGACAATGGGAAAAATGAAATTACCAACCCTAGAAAAATATAGGAAGATTTCAAAGTACTAAAGCACATAACATATTTAGTATAATGCCTGACACAAAGAAATGTTCAATGAATGTTAACTTATGGAAAAGAAAACCAACAATGTTGGAAGTGATTCAAATATGCAAGGAGGCACTGAAGTCCAAACCTAGTGCTTTTATTTTTGGCTACAGTTTCTGTAATTGCCATGTAATTATTTTTGCAGTTTAGTAGTATAGTATTTACTTTGAGATTAATAGTCTCTTCCCTCACCTAACTGACTTGAACCCGTCTCCAAGATAAAGGGCACTTGGTTGGTGAATACTATATATGTGTCCTGTCATTCCAACATAGCAATCTTTGAACTGCTATGTCTAAAATTCCATATCTTAGAAAATGATGATAGATTGTGTAAAAAGCTTTGTCAAATACATACTCCCTCTCCTAAATGCATGCCTATCTTCTTTCTTGTAGGCCTGCGCAGGTGATACTTAATTAGTAGATCACTGGATGCTAATGAGTCAGGGAAAAACCACCGTATCCATGAACAATCTGAGTCCTGCTGGGCACAAGACATATTAGCTCTGCGGGTCACGTGCACTTCTGCCAAAATAGCCATGTCTCCATATTAAATCAATTCTCTTTCATGATGTGTGGAAGGAGACTATATGCAATAGGCTTCCTTTTTACTGACAGTCACTTCCCACGTGTGGGAGACTATGGACCTCCATCAGCAGCAGCCGTCTCCCTTCTATGTTACTCATTTGCTGAGGACACACCCCACATGAAAGCAGACATCATCAAATAATTGGGGGAAGTATTTTGCAATATGTCTTCCCTCTCTGCCTTCCCCCTTCTAACAAAGAATTTACATGTAAATACACGGAGCTAAGGCAGACACTGACTTGCCTAAATTAGATGACAGTCAGTCCCTGAGGATCAGCAAACATTCTCCAGGACACCAAGGATTACGGTCCTTTTTCTTAACCACCTGACAGGACAAAGGACTGTTTGCATAATAGACCTACAGTCTCAGTCCACCCATTGACTCGCATAGAAATTAAAGTTTGATTGGAGAGCACGTGTGCCTGCTCACTGTATGTACAGAAGACTTTCCTTCTTTCTCCCTGTTTGGGCGACACATTAAAATATGTTCCCTTGGACCGCTCCATTTGCATTTACTCCATAACTGGAATGTCACCAATAGCAGGCATTACTGATTCTTGTATCTTTATTCACATATCTACATATAAGAACAGTCTATTAAAGAAACAAAATGCTCATACTTTTTAAGAAGAAAAGTACTATTTTGATGTTAGGAAAAAAATATAAAATACATGCCAATGAGTCACTAGAAATTCAGAAAATAATATTTTGTGCCAGCACGCATCCTTGGAAAGTTAATAGTAACTGTGATTTTTCTCTTTTTCCCCACTTTATTAGGCAGAGAACATCATAAATTTTCTCTTAAGTGTTTGATAATTTTATGATTTTTAAATTAATTTTGACACATGTGATCAAATAGATTTTTAGAGTAAACTTGTATTTTAAATATTAGACAACTTACTCTATAAACCTAATTAGCAAGCTAATTACTAGAATGGAAATGATTCATATCTGTCTGGAGTAATTTAGGTCACAGATATGTTTCAAGGCCAGGATGAGGAATGCCATATTTCAAAAATTTAAAAATTTCTGATTCTGTGCTTAATTCTATTATCTTGCAGTAATATAAAGTATGCATGCATGATTTATTCTTAAATTTCCATACACATTTTAGGTGTTTTACTTAAAGAAGTAATGTTGCAAATCTAAAATAAAATTAAGTACATTATCTTACTGCAGGACTATTGATTCACATGGTGGGGAACGTTACACAGAATTGTTCCAATTTATTTGACAAAAGAATCTCACCCCCACCCATGGTGCATATCCAAAGACTAACATTTTATAGGCTCTGTTAATAAACCCATATTATAAATTGGAATTTCGCATTCATTCTACTAAGTAATAACACTGCTACTTTTTCTGAAGTCTCACTGAAGCTCTTTTCTCAATAAGTGCCTGTATTCAAAGTAATTACCCACCACTTTACAATGAAGAATTAGTAAAAAGAAACTAAGAATTTAAAAGCAACTCCCCTTTAAATAATAAAGAATTTTTAAAAAATAAAAGCAACTCCCCATTATATTCAGCTGGAATGAGGGGAAACCGCATTTACCGTTCTGAAAGAGGATCACTGATAGTAGCCCACCTTGGATTGAGAAAGCTACTGAAAAGATCATTTCAAAGGGAGCTGTATCTATTAGCTTCACCCTGTGTTTTTTGAGAAATCCTTACAATACACCAATGCTAACCACATTAGCCAGTAATAACCACAAATTTTAGCTAATAAATTATTAATGTAGTGTAGACTGCTAGTCTGCAGAGAACACTTTATCCAATCTTCTCATTCTCTTCATTACCACTCCAAATAGTCTGATTAACTGTCAGTTACATACATAATTCTTGTTACAGTTTGTTTATTGCTTTTCAGCAACTCAGTAATCCTAGTGGATGAAAATATTTTTCATTTGTCACAGTGACACATGCTATAAAGTGAAATTATGAACAGCTGCAAGATCTCCTAGGCTGATATAAGACAGCATATATAGTTTTCAAGATTCCACCTGATTTTTAAACTTCCCACTTAACTAAAATTAACTACAGGATTAGACTTTGGTTTCAGACATGCTTTTATTTAAGAGGGCTACAATTTCAGGGGAAAAAAAATCAGCAAATTTGGCATTTTTACAAATTCCTTCTAAGGAACTTGTCCTCTAACACATTCTTAGATCAGCCTTTTCTAACTCATGGCTCTCAAAGAGTTCTTAATTATTGCCTGTTTAGCCCAGCTCAGGCACTGTTTTCACCAACTGCCTCTGGTCTGGTCTCTTGTGTAGTGATTCCATTGCTTTACCCTTAGAATGTTTCTGAATTTTGACATTCTTGCTCGAGCCATGGATCATCACTACAGAAGTAGCCACGTGGATGAAACATGAGCAAAGTCCATTTAAAAAATAGTTTTGGTGTTTGTTTTTTTTTTAGGGTGGTAGGGGATCTTATTTTCATCTGAGCTGAGACATTTAAAGTTTAAATGTTTCAATTATTTTAGGTTGTTTGTAGTTTTGTATTTAAAGAAAAATTATCTCACAAAAATATATTATTAAACAATCACATATGATGGGATTCCAAATACTGGACATGAGAAATTGTAAGAAATCTCTTTATTTGTAAAGATCATGTAAATACAAGACAATAGGCCCGACTGGTGTGGTTCAGTGGTTGAGCGTCAACCATGAACGAAGAGGCCACTGGTTCGATTCCCAGTCAGGCACATGCCCGAGTTGCTGGCTCTGTCCCCAGTAGGGGGTGTGAAGGAGGCAGCCAATCAATATCTTTTTCTTTCTATCCTTTTCCCTTCCCCTCTCTCTCTCTCTCTCTCAAATCAGTAAAAACACATTAAAAATAAGAAATAAAAATGAGCATTTTTCCTGCTTTCTGGTAAAAGCAGAAAAAAATGTTCATTACATACTGCAATTTTCTTATATAGACAATTTAATTTCATTCCGTGCAACTTTCCCAGATGAATGTAAACTGGAATTCAACATCATGCATATAGTTCTCAAATATGCTTGTTCTGCATGATGAGTGACACAATCCAACATTTACCAAATGACAGATTTCCAATATAAATCCTATTTACTACTGTCCTTTGAGAAAACCGAAGTTCTGTCAACAATGGGCTGGAATCCCCATATGGAAAGAATTGGCTGTGGAAGCATAAGCTCCCTCAACCGCCCCACCACTTCCTGCCTCCCTACATCCAGGGACAGCACCTGCCTGCACCCTGCAGGCACCCGTGTCTGCAACTCTTACCAAATATAGTGAATATATTCTTTTGTATAGAGTCCAAAAAGTATCACTTTTATATTGAATATTATTTTATTGCAAGGAGGGAGATGATAAATTTATAGTACATGATTAAATATTCATTTTCTAACATGATTCCAAATAAATTATTCACAAAAATGTTCCAGAATATCAGGATAAAATTAACTACACTATATTAGTTTTTAAGAGTTAAAAGGTTTTCATAATAATAATGAATCTTTTATTTATTTATTTTTATTTTATTATTATTATTATTATTATTATTATTATTATTATTTTTAATACCCATTGAGGACATGCTTAGAGAGAGGAAGGGGGAGAAGAGAGAGAGAGAGAGAGAGAGAGAGAGAGAGAGAGAGAGAGAGAGAGAGAGATCTAAGTGAGAGAGAAATATTGATCTGCTGCCTCCCTTAAGCACCCCAATCAGGAATCAAACCTCTGACCTTTTGGTGTACTGGGTGATGCTCGACCAACTGAGCCACCCGGCCAGGGCTAAATCTTTTATTTTTAGAATGTAACAGACAAGGGGACTCTTATCTCTCCAAGGTGATAGTGTTCTGATTTTGCTAAAAGAAATGTACTATTACCTTTCAAATTTACACAGATACTCCTATTTATTTCTGTCAGTGAAAAGGCCCAAATCCATTTCATTTGATGCTATAGATATCAGGAACAAGGAATGTTATTCATTTATAGAACAAAAATATCTAATTGTATAGGGCATGTTAGATGGAATGATGTCTAAATTTCCCAAGTGAGGATTATTGGCCTAAACTAGAATCCATGAACTCTAATTATTGAGCAGTTTTGCTGAGAATATTGTTTTGACAGAGCAGGGCAGGTTGCTTCTCCCCAGGCCATTTAGTTTTCTGAGTCTAATCATCAGGTAGCCCTTTTCCATTTTTTCGGGTGGTTTGTTGCAGCTTTCAAGGATTGATTTCTGTGCAGTTGAACAGGAAAGCTGGGACTCAGATCAGAAATGGTTATTCAGTAACTTGTATCAGAGCCTAATTGTGGCTTAATAAAAACACCTTTGAAGTCAAATGACCCGAGGGTCATTCCCATTCTATAGCTGTGTAATCTTGAGCAAGTTTCTTACCTCTCTGAATTCTATTTCCTAACTCCAAAGCTCTATCCACTTCTTTCCTCAAACTTTCTGATCAGTTAGTTCTAAAATTGAATTTAACTAAGGTGTAGAATTTCCAACATTATATAAAAACAAGGCAGGAAAGCTTGGATTTTTGTTTAGCATTACATTTCCCTTAAAACATTTCAATGTTGACTTAACCTACTATATTTGAAGATGCCTGGGAATTTCTGGATCAAGGGGCAAATAAAAATCTGCTCTTATTTTTCAATTTTTTTTGGTGGGGGGGAGTAGTGGGGAGGTGTTAGGTTTTGCCTGTTAAATGGGTATACACATTTACATAAAGATCAAATAAGGTTGATACCATTGTAGCCACTCATAGAAACATATGCCAAGTGAAATCTAACAGTTATTATATTATAGCCACATAAAAAAAGTAAATGAAAGCATGCGAGGGCTCTGTAACGGTCATGTTAACTTATACCATGTAGCTGTGAATCTTTAGCTATCTCTGATCCCATTGTGTATGCTAACAGGATTAGCTAGTATTAGTTCCCCATCCACAAGAAGTGTAATATGCAGGGTGACCTGCAAATCTCCCCTGGGATTCAAAAGGGCTAAGTTGAGCCATGCATGATTTCAAAGCAATTCTCAGCACAATTATCTGCTTGACCTGCATGATGAACAAGCACATCATTTAATTAATTGCCAAGCTCTTGTAACAGTGCTGTTCATTTTTCTAGTAATCGAATGATGATATGCCCTTGCTGATCCTTATGGGAATCACCAGAATTGCACATTAACTGGTCTGATGGCCACCTTCCGCATTGCCATCAAACATTACTTTCAATCTTGACACGAACGATGCTTTTATAGGAGTCCCATAAAAGCACCCAAAAGATAGGATTAACAACAGCTATTTCCTTACAGAAGTGGTAAGTATTTTTTGATCACTTAAAGTCATAATGCAAAAATATTGCCTTACCCATTTATTTATGAGATACAAATGTAAGCCATTTACCATTTTAAAGGCTAGTCATATCTAAGGTGTCAATGACTAATCCAGAAAGGACAGAACTGATCATTTAAATCTTGCAATGAAATTATTCTAATGTAAAAACTCCAATCTATTATTGTACATATTTATTCTATGTCTTCATTAGAAATTTAATTTATGGACAAACAAATGAAGGAGCAATAGCCAGGCAGAGCAAGAAGAAAAACCAATCCCCTAAATATTTGGCTATAGAATTTGCTTTTTGGATACTACTCTTTCATCTCTCTCCTGTTTCCCATTTTCTCTTTCTTCTCCCCTCCCTCCCTCCTCCTTCTCCTCTTTCTTCTCCTACTCCCTTTTCTTTCCCTCCCTCATTTTCTTCATGTTTGTGTGTCTGTTTGCCATCTTTAGTGTCTGTTGTGTATTCAACAATAAGATCAGATTCTAAAACATAATAAATAACCAAAAGCCAATGAGTTTAAGAGTTAAAATATCCATTTCTATTTCTACTTTATTGTGATTTTATTACTAATCACCTGAATATCCTGGTACAGCATAAAAAGATGAAGTCAGTGACAGTGTGTGGGAGCAGTCTTTAAGCAAATGGTAACAAAATGTATTTCTGATTGCAATGTTGTGTGTGTGTGTGTGTGTGTGTGTGTGTGTGTATTCTCCCTGAGAAGTTGATTGCCCAACTATGTGACATGGAGTACCATTAGGCTCTGATATGTCTTTAAAGGAAAACAAGAATGAAGGCTTTATTAAATAAATAATGATACAAAGTAGATTTTCCTTTCCTCCTTGTATGAAATTTTTTTCAGGTAAAACTAAGTAACTGACAAATATTTTCAAATGGTTGCCTCAGATTTTCTTCACTATGGTTAGGATTTCTTAAAGCAGCATTGACATTTGTGTTGGATAATTCTTTGTTGTAGGGCCATGACCTGTGAATGCAGAGTGTTTAGCATCGTTCCTGACCTCTACCCACCAGATGCCAGTAGCAAATCCCCACTCCTTCTGACCCCAGTTATAACGATCCAAAAATGCCTCCGGACATTACCAAATGTCCTCTGGGGAAATGGGGGCAAAATCAATGCCCCTTGAGAATCACAGCTTCACACTAATACCCTGAAATGAGAAACTTTGGCCAGCTTCCCACATTCTCAACACACACACAAAGGCAATTATGAAAGGGAAAGCATACTTTCTCTTCCAGGGAGAGCAGGCAGTAATGTCCTCCAGACAAGGAGATAATGGGTGTGTGTGTGTGGGGAGTAATACATAGCTCCAAGTGTATTGTATACATCATCATTTTAAATCATTCCCAGAATGTGGGTACCCCTGGGATGGGGAAAAGGGGGGACCCGGGTCAGTAATGGAAGAAAATACACTTTTTTATAAAATTATATGATATTTTTGACACTGATGAGAAGCAGACCCAAGTTCTAACTCAGAATGAGCCCATCCAAAGGGGACGCACTGTCACATTTAATGCATCTGTTTAACATACTCACATAGCTTGCTTAACTAGTCTAAATTAGTCAATTATTTTTCTTAAATTACCTAGTTTTATGGGTCCTAGTTCAAAGCTTAGTGTCTGCGTGAATTCACATAATTTTTAAAATGTATAATTGAACTCAAAAGTGGCTTTTTCATTTCCAAAAAAATAACAAATAATTTGTCACCATACTACTTTACTTCTAACCCAATAAAAAAGTTTAACTGAGGGGAAGAAAAAATAAATTTCCTTACATTATAATTTTTTGAAGCAACATTTTTTAAGCTAGAGTGAAAAACTATAAGGGGTTATTAACAATGCAAGTAAATGTTAATAAATGGTATAATTATTCTAAACATTAATAGATCTTAAAATTGTTCTAAGTAATCCAATTTTTACGATTTTCTATACTTATAATCGAATGTTAATTTAATGATACATTTTCATAGAAATAAGATGGTATCTCTCTGAGATTAGAACACTGGGTAGTTATTATTGCTGTTCAGGTATATAAAATTGTATCCGCTACCTCCAGCTCTGCGTTGTTAAAATCGTCTTGTTTCTGAAATGGAAGCTGCCAATACCTGTAGGGCACCAGCAGTGCAGGAAATAGTTCTTAAATGGACAGTTGGCGTTTACACTGGATATATTGTGCCTTGCCTCCCGCACAAATTCTTTCTTTCTACACTATAGTCAGCCTTTTGGTGTGATTCCTATTTCTCTTCTCACCCATCGTAATCATCATGTTATTTTCTGTTATTGTTGCTTTTCTCCCGTTTCTCAGGGAAAGCCAAAACATGCTGCATCTGTGATATTAAAAAATAATAGTGTCTCTTATCAAATATGTGAACTTGCCAATTAATTAACTTCCTGAAGTCACAGTTTTTCATGTGAAAATGAAGTTGCCTCAGAGAATTAGTGTATTTTTAATCACAAAGTAGACGCCCCATGAAGAGTAAATATTCTTCTTTACAGGCTGAGCAAAGTAAGTCCCCATTTGAGAGAAGGGTATTATACTACCCATAAAACGAAACATTGAGGAAATCGAACATAACAAAAATGGCTGCCATTATAAATTTAGGGTCAAGTATAATTTACTGTGGGTCCTAATTCTCTCCTTTCTATCACTTTTGTCTCTTAAAATGATTGCATCTATAAATTGTTAAAAAAATCTTTAAAAAAGAGTATAAGGACCTATTTCCATATTTTTAATATCAACATAATCTCTAGGTTTCCTAAAAATTTGTTGGCTACTAAGATTTGTGTTTCTAAAAACCATATGATTATATTTCATATTTGAATGGAATCACTATAATATGTATGATGTTACAAAATGTGTATGTCTGATGAATATTTTAAAATATTCAAGCTACATTATTTTGTATAAAATGACAAGTGTTTATAAATCGGATAGGATTTTCTAAGCCTTGGAAGCTGTGTCTGTTAGCTAGATTTTCATTCTGAAATTCATTTTGTCACAGCTATTTTCTATCAACAAACGATTACAGGAATTGATGACCAAACCATTCAGAAATATTTTATACAAATGGTATAAATTGAGCCTAAGATCTCCTGTGGGTACTGAAAGGAAAAGGGACAACGAATTTGAAAGCGAAATTATCTGTTTCATACTTGCCTCCTGACCTTCCTGCTCAATTTTTCTCAAAAGCCAACTTTTCGAAACTGTAAATTCAGTTCCCTTGGATAGCACACACTTAGAAACCAGGAAGCAAGGGACACAAAAGGAACAGCAAATGCCAGAGGATCAGAGAACATTTACCAGAACCATGGAAAAATATATTTCTAAAACATCTGAATTGTATCTTAAAAAAATCTAGGTTTCCTTCCTCTTTTTAAAAAACACTTTCTTTAACCTTGTAGTCCTTGTTGATGAACAGCAATATCTATCTTACTCCAGAAAAAGCCGGAAGGAAATTGTCCAGCTGCATTCTCAGTCTCTCCATGTGCAAATATACAGAATCTGATCTATCTCCTGGTAATTGAGACCCAAAGGCAGCCATAGGATCACTCTGGGACCAATTCCTCCTCCTGAATGGCTTCAGTGAGTGCGAATATGCATGAACATCAGCAGGCCAAATGACTGATGACTCGGTACTCATCCATATTTATCTTCCAGGATAGGACAGACATCCTATTGATTCGCACAGGTCATTACACAACATGTTAACAATCCAGTGCCATCCAGTTCACAAGGAAATTTGAAATAAGTGATGGATCTTCTCACAGGTCTATGGTTAGGGCACAAGATGGGTAGTCAGACATTACTCTACGTTGACATCACCACACTCTCCCCTCATTTTACAGTTCATCTTACACAGAAGACTCCAAAAGATGGGCAATGTAAAGCTTGTCTAGTTAAAGGAAGATTTTAAGTAAGTCTGTACATATAGCCAATATATTCTTGTTAGAAAATCATTTCTAAAAAAATTATATGCATGTATATACATATATATGTATATACATGTGTATACATATATATAATTCCTTCACACATATATGCATATGTACACACATGCACAGAAACTTACAATATAAAATAATGTTGAGATATTTACTACTTAGAAGAGAGATGTTTATTAAAAGTGTTCTAAAAATGACCTTTTGTTTTATTTTAAGACAAATATGTGTATATGTGTATCTTACATGTATATACTCATATGCATAAAAGGCGAGTTTTACTAAGGCCATTTAAAAAGGAAAACAAACAAAACAAAGATAAAAACCAAATCCAGATTTAAAAAATCAATTAAAAAATTCAGATTAGTCACTGATCATCAGTTTTGAAAGTCTCACTCAGTACACAAAGGAAAAAAAGTCTTAACCATTTTATAAAAAGTTTTAAAAATGCCAAAGTATGTCTTACATTTAGCCAAGTAAATTCTTAAATGCTCTTCAAGAGTAATGTGTCACAGGGAAACAGAGCCCTGCTTTCTTCCATCATTCTCTTGCTTTCGAAGTTTGTGCAGCTTGATTTTTGCAGTTGCAGAAACTGGCAGTTCATCTAAGCCCAGGCCTGACATGCCCCAAGGCGCTCAGCTGCAAAGCACGCCTCATGCAAGGGAATAGCACTGTGCTTTATTTGTTTTGAAAATTAAACCAAAAGGAGACTAGTCCGTGGACTATTTGATAGGGAACGGAATTCTCAAATGACATTAAAATCATCCTGCAATCCGGAGATGACTGAAATAAAGAGGCGACTTTAAAATGCTCACAGTACAATTTATTCATCCACAGTGTGCTTGTACCCTATAACCCTGGAGGGCCCCATATTTATCCCAACAATGTATTCATTGATCCAAATATTTGTGTAACTTCTTTTTTGAAACTGTACTTAACCCCCTTTGCATTCCTATACCTCTTCAATCATGTATGCACAAACTCATTCATTCAGAAATTATTTAGTGAAATCTACCATCTTCCAGATATGGTGACAGCTTCTAGAGTTGGTTGTGTACAAAAGGAAAGGACCAACCACCTGCCTGTAGAAAGTGCTAAAGATGAAATAAAGCTGGGAAGGACAATGTGAAGGGCTTGGGTGGGAAGAAGGGCTTTCTGTGGAAAGCTCTGTAGCAAGGGTGTCATTTGAGCAAAGCTCTAAAGGTAGTGAGGAATTTAGCCATGTAGCTATCTCAGAAAATTCCAGAAGAAGGGACAGCATGTACAAAACTGTTCTTTATAGCATTTTTTAAGGTAAATTTGAATGTGGAAATATACATGAAATGTAGTAATTTTTTTGGGGGGGGGGTAATAAAAATATTTTCCTGCTGTATACCTTAAACTTATACAGGGCTGTATGTCAATTACATCCAAATAAAACTGGAAAAATTCCTGAAACATACACACACAGCCATACACATATACACACATATACATGCATAACTTAGAGTTTTGTTATACAGTGGTTTCCAATTGCTGGGTTCCAGTTTTCATCAGTGCCTAGAAGCCCTCCCTGACAACAATCTGATTCTCCATACTTTCGATCACTTGTGCTGCATGTCTAATACAATACATACTTCTAAATTAGCACATTCTAATTTACTGTCACTTCCTTGCCTTAACTGAACCTTGGTTCACCTCTGGAGACACCAGTACACTGGCATCATTGTCCAGCACTTTCTATTTATTTTCCAGTATTAGAAGATACATCATCATAGGTTGGCTATGGTTTGAGTCCTCTACACTCCCCATTCCAAACCATTCCTTCCTTACCTTCTTGATAAAAGCAAAACAAAACAAATTTTAAAACTTCTCTCTGCTTCTAGTAGACCATGGCCTCCTCCTCTTAGTCCCTGCCATCTCCAGACTCTCTCCTGCTGCCTTTTATTAAATTCTCTGCCAATGGTTCCCAGACGTCCATGCTTTCAACATGTATGTACCCTGATCCCTCAGGTCTTTGATCCTCTTGTTTCTGGACAAGTTCTCCCACTCCCCCTCACAGACACACTCTCTCCCTGTCACAGGCAGGTCCTTAGCATCACTGCATTTCTATCACCTGAGATGGAGCCACATCTAAAATAAAATATTCAAGCACTGCCTTCTCTTCTTTCAGTTTGCTTGTGAGAAAACTGATATTTTGATCTCATCAAAGCCTCCACTGCCTGCTTCACTTTGTTCAAACCACTATTTCTACCTTGCATTCACTTCCCTTAACATTTAACATAGATTCCCTTACCCTCCATTTCAGTAATTCTATTAGAACATCCAAACTCTTCTGTTTTTTATTAAAGCTGCCTTGCAAAAACACAATTCTACATAAATTATCAACTTTCTCCAGTTTGTTCATGAACAGCCACTTACATACTGCTAAGAAATGTCCCACAACAGGACAGACACTTTCAAAATAAATTATGATTTCCAAACCTGAGAGGCCCTTAACACTGTCCATTGGATGGAGAAATCATGTCCCACTTTTCTGAGCAACACTCCAGTCATCTTTGAGCTCCTGACAGTATCTGTTTCCATTTGGATTCTCACTCTTTATACATGACCCCAGTTAATAGCTCAAAATGAAAAAAAAAATTGTTTTATAGGGACTCTTTTGACTTTTGGCTTCCAAATCTGCACCTTCTGGGACATCTATGCTTCTCCTTTTCTTCTTCCCTCTTGAGCTCCATCTAAGGCCAATCCTAGATCTTTGACTTTGAATCATAATCCTTTGCCATCTTCTCAAAGAACTTCCACTTTCTAGTATCTTTTCATACTTCTATGTGTTCAGCATACCTTCTCAACTCATTTCTTTCCTGTTCAAGTTAAACTAGTTCTATAGCTTTAAAAAAATAAAAAGGAAAGTAGGACACAAAACTCTCAATTTCAAAAAAACCTACTGGTACCACTTATTTTGTTTCTTCAAAGTCACTATTTAAAACACGTGTCTGATTAATTTTCCTCTCTATCACTTCTCTGTGACCTCTCAGTGCAAGCTGACTTCTACACTCCTCACTTCACAGTGAAAGTTGGGATAAAGTCACCAGGCCTAGGGTGATGCCAAAGTCAGGGCATTTTCCAACACTTTTTTACCCTCGTGGCAACTTTTATGTTGTTGTTGCTAATCCTTACCCTAGGATATTTTTCCATTGATTTTTTTTCTTTTTTTTTAGAGAGAGTGGAAGGGAGGGGAAGAGACAGAAAGAGAGAGAGAGAGAGAGAGAGAGAGAGAGAGAGAGAGAGAGAGAGAGATGTGTGAGAGACACATGGGTTGGTTGCCTTCAACAGAAGACCAGGGCCGGAGATTGAGCTTGCAGCTGAAGTGTACCATCAGGCCTTGAATCTGGGAGCCTTCAGTCTGCAGGCTGGTGCTCTATCCACTGAGCCAAATCAGCTAGGGCCCTCTTGGAAACTTTTGACAATGTTGAATATTTCTTAATTCTTTCAAATACTCTTTTCTAACCTTTTGTGATGCACTCTCTCTGATTGCTGTTTTACTCCAAGCTCCTTTGCAATGTGACCATCCTGCATCAATTCCTTTTTGGGGGGGCATTATTCAGGCTATGTCATGGACTCTATTTTCTTCACTTTCTCTAGAGTTATGCTAATTAACTTCTGTTTCATTCAGTATTTCTACTATCACCCATATGCAGGTAATGACCAAATCTGTTTTTTCCCATCTTAACCCTCCTCAATTATTTTTCGATATCTATAGATATTACAGTATCACTATCCAAATATCTAAGAAGTGACTATATCCCAACTGAACTTTTGACCTTCTCTCTCATAACCTGGTGGTCTACCTTACTAGGTTAGCTCAGTGAATGACATCAATAAGCCAGTTATATAAAGTTTAAGCTTAGGACTCTGCCCTCCAGTTTACCTCTCAGTTCATTTTGTCACAGAATCTTGTCAATTTAATGTCCCTAATTACCCTCAAATTCATCCGCTTCTCTCTATCTCCACTGCCAGCAGTTTAGTCTAAGCTACCATTACCTTAATTAACTATTTGATCTTCCAGGGTAAATTTTATATGTTCAATTTTGCTAATAGCAAAAAACCCCACACACAAGCAAATCAATATATAATAGGTGGGTAGTTTTAATTAACTAATTCATTCATTAATTAATTCATTTTACACATAGTGTCATTTTTGCCAGAGTACCTTGAGAAATATAGGAACTTTCTTCTACAGAGTTTGACACTTAAATTTAGTGGAAAACTGGAAATGTGTACAATAACTATTCTATTTATGCTTATCCTTGAAAGTTCATATTAAATATAGCTTCAATTATTTTGATTACCTCCTTAAGATATCTATTAAATTTTTCATAGACCTTCCCTTCATGTTAAATTTTTCCTTCAGATCTGTTTCTTTAACAACCACCTCTTAATTATTTATTTGTAAGAAAGACCTCAGTCTCACTCTAAAGAATATCAATTATAAACAAGCCTAGAGATACATGAAAATTAAATGTAATGCCTGATCCCAGACTGGATTCTATACTATTACAAATGTTATATAGGACATTATTGGGTCAGTTGAAAAATTGAAATATGAATCAAAGAAAAATAGTTGTATCCATGGAGGTGTTACTGAAGTTAAGAACTACCCTATGATTATATAAGAAAATATTCCTAATCTTAAGAAATTCAAATTGAAGTATAAAAAATAAAAGTAAGTTACAATATTAATACATGAATAGGGTTATAGCTATTCTCTGTGATATACTTTGCACTCTTCTTATATTATTCTTAATTTTAAGAAGCTTAAAAATTCCTCAGTCCCATATCCATGGAAAAAACAAACAAACAAAAAACACAAGCTCTCAAACCTTTTAGCTGTGTGATTTTATTGTGCTTCAGTTTCCTCAGCTAGAAAATGTATCCTCCTTCATGAAGTTGTTTTGTAGATTAAATTTCATTAAGGGTGTAGTGTGCTTAGAATAGATCTTGATACATAATAAACATACATTTACTATGTTAATTGTCAGTAATGTTATTATTATTAACTACTGTGCTTTCAAACCTTAAAGGAAATTAGAATTATAATGAATATCAAATGCTTTCTTGATATTACTCCATATGCATGGGATTCCTTTAACCTGATATTGCAGAGTCTATAATTGTTTTGCAGGGCAAGTCCTGGAAGGGCAGCTTTATCCCAGACAGAGTGCTGGCAGAGGCCAATGTTCCTTTTCTGAACCCTTCCCCACAGAACCAGCAGACAGTTGCTATATCTGAGTCTCCATTACCCTGGTTCACACTGTTCACCCCACCATGGTGATTCCCTGAGACCTTGCCCCACCCAGCTTTAGGGCCTACCCAAGCTGTTTCTAGTGGCTTTACTATAGAAATGGCCTCTGTTGGCTCATGCTTCAGATTTTCCTAAATCTCTCAAATAAGCAGCATCTGACTTCTTTGAATCACATACCTCTTAATAAGTGGCCCCAGGCTTGGTTCCCAGCTTGGCCTGGCCTAGGTACCTCCAAACCCAGCACAGGAGATAGCTATTTGCTGATTACTTTGTAGCTTATGCTTGGTGGCCCTGGGGGGAACACAGGCAGTGGCTGACCAAGGCCTGCACCTCTCAGGAGGCCCCAGAACCAGTGCACCTAGTGGACAGCTTCAGGCCACATCGCAGCACCACCACCTAACCACCTCCACAGGAAACACACTCAAGGGGTAGACTCAGTGGGTACTAGATCCAAGCAGAAGTAAGTCTTGTTTTTGTCATGGGATCCTCCAAGGTGATTGGTGACCAATGGTCACAGCAGTTCATCAGCCTGAGAAAATGGCATTAATGTGTCAATAGCAGTGAAGATTCAATCACAACAGAACAATGTACAGCCCCCATGGGGCGCGCACCTCAACATATATATTTGCCAAAATGAACTTCCATTTCATTTTATCTTATATTAAAGTGTCATAAACAATAGAACGTTACAATTCTAGGCCTTCTGGCAACTAAGCTTAATTTTAATATTTACCATCACTTCCGGTCTTTTACAGAGATAATCCTCAAATTCAGTGAAGCAACATGTCCATTTCCCCACTCCCCTTTGATCCTGCACACCTCCAATCTACACAGGAGTCTACATGTGGCTTTCAGGCTATCCAAATTTATCCACAATCTTTAATAACCTGGTAAAGCCCAATCCATCAATGAAGGTTTTCTAGGGTTTTAAAGCTTTATCTTTCTTTCAGTAAATTCTTATAGAATGTACCATATTGAAACATGGTTTTGAATTTTAAAAGAAAGTTTAAATACTGTCCTGTCTTCTTTTTTGGTCTGTTATTTCATCTCTGGTAGATCACTACAGCAAGAACTCCAGTTTTCTCACACCTCCCTCTATCCATTTCCTTCGCATATTGACTCTGAACTTGGCTCTGCAAATTGCTTAGGCCAATGGAATAATGGCAGATGTAAAGTTAGTAGAGACTAGAAAAATGCTTCCACTTTGGGTCTTGTCTTCTAAGCTGCCCTTGGAACTCTGTTCCCATTATGTTGATAAGTCTAAGTGTGCCAGTTTAAGGATAAAGAAACAAAAGGGGAGAGGCTTCTGCCTTCTCAGCCATCCAAGACCTACCAACCAAGGCCATCAGAAACTAGCTTGCCTCTGCTGACCCGAAAACTCATCGCTGACACTGGAGTGATGTCAGGAGAGGCCAACTGGACCCCACCTAGATCATTGGCAGCACCCAGCTCACATTTCCATCTTGAGGAATCATGAGTCAAAAAAAAGGCTGTTGCTTCAAGTCACTAAGTTTTAAGCTGTTATACCGCAATCGGTAACTGATTTATTGTCCCAAGTAAATATTAAACTTCAGTGGGGCAGAAATTATGTCTTTTTTCACTCTCCTCAATGTAAGAAGGACAAAAGACTTTCTTTCAGTCATTACTCATGTGATATGCCCTTTCTCCCACTGATTAAAAAGTTGATAAAAAAGAAAGTTAAGTCAACCATCTAGATCAGTTGTTCTTAACCTTCCTAATGCAGTGACCCTTTAATACAGTTCCTCATGTTGTGGTGACTCTCAATTTCATTGTTACAAATTGAACATAATTAAAGCATAGTGATTAATCACAAAAACAATATGTAATTATATATGTGTTTTCCGATGGTCTTAGGTGACCCTGTGAAAGGGTCGTTCAACCCCCAAAGGGGTCACGACCTACAGGTTGAGAACCGCTGTTCTAGATGTTAAACACACACACACACACACACACACACACACTCAAAATGTTCAGGCAATTTCCTAATACACAGTATAAAAATATAAGATCAAGACATGAGACATAATGAAATACAGTGATCCAACCAAAAGATCTAATATTTGACTAACAATATATATATATATTTTTTTACATAGAAGAGAAAAAACATAGGGGGAAAAAATCAACAAATGTTCTAGAAGTAACACTAGACTTCTAATAGGTTGAAAGGGACAATCAAGTGCCTCACAGGATTAAAGAAAAAACAACAAATTTCAAACCTATTCTAGAGAACCATAAAAGACCCTAAAAACATCCGCAGAGGGTGAAAAAGTTCACTTACAATTAAAAGATAAGTTAGCTATGCATCAACAAACTTAATGCCAGAAAATAATGGAGCAATGGCTTCAAATTTATTAGGGAGATAATTTTGAGTCTAGACTTGAAATATAGTCAATGAGCCAATCAAATGTGATGAAAATTGTAAGATAAATGAGAACTCAGAAAGTTTACTTTCCTCTCACTCTTTTGCAAAAAATTACTGGAGGGTACAATACAGAAAAATAAGAAAATAAGAAACAGGAAACCATGAGTGGAACATATTAGTGATACGTTTGTAATGATAAACTCTGAAGATGTTTAGACGCCATAGGGAACGATAAATTATATTTTGCAAAAGAGGAAAGCCCTTAGGTGGTATGTCTCTATGACACAGTAAGTTTCAGTAAAACATATAATAAAGAAAAAAAGAAGATGAAGTAATAGAATGAAAAAGTGGTAATATCTTAAGTTTTTTCTGAATTACTGTATTTATTCTTATAATTAAAAAAAGGAAAAGAAATAATTAAAGCAGAATAGAAAGGAAGAAAGACAAAATGAAAGAAAAAGAGAAGGAAAGTCAGAAATCTGAAATTTAAAATGTATATAAAATGCCTGACTAAAATAGTAAAGCATATAAAGCCACAAAAAGGGATTTGATTTCTCTCTGTTGGTGAAATGTAAAAACAGCTTAAAGTGAACTATAGGCAAGGAAATGTAATTACAGCACAATAGACTTTGTTCTAAACAATGTTTAGAAAGACTCTGTACTTAAAATAGGATAATATGCAAATTGGACAGGACGCCATCACATAACGACTGATCAGCAGACTGCATGCACTTCAGGCGTGTGCGGGCTGGGACTTACAGTGTCGGGAACAGGGCCGGGGACATGAGGCTGCCTCCCAGTCCAGCGCCCAGCTGGGGACGTGAGGCTGCCTCGTTGGCTTCTCATGTGAAAGGTGAGCTTGGATCCTCATTCATATTCAGTGTAGTGGAGTGTGGGGATTGGTTTATAGGATTCAGTCCCACTTGGGGAAATGTTACTACAGGCTGAGAGTAGATGTAAAACGGGGATCATGTTTATTCGCTCACAGGCATACTATAGAACAGACAGAGTCACCATCCTCACAGAATTCAGGATGCCCCACGTGCAAACCTAGAATGAAAAGTCAGCAACACCCCACATGGCCAAGAACTAGAAACTGCCCTTTGAAAGGAGCGTATGCAACAAAACTGTGAGTCCCCAGTGGCCTAAGAGGAAAGCTGTCCTTGCTGTTAATTTAAGAGTTTAAGGTGTAAAACTGGCATCAGAAAGTAGTGGCATCACACTGAGGTCATGCAGTCAGGTGGCAACACTGAGGCCGTGGGACCCTTGGGACAAGTGGTTTCCGATGCCGTGGGAACCCCCTGCCGCACCCCAGCCTCTGGGTGCGGGTTACAGACGACCACGTGCGCAGGGATGAGGGCTCCAGGCCTGCGGTGGCGGGGTGAGGGGACAGAGGACCTCCTCCCATAAAGTCTCCCCCAGCCCATGCAGCATCAGGCTGTGTGGCATGTGTCCACTGATGGCGTCACCAGGTGACATAACTTAGAGGGGCTGCTCAGGTGGTTTCCCTGAAGAGGGGCACGCGCCCAGCTCAGAGGCGAGGAGGTACAGGCTTGGTGGCCACAAGACTCCCCACAGCCCCTGCAGTGTGGCCGAAGCTGAAGCTTCAGGTCCGTCTGGCTGTCGCAGGGCCTGGACTGTGCGGTGGCCCCGGCATTGGTGGCGAGTGCTGGGTGCCTGAATCCGGGGAGCCACCCAGAACCACGGGCCTCCCAGCTAGACAGCTCCCCTCCTGCATCCTTCACCAAACCCGGGTCTGACCCTCATCCTCCCCACCAGACCTCAGGGGCCCAACATCCCAAATGGTGACCTTTGACTGCATGCCCTCACCCTAACATTTAAGTCTCAGAACCTAACACCTCCCTTAAGCCCCTCACCTCTGATCTAACCTTTAACAGGAGCCATTGCCAACCACATCTGGTCCAGCACCACTCTCCCCTTGTAACCCCCCACCTTCCTCCATGGAAGCTGCTATTGCTTCCCATGAACTTAAACGAAATAGGATTAATCAAAGAAGAAAATGTCCGAGCAAAGACCTTGAACTAAAGGAGAAATAAAGTAACTAATATACACGAGAAAAGTTAACCTCAAAGGTAATCAAGTAATTGCAAAGGAAAGATACCTGGAACATTTAAAAAATCACAATATTCAGTACTGGTGAGGGTGTGATGAAACAGACACCTGATAGCACTGCTCTGGAGCATAGGGGACAGCATTTCTGGAGACAGTTTGACAGGATGTAGAAAATATTCAGGCTCCTGGGCTGGATGATTACATTCCCAGGAGTATGGGAATGTAATCACACATAATAATCAAAAAGTTGGGCCAGATATCATCATCATAATAAAAGGCTAATGTGCAAATGGTCATCACGCCATGACACCATTACGACCAAACAGCAGGAGGCTGTGTGTGGGCTAGGTGCGGGTGGGTGGGGACTGGCAGCGTCAGTGGGTGGGGACTTGCACCAGCCCAGGACGTGAGGCTACATCCAAGCCTGGCCCTTGGCCGGGGATATGAGGTTGCCTCCTGATCAAGCACTGGGCCAGGGGACATGAATAGCAATATTAAAATATTTCCTCTAATTAATTCTCATTTAATGTGCACAAATTTTGTGCACCGGGCCACTCGTCCTATATAATAAAAGGCTAATATACAAATAGACAAAATGGCAGAATAACCAAACAACTGGTTGCTATGATGTGCGCTGACCACCATGGAGTGCACACACAGAACATGGCAGGCATCCACGTGCCACGGTCTCTCCCGGTGATGACACCTGCTGCTGGCCCTAATCACTTGGCACTGTCAGTGGGTGTGAGTGGCAGCTGCAGGCCCCAATTTCTCCTCAGTGTTTCTCCACCTCCCCCTGCTCCTGAAGGGCAATCGGGACCAGCAGCTGCCTCTAGCACCTTCTGCCAGTGTCCAGCACCAGTCCCAGTTGCTTGGAGCCATCAGCAGGTGCAAGCGGGGCTGGCGCCTTCAGCGTGTGTGAGCGGCAGCAGCGGGTGTGAGGCTGCTGGCAGAGAGGGGACATGGGGCCAAGGTGGAAGGGGCTGGGCGGGGACGCGGAGGATGGCCCAAGACCCACCCCTGTGGCAACCATAGCCTTGAGGCTCATAGTTCCTTTCAAGGTGCATGAATTCATGCACTGGGCACCTAGTAATAATATAAACACTAAATAATTTTTAAATTTTAAATACAACCTACAGATAAACATAGACAATAATTATGGCAAAAGTAAAAATATATCTGGCCCAGAGGTCGAGAGATGGACCTGAATAAGGGTCAAAAGGTAAGTTGTAGTTCCAAATGCAGAGGACCCAAGTTCTTGACTTTGCCTTCCTGGAGGTATCCTCCCTTCTTTCAGGGAAGCTATTTCCATTGAAACAAATTCAGGTGTAGTACTCCCACAAACAAGCAAGGTCACAGGATATGATATCAAGTCCACCTACCTGTACCCTTATCACATTATCTTTTGCTCTAATTGCTAATTTAAATATAAACCCAAATAAAGCAAATTTGAACAAAATGCAAATCCTCATTCTCAACTATCTTTGAACTGTGATTAGAATTTAGGTTGGACCTACCTCAAATAAATACAAATAGTGTGGTAATTATACTGACATTAAAGGAAAAGTTAAATGAGAAATTAGAATATGTGAGAAAAAAAACCTATTGTCGTTTTGAACAGTATTTCATATTGATAAAATTAGTCAAAAAATTAGCATTTTTTTTTTTTTTTAGAACTAAGATACAGTGGGGCCTTGACTTACAAGTTTAATTCATTCCGTGACGGACCTCGTAACTCAAATTACTCGTATGTCAAATCAAAAAGTGAATGAGTGAGACACGTGATGCTGGGCTGATGTTGTGGCATTCACTGTGACGTTCGCTGCGCCAACTAGCGGTGGGGTATCTGAAGCTGGCTAGTAACCTGAATTTTAGCTCGCAACTCAAAGCAAAAAACTGGCCGAGAGATGGCTCGTATCTCAAAAAACTCTTTAGTTGAGACACTTGTAAGTCAAGGCCCCACTGTACTAATCATCTTGAAAGATTAAAAGAAAAAAGAGGAAATAGTTTGGTTGCATTTGGGTAATGATATTGGGGGTGAAGAAAAATAAGACAGTATTTTCACAAAAGTTATTTTGTAATTATAGAGGGTGCTGTGGTGTATTGCAAAGATTCCCTCTTCAGTTCTGGTCAGTGTGGCTCAGTTGGTTGAGTGTCAGTCATCCCATGCACCAGGAAGTCGGCTATTCATTTTAGGTCAGGGCATATCCAGGGGTTGTGGGCTCAAGCCTCAGTCGGGGGGGGGGGGGGGGGGAGCAGGGGGGGAGGGGCGCGGTGCAGGAGGCAGCAGATGGATATTTATTCCTCTCTCTCCCTTTCCCTTCTTCTTTCCCTAAAACCAAACAAAACATATTTTAAAAACATCTTCAGCTTGTCTTATTAAAAAAAGAAAAAAAGAATAGACACCCCAGCTACTGGAATGTTGGCAGGAAGAGTTTTCAGCTTATTTTCAATGAAAGATGTGACCTTGACTGAAAAGATACCATATCCAAGGTCACCCCCTTTCTCTATGGTTGGCCTGCAGCAAATGAATGGATAATTTAGGTTCCTTCACCCAGATAATGGGAATAAGCTTAAAGGCTCTCCATACTTACAGTTCCCTGTAGAATCACCTGTGGCTTCTGTTTCAACTGCATCCCAGTTCAGTTTCTCCTCTATTTAATCATGTTTCCTTTTCTCACCAATGCCCCCACATTCTCATTGTTGATATTGACAGCACTACCTAATTTCTCTTGTGTAGAGAAATCCCCAACAACTTCCCAGAACCCAATATTTAAAACTAATTTTTTTTATATTAGTGTGCTAAAAATACAAAAATGTGTTAAGGTAACCCCTTAAAATTATTATGATGGCCAAATTAAATTATAAATCTAGTACACTATATACAAGTAAGGATTAGTATTAATAAATATAGTGATTATAATATGGTATATCTCATGATATATTATTGTAGACATTCATTTATGAACTAAAAATACCATAAGTAGGTCTGTTTGAGTGAGGTATCATATTACTATAAAATAAAATTTAATCAGTTCCTATAACAAATAAGAATTAAGAATAAAATAATTTAAACTGATAGGTACTGTTAGAATTTCAAAATGGTGGTGGAGTAAGTAGAAGCTACACTGAAACACTCCCAGGACCAAACTGGAATTGCAACTAAATTTCAGAAAAACAATCCTGAATAATCAACTAAAGACTAGCTGGAGAGGATCCTGATAACCAAGGACAGAAAGTGGAGACCACATAGAGACTGATAGGAAGTGCGGAGGTGTGACAGGGCTGGCTGGGCTCCCAAGGACAGCAGCTGAAGTTCTGGAGAGATATCTCACCTGTGGGGGTCCCACTGAGAACTCTGGGGTCTAAACCCAAAGCTGGGGTCCCCAGCACAGAGCACCAGAACTGAGAAAGGTGCCCACATAATATCTGGCTGTTGAAAGCAGCAGGATTGCTGTCTGCTAGTGAGGACTGCTGGAAATGCAGGCACTCTCTTAAAGGGCCAATGCATAAAATTTCATGTATAGTCACTCACCTTGGGCTCTGGCAGAGGGAGGACAGAGTGGTCTGGAGCTGAGTGAGAATAAACCAAGGTTTGGAGCTCTGGGTTAGACCTCGAAAGGCAATAATTCCAGTTTCCTGTGCTGAGTTATTCCCTCATGCTGAGGAGGACATCTTTCTCCTTTGGACCTTTGCTAATCAGGCAGCTTTGGCCTAGGGGAAAGGCAGTTGCCCCACCCTTTTGGAAAGCACATCACCCCCACCCTGTGCAGTTTAGGAGGCAAATTAAGAGACTTAGAATAATGATCAGCTTTCAGGCAGATGCAATTGCCCCATCTTGTTGGAAAATATCTCACCCCACCCTGTGGTCAATAGCCTGAGGATAATCAGAACTGAATGTAATCAAGCTGCAGGCAGAGACAGGTCTCTGGAGGCTTTGAGTCATTGCCTGAGCTAATTTGAGGCCTGGAGCTAGGAAAAGCAGATTGTGCTGCATAGCCCCTGACAGTGTCCTGCACTAGAGATTGGGAGGTGTAGTAGATCTACCTAATACATAGACACAAGCCAATTATGCAGCTGAAATGGGGAGGCAAAAAAACAAGTCCCAAAAATAAAGAAAACGAGAATTCTCTAGAAACAGAGATACATGAAATGGAGATAAGAAAGTTATCAGACAGAGCTCAGAATAATCATGGCAAAGATGCTCAACAGCCTCAGAAAAGATATAGTAACTATGAAGAATTACAAAGCACTAATAAAGAACACAGTGGAAGGAATAGACAGCAGATTAGGGGAAGCTGATGATTGGATTGGTGAATTAGAAGACAGGGTAGAAAATATCACTCAATCAGAGAACCAAAAAGAAAAAAAAAATTAAAAACTGGAGGACAGCTTAAGGGAGCTATGAGACAAGACAAAACGTAACAATATTCGCATAATATGAGAGCCAGAAGGGGATGAAAATAAACAAGGGATAGAGAATGTGTTTTAAGAAATAATGGCAGAAAACTTCTCTAAGCTAATAAAGGGAAAAGTCACACAGGTCAGGAGGCACAGAGAGCCCCAAGCAAGAAGCCAAACAGACTCACCACACCCAGAAACATCATAATTGAAATGCCAAAAACTAAAGACAAAGAGAGAATCTTAAAGGCAGCAGGAGAAAAACAATTTTTTACCTACAAAGGAGCTCCCATAAGGCTGTCAGCTGATTTCTTATCAGAAACTCTACAGGCCGGAAAGGACATGAAGTATTGAAGGTAATGAAAAGTGAAGCTCTGAAACCAAGATTAATATATTCAGCAAGGCTATCATTCAAAATAGATGGTGAAATAAACTTCCCAGACAAAAAAAGACTAAAGGAATTTATCACCACCAAGCCAACACTGCAAGAAATGCTAAAGGAGCTGCTGTAATGTGAAGAAGAAATATATATAAAGAGAAACATAGACATAAAGAATTAAAATGGCAATAAATAATTACCTATCAATATTAACCTTCAATGTAAATGGATTAAACTCTCCAATCAAAAGACATAGGGAAGCTGGAAGGATATAGAACATGACCCAAATATATGCTGTCTACAAGAAACCTACCTCAGAACAAAAGACTCACACAGGTTGAGAGTGAAGGCATGGGGAAAAAAGCCCATGCAAATGGAAACAAACAAAATAAAAATGGGTTAGCAATACTCACATCTGACAAAATAGACTTTAAAATGAAGGCCATCACAAGAGACAAGAAAGGTCACTACATAATACTAAACATATCAATGCAACAAGAGGATATAACCCTGGTAAACATATATATATATATATATATATATATATATATATATATATATATATATATATATATATATATATATATATAAAACCTTCTGGGGGACTTTAGTTAGTGAGAGATTGACAGCAATATAGTTATAGTATGGAACTGAACTTCCATACTGACTTCAATGGATATATTTTCCAGACAAAATTTAACAAGGATTCAGTGACTCTAAATGACAGACTGGATCAGATGGACTTAATTGAAATTTATAGAACATTTCACCTCAAAGCTGCAGAAAATACATTCTTTTCAAGTGCACATGGGTCATTCTCAAAGACAGACCACATGTTAGAACACAAAACAAGTTTCATTTCTACAAGTTCAAGAAGATTGAAATCATATCAAGCATCTTCTCAGATCACAATGGGATGAAATTAGAAATTTTCTACAGTAAAAACACTCAAAGAGATTCAAACAAATGGAGGCTAAATAGCATGTTATTAAACAATGAATGGATTACCAATGAGATCAAGAAAGAAAACAAAAGCTTCCTGGAAACTAATGAAAATGAACACACAATAGCCCCAAATCTCTGGGACACAGCAAAAACAGTCCTGAGAAGGAAGTTCATAGCACAGCAGGCCTATCTAAAAAAAAAAAAAAAAAAAAAAAAAAAAAAAAAAAAAGAGAGAGAGAGAGAGAGAGAGAGAGAGAGAGAGAGAGAGAGAGAGAGAAATTAATAATAAAATATTTAACCTTACACTTTAAGGAATTAGAAAAAGATCAACAAGAAAAGACCAGAGTAAATACAAGGAAGGAAAGAATAAAGATTAGAGCAAAAATAGATGACATAGAGACTTAAAAAAAATAACACAAAAGATCAATGAAACCTAGAGCTGTTTCTTTAAAAAAGATAAACAACATTGATGAACCCTTAGCCAGACTCATTAAGAAACAAAAGGAGAGGATCCAAATAAATAAAATCTGCAATGGAAGTGGCAAATTAACAACTGACAACGTGGATGAAATGGACAAATTCCTAGAAAAATGAAATCTCCCAAAACTGAATCAGGAAGAATTAGAAAGCCTGAATAGGCTAATAACAACTGATGAAATAGAAGCATATATCAAAAAAGCTATGAGGAAACAAAAACTCTCCTCTGGATGGCTTCACAGGGAAGTTTTACCAAACATTCAGAGAAGAACTAGCACCTCTCTCCTCAAACTGTTCTAAAAAATCCAAGAGTAAGGACCACTTCCAAGCTCTTACCATTTGGAACAGCATGGATGGAACTGCAGAGCATTATGCTAAGCAAAATAAACCAGTCGGAGAAAGATAAATATCACATGATCTCACTCATATGTGGGATATAATGAACAACATAAACTGATGAACAAAAATAGATCCAGAAACAAGGTAACACTGAACAGACCTTCCAAATTCAGAGAGAAGGCAGAGGAAAGGGGGTGTTTTAGAGATCAACCAAAGGTCTTGTATGCATGCATATTAGCATACCCAATGGACAGAGACACTGAGGCTGTGGGAGCTTTTCCTGGGGGGTGGGAGTGGCTGGGGGGGTCAATTGGGGGAAAAAAGAGACATATGTAATACTTTAAACAATAAAAAAAGCCCATACATCATGACCAAATGGGATTTATTCCAGGAATGCAAGGCTGGTAGATTATTCGCAAATCAATACATTTTTACACCACATAAACAAACTGAAGGACAAATATCATATGATCACTCAGCTGGTGTGGCTCAGTGGTTGAGTATTGATCTATGAACCAGGAGATCATAGTTTGATTCCAGGTCAGGGAACATGCCTCGTTTGGTAACTCAATCCTCAGTGTGGGGCATGTGGGAGGCAGCCAATCAATGATTTTCTCTCATCATTGATGTTTCTACTTCTCTCTCCCTCTTCCTTCCTCTCTGAAATCAATAAAGATATATTTTTAAAAATCACATGACCAGCCCTAGCTGGTTTGGCTCAGTGGATAGAGTGTCAGCCTGCAGACCAAAGGGTCCCAGGTTTGATTCTGGTCAAGGGCATGTACCTTGGTTGCAGGTTCCTTTCTGGCCTTGGCCGTGGTCAGGGCTCATGCAGGAGGCAACCAATTGATGTGTTTCTCTCACACATAGATGTTTCTCTCTGTCTTTCCCTCTCTCTTCCACTCTCTCTAAAAATCAATGGAAAAATATCCTCGGTGAAGATTAACAACAACAACAACAAAAATAAATAAAAAAATAAATAAAATTTTAAAAAAATCACGTGATCGTATCAATAGACACAGAAAAAGAATTTGACAAAATCTAACACACATTTTTGACAAAAACTCTTAGCAAAGTGGAAATGTAGGGATCATGTCTCAACATAATAAAGGCCTTATATGACAAACCTACAACCAATATCATACTCAATGGGCAAAGACTATCACCATTTCCCCTAAGAACAGGAACAAAACAGAGATGTTTGCTTTCACCGCTCCTATTCAGCATAGTACTGGAAGTCCTAGCCACAGTGACCAGACAATAGAAGAAATAAAAGGCATCCAAATTGGAAAGGAGGAAGTAAAACTCTCATTATTAAGAGATGACATGATTTTATCTACAGTAAACCCTAAGACTCCACCAAAAAACTACTAGATTTCATATTGTAACACACATGACACACTAATATATAGGTTCACCTTCCCTTCATTCCCTGTCTAGTCCCCTAGAGTATTAAATCTTCCTAATTTCCAACATTGAGACAAATTAGCTCTGTTGATCTATTTGCTGCCACTACTCTAGTCCAACTCATACATTCAAGCCTGAATTCCTTTTGATAGTTTCTTAGCTTTTCTTTCTAACAGATACTTTCTTAGAGATATGTGAGGTGGGGGTTGGGGAAGGACTGACAGCTTTATAAAATTTAATTTTAATTAAAGCAGGTAATTATGACTTTAGTAGTTTACTGAATATAATAACCAGGTCAGCTAATTTCCATTGTATTACTAATGACTATTTTCAATATTGCAGATTCTCCTCTAACCTCTAATATACCACTGCCACTTTTTCTGTTTTATCTTATAGCTGAGGATGGAGCCTCCAATTCACAGAGAAAATACATGGCACCCTATCAATTCCTGACTTCAAACCTACCAGACATCCTCCAATCCATCCTTCTACCCTTCTGCCCGCTATAAGAGAAAAATATCCCTCTCAGCCCTCCTACTCCAAGGCTGTGTTCTGGACCTCTGCTGCTTCTTTTTTAAGTTGTTGACACTATTACAGATATTTCCATTCCCCACCCCTGTGGACCCCTGCGCCCAGTCCTCTCAACCCCTTCCCTCTGGCCATCACCACACTACTGTTTGTGTCTATAGATTATGCATATATGTTCTTTGGCTAATTCCTTCACCTTTTTTCACCCAGTTCTCCCACCCCACCTCTGCTTCTTAGCTTCCTTAGGTTCTTTGGTCATTTGATTATCCACTCTTTTTGCTTTGCTCTACCTCCTGTTCAATGCTGAGCCATTTCTGGTAGCATATGAACACATTTGAGACATTTCTATCCTTGAAAAATAAACATAAAATAAACCACACAGATTATCTCCATTTACTTCCTCTCTCACCCTCTTCACATCCCACCTCCCTTTTCAAATTATGGCAATCCAGCTTCAGTCCCAACATTTTCACGACATACTGTTTGCAGTCGCCAGTGGCTTCCTGATGCTAAATTCCAAATATTCATTTTCCTTCTGGATATATCTGGAACTCCCAATGGCTTCAACCCACATATGCAAATTAAGATCTTCTAAGAATAACTTTTTTTTTTGACTGCCAACAAATTAAAATCCATTTGAACAAGGAATATTTGAATGAGCACATAACCTACTATTGGGCTATTAGATATTATTTAATGAAATTACTTTTTAGAGTCTTAAGTTAAATGTGTATTGTGCCCTCTCAACAATGAATCACGAGATTTGCGGTATTTGCGTAGACTATCTAAAAGAAAGAGAAAGCACATGGCCCTGTGACATGCAATCTAAAAAATAGTAACAAGGAGAGAATAGAACAATGTATGTTTTAAAAAATATTTTAATTTAGATAAAGATAGTGAGCAGGTCAGATTCAATTTGCTGGCTGACATTGCAAGTTAAATGAAAACAGATGAGGAAAGAATATTGGATAGATATTCAACATATACTACAGTAAGAATGGCATTCCTTGGCATAAACTTGCTTATTAAAAATATCATAAGTTTAAGCACACTCAAAGAATGATAGAAAAGAGATTATAAAACATCATAGATTACTAATACTATAATTATTCTCAATAGGAATAAGCAAATAGGGCAAATTAAATATGTGGATGTTAATTTTGGTAATAAAATTTTTGAAAATGTACTAAAAATTAAGAGACATCCTGGAGAAAACAGAGACATTGAGAAGCTAAAGACCCAGGGGAAAATGATTATGCTTGATGAAAATGACTTTTAGTTTCAACTACAGAAATTGCTGAAAATTTCAGTCAATTTCTACAGTAATCATTCTATCTGAATCACATACTTTACTTTGTGCCAAATAAAGCAGAAAACCCAACTCTTCTTCAAGAGTCTGTTGCTGCACTCAATACATAAGAAATAAAAGTAAGAAAAATTTTATCAACCAAAGTGCTTGGATCCAAAAAATTCCAGTAATAGCAGCACCATGATCAAATTTACTTGATTACAACAAAAGCAGCCCACTCAGGAGCTGATATTGTAAAGACACTGCCACATGTTGTAAAACAGAGAACATTATCAAGAGTTCATACCAAGAATGCAGTGTGGCCTTCTGCCAAGCATGACCTACATGAATCATGCCATTAGGCCTTGGCACAATACACACTCTGATTCCTCATGCTTTTTACCTTGCTCAGGCTTCCCTGTGGCTTCAGCAAATAAAATTTGGTCTATGTCTGAAAGCATTAATATCAAGTGAAGAAACAAAGTACAAATCCATGTTAAAATAAATTTAGTTAGTAAATTTTCAATTATCTTTGATTATTATCTAACTTAAAAATAGAATATAGCAAAAAATTTCTGAACTAAGGAAGTTCTGTATAATGCACTCAATCATTAGCTAAACCATGAAATTGTAGATGTACAATATAAAGGGTACTAGAAACATGACCTACAGTTCACCCTGCCTCCAAAGTCCTGAATTTTTAAATGAAAATTCCATATATTCAAAATGTCTGGAAATGTAATACCCTTCATACGACTGCCAAGTAGTTTCTCAAGTCCTGTCCTCGCAAGGTCTTTTCTAGTCTGGCTCCCCAATCTCACCCAAGGCAAAGTGGACAACTCTTTGACATGGGTTCAATGTCTTCTGACACTCTGGCTTTATGACCTGGGAAATTACTTACTGTCTTTAAATTCCCTTTTCTAATTTATAAAGAGGGCATAGTCATAAATTTTGCTTGACCATTAAATAAAGTAATGAATAGGAAGATTTCACCCAACTGCCTGACATAGTTTAAGTACTCAATAGAGTAAGCTACTATAATGCTATACTGATGACCAAGGCAAAAACCTAGGAATCACTCTTGGACTCCTCCCTTTTTCAAGTCCTGATTAGGTATAATTGGTCTCTAAGTCTCACTGATTTTAAATTCTTGTTATCTCTAAGCTATTTCCTCTTTCCCTGCCCAATATCTCTGATTTGCTTTATTTTCTGTTGTCTGGCTAATAAACTATCTCAATTGTCTCCCAGTCTCTGGTTTCAAGGCCACTATTCCTAATCTAGTTTCCATAGTGTAGTTTAGTCTTATAGATGTTTTAGTCATACAGAAATCAGCTCATATCACTCCCCTTGAAGAAAAACCATAAAATTGCTAACACAGCACAAGAGCCTTTCGAGATCAGGCTACTGCATGGTTTCCATTCTAATTTCTCACCTCTTTCTTTTTAGCACTATACAAATCAATAGCATTTTTTAAAAAATAAGTCTTTATTGTTCAGATTATTACAGTTCCTCTTTTTTCTCCCCATAGCTCCCCTCCTCCCGGTTCCCACCCCATCCCCTGCCCTTAGCCCGCCCCCCATTGTCCTCATCCATAAGTGTTTGATTTCTGTCCAATCTCTTCCCGCACCCCTACATCCTCTTCCCCCAGAGAATTGTCACTCCATTCCCTTTCTATGCCCCTGATTCTATTACATTCAGCAATTTATTCTGTTCATCATATTTTTTATTCACTTGATTTTTAGATTCACTTGTTGATAGATATGTATTTGTTGTTCATAATTTTTATCTTTACCTTTTTCTTCTTCTTCCTCTTCTTAAAGAATACCCTTCAGCATTTCATATAATACTGGTTTGGTGGTGATGAACTCCTTTAGCTTTTTCTTGTCTGTGAAACTCTTTATCTGACCTTCAATTCTACATGATACCTTTGCTGGGTAGAGTAATCTTGGTTGTAGGTTCTTGCTATTCATCACTTTGAATATTTCTTGCCACTCCCTTCTGGCCTGCATAGTTTCTGTTGAGAAATCAGCTGACAGTCATATGGGTACTCCCTTGTAGGTAACTAACTGTTTTTCTCTTGCTGCTTTTAAAATTCTCTCTTTGTATTTTGCCCTTGGCATTTTAATTATGCTGTGTCTTGGTGTGGCCCTCTTTGGATTCCTCTTGTTTGGGGTTCTCTGCACTTCCTGGACTTATAAGTCCATTTCTTTCAGCAGGTAGGGAAAGTTTTCTGTCATTATTTCTTCAAATAGGTTTTCAATATCTTGCTCTCTGTCTTCTTCTGGCACCCCCATAACTCGGATGTTGGAGCTTAAAATTGTCCCAGAGGCTCCTTACACTATCTTCATATTTTTTGATTCTTTTTTCTTTTTGCTTTTCCAGTTGGGTGTTTTTTGCTTCTTCATATTTCAAATCTTCGATTTGATTCTTGGGATCCTCTAATCTGCTGTTGGATCTCTGTATATTAGTCTTTATTTCAGTCAGTGTATGCTTAATTTCTAATTGGTCCTTTTTTATATCCTTGAGGTTCTCAGTAAATTTCTCAGAGGTTTCTAGATTTTTCAGTAACCTTATAACCATGGTTTTGAACTCTATATCCAGTAGTTTGCTTCCCTCCATTTCTTTCATTTGTGACACGTTTCTTTGTCTCTGCATTTTGGCCGCTTCCCTGTGTTGCTAGAGTGGCTTTGTGTGCTAGGTGACCTATAGGGCCCAGTGGCTCAGCCTCCCTAGTCACCTGAGGTGGACACTCTTGGTGTACCCCATTGTGGTCTATATGCACAGTCTTGTTGTAGTTAAGCCTTGATTGCTGTTGGTATCACTGGGAGAAATTGACTTCTAGACCAATTGGCTGTGAGGACCAGGTGTGTCTACAATGGGAGAACTTCTGTGCTGGAAACACCCTTATGGGGCAGGACTTGCTTCAGTGGGGCTTTGGTGCTCACTGAGTCTGCCCCCTGAGTGTGTCTCTTATGGATCTGCAGAGTTGTAATCTGGTGCGGTCTCACTCTGACCACTGGGTACACTGGCTCTTAGATCTCCACGGAGGTGCAAAGTCAGCCACTGCCTGAGGCCACCCAGCAGGAACTACAGAGAGATCTGCAGATTTCTCCTCTTTGTTTGGGGTTTGAAGGTGCCCAGATGAGGTGCATCTGTGAAGCAATGCAGGCTGCTGAGGAGCCTTAGGCCTTCTTTTGGAAGCTCTGGGTTTCCTTGACCCAGCTGCAATTTATTAGGTTTTAGATTGCAAAAGGCCAGGCCATTCCTATGTAAAAGCCTCTGCTCCCAGCTTGGGTGGGGTTGTAAATTGGGTGGGGTGGGGTCTCAGGGATTCATGGGGTGGTGCAAAAAGCAATGGTTGCCCGTTGGCCCTGCCCCGGATAGGTCCCTGGGTCTCTGTGTCCTGTGGCCCATGCAGGAACAATAAATACTGAGAGCACCTCTGAGAGAAAGCCGCCCTCATGTTTCAGCCCAATGCCAGTCATTCCAGTTTCTCCCCAGATGAGTCTGGGTCCCCAGAGTCTCTCCCAGAACTGGAGTTCAGAGCAGTTGGGAGTTTGTATCTCCCTTCTGATTGAAAAATACCACAGCATACCCAGTTGCCAGCCTGTTTTGGGCGTCTCCATACCTCTACTCTTCTGTACCTCTGCACCTCCTACCAGTCTAGATGTGCTTTTCTCTTTCTCTCTAGTTGTCGGACTTCCAATCAGCCAGTCTTCCTGTGGTTCTGGATGATCTCCTTTTTGTCTTTTAGTTATAGTTTTTATGTGGTTGTGTGAGGCAGCAAGTTCAGGTGTTTACCTATGCCGCCATCTTGGTTCCTCCCCAAACCAATAGTATTGATATATGCTCAAATCTCAATTAAGAAAGACTATGTTAAGCATTTAACCCTGTTTGGACTTTTAGTTTTTTCATGCTAAATTTTTGTTTTTTTCTTCTTTTTTTAAAATATTTTTTATTGATTAAGATATTACATATGTGTACCCTCTACCCCCCCCCCCCCATCCCCTCACCCCCCCGTTGTCCGTTTCCATTGGTTAGGCCTATATGCTTGCATATAAGTCCTTTGGTTGATCTTTCCCCCTTGCCCCCACCCTCCCCTACCTTCCCTCCAAGGCCCGACAGTCCAATCAATGCCTCTCCATCTCTGGATCAGTCCTTGTTCATCAGTTTATGTTGTTCATTATATTCCACAAATGAGTGAGATCCTGTGGTATTTATCCGCTCTCCAGTTCCATCCATGCTGTGGCAAATGGTAAGAGTTCCTTTTTCTTCTTCCTCTTCTTAAAGAATACCTTTCAGCATTTCATATAATGCTGGTTTGGTGGTGATGAACTCCTTTAGCTTTTTCTTATCCGTGAAGCTCTTTATCTGACCTTTAATTCTGAATGATAGCTTTGCTGGATAAAGTAATCTTGGTTGCAGGTTCTTGCTATTCATCACTTTGAATATTTCTTGCCACTCTCTTCTGGCCTGCATGGTTTCTGTTGAGAAATCAGCTGACAGTCGAATGGGTACTCCCTTGTAGGTAACTGACTGTCTTTCTCTTGCTGCTTTTAAGATTCTCTCTTTATCTTTTGCTCTTGGCATTTTAATTATGATGTGTCTTGGTGTGGTCCTCTTTGGATTCCTTTTGTTTGGGGTTCTCTGCGCTTCCTGGACCTGTAAGTCCATTTCTTTCACCAGGTAGGGGAAGTTTTCTGTCATTATTTCTTCAAAAAGGTTTTCAATATCTTGCCCTCTCTCTCCTTCTGGTACCCCTATAATTCTGATGTTGGTACGCTTGAAGTTGTCCCAGAGGTTCCTTACACTATCTTCATATTTTTTGAATCTCTTTTCTTTTTTCTTTTTCGGTTGGGTGTTTTTTGCTTCTTTGTATTTCAAATATTTGACTTGATTCTTGGGATCCTCTTGTCTGCTGTTGGATCTCTGTAAATTATTCTTTATTTCAGTCAGTGTATGCTTAATTTCTAGTTGGTCCTTTTTCATGTCCTCCATGGTCTCACTATACTCCTTGAGGGATTCAGTAAATTTATCAGCGGTTTACATAAAATTCTTGAAAAACCTTATAAACGTGGCCTTGAACTCTATATCCAGTCGTTTGCTTTCCTCCGTTTCTGCCATTTGTGACCTTTTTCTTTGTCTCCGCATTTTGGCTGCTTCCCTGTGTTGATAGAGTGGCCCTGCGCGCCAGGTGTCCTGTAGGGCCCAGTGGCTCGGCCTCCCCAGTTACCTGGGGTAGACACTCTTGGTGCACTCTTGGTGCCTTGGTTGTTGTAGGATCACTGGGAGGAATTGACCTCCAGGCCAATTGGCTGTGGGAATCAGCTGTGTCTGAAGTGGGAGAATGGTCCCCCTCTGACCACTGTGTACAGTGGCTCCTGGATCTAAGGAGGTGCTAATTCAGCCCCTGCCTGAGGCCACACAGCAGGAGCCACGAAGAGGCTCAGCTATGAAGCAATGCAAGCCACTGCAGGGCCTTGGGCCTTCTCTTGGAAGTTCCGGGTCTGCCTGGCTGGGCTGTAGTTAGGTACATTCACATGCAAAAGCCTCTGCCTCAGCCTGGGTGGGGCGGGGTATCAGGGAGTCAAAGGGCGGTGAAAGCAGCTATGGTGATTCTCCGCGCCCGAGCCGCGCGTCTCGGTGTCCCCGTAACGGCTGAAAGCACCTCTCAGGGAAAGCCACCCTCAAGTTCGTCCGCTGCCGCCTGACAGACCAGCCTCTCCCCGTATGAGCCCTGGGTCCCCAGAGACCCGCTGGAACCGGAGTTCAGAGCAGTCGGGAGCTTGTGATTCAAAAAGACAGCCGCGTCCTCAGACGCCACCCCCTTTCCGCGCGCGTGAGCCGCCGCCGTACCTCTGCACTTCACCTCTGCAGCTCCTCTGGCTCTCAGCGTGCCCCTGTTTTCTTCTAGTTGTAGAAATTACACCCAGCCAGCCCTCCTGTTGATCTGGACGATGTTTGCTCTGACCCTTGCGGCATTCTTCAATTGTTGTGTGAGGCGACAATTTCCCGGTGTTTATCTATGCCGCCATCTTAGTTTCTCCTGTTTTTTTCTTCTTTATATTTTGTGTTCTTTTTGTTTTTTTTGTTTGTTCATTTTTTGATAGGTAGAAAGAGAACTATAAAGCCAAGCTTTTTACTGTAAATAGTCATGGCAAAGAATGTCTTTACCTCTGAAACTATTTGTATTGCTACCACTTGTAGGGACATAACTTCTTTTTTATTTAAAATATAAATTTAATTTTTTACTTTTAACCCAAATATATTAGAATTCTACAAAATAATCAACTTATCTTCCAAATGAGAGAAATATTCTCATTAATTTATAAGGGCACTTCATTTTTTACTTAAATTTGTTTCTTCTAAGCCTGATCTTCCAACAGACATCTCCTCAATGACCTCATTGATTTAAAACACAAAATGAAATCAAAATCATTTTTTAAGAGCCATATCTCTCATTGCTATACATGTTCAAAAGACTGTGCCATAAACTTTCTAGACAGCTCTGTAAATATAGTGTCAAGAATGTTTTGATCACTAGAAATGCCACTAGAGAAGATGGTTCCTTCCAAGGGGATATGATCATTGGAATATCTATCTTCCTGTATGTGGGTTTTGGCTTTTCATTCATTCATTTATTCATTCAACACCTCATTAGTCAAGAAAATGAAATTATAAATTATTTTTATCACATATTCAAAAGAGAAAAATTTTTACTTAATTTTTGCAATCTATGAAGCTGGGATAATAATAACCCTCCTTGCCCTAGCCGGTTTGGCTCAGTGGATAGAGCATTGGCCTGTGGACCAAAGGGTCCTGGGTTCTATTCTGGTCAGGGGCACATGCCAACATGCAGGAGGCAGCCGGTCAATGATTCCCTCTCATCATTGATGTTTCTATCTCTCTCTTCCTCTCCCTTCTTCTCTGAAAGCAATAAAAAGTATATATATATAAATAATAACTCTCCTCAAAGTGATGTGGTGAAATTAAATAAGTCAATACATTAACATGAATATGACTATCCCTGGTAAGTAATCAATTCTCATGAAAGCTTAGTTATTACTATTATTCCATAACCAACAATAGAATTTTAATATATGCTTAGCCTGCCATACTGAACCGTTGAACTCACCTTACTGATATTTTTTTGTATGTTTTTACTAGAGGACTGATGCATGAAATTTGTGCAAGAGTAGGCCTTCCTTCCCCTGGCAGCTGGCACAGGCTTCCTTCTGGCACCCAGGACCCAGGCTTTGCTTGCAGTCCCGACTTCATCCAGAAGGACAGAAGGACGTCCGGGAGGACATCCAGTCTAATTAGCATATTATGCTTTTATTATTATAGATTGATTTCAGGTAGAGGAAAGAAGAGGGAGATGAAACATCAATAAAGAGAGATAATCATTGATAGGCTGCCTCCTGCATGCCCCTTACTGGGGATAGAGCCCAAAACCAGGCACGTGCCCTGACTGGGAATCGAAGTGTGACCACTTGGTTCATGGGTCAACCACTGAGCCGCACTAGCCAGGCTGAATTCACCGTAGTAATAATCAGCATTTATGTAGGATATGATTCACATGTATTTTCCCAGAAGATTTAGCATGATGGCACTTTGGAAATAATTTGAAAGGCAAGAGTAATTATGTAAATACCATGTAAAATTCCTCTTGATTAGAAATCTTTTTTAGGACTGCTAGCTGCCCCCTAATATCTTATTTCTCCTTCATTCTTTTGGTAATAACTCTTATGAGTCCTCGCTTTTGTTTTCTTTTTCATAAAAAATAAATTTCATAGACTGCCTTGCCCCTAGTTGTGAAATGAAAACATATCTGGGGACTCGGATGTGAAATGAAATGGTGTGCAAACTCTGTGTGGTAACCTTAAAGGGAGGATACCCTCTCCCTTCCTTTTACCTTTATGTGACTGGGATGTGAACATGATTGTGGGGGTGGGAACAGCCATTTTAAAACAAGATATGAACATTCTGTGTTGAGAATGGCAGAGGAAAAATTACAGGAGCCTGTGACATCACAGACATATATTGTTTATACTCAAATTATTACATAAACAAAAATGAATTTCTCACTTATTTAAGCCAACACTATATGTATTATGGTATGGTAGTTATGTATTTTCAACTTCAAATTCCAATGTTTAACACTACCTCAAAAGAATGTATGCACCCCTATGTTCACTGCAGCATAATTTACAATAGCCGAGACACGGAAGCAACCCAAGTGCCCATCGGTAGATGAGTGGATAAAAAAAGCTGTGGTATATTACACAACGGAATGCTACTCAGCCATGCAAAAGAATGAAATCTCACCATGTATGACAGCAAGGATGGACCTAGAGGTATTATGGGTAAGTAAAATGTTAGTCAGACAGAAAAAGACAAATGCCATATGATTTCATCTTACATGGGATCCAAAGTACAATATCAACAAATGAACAAAATAGAAATAGACTCATAGATAAAGAGAACAGACTGATGTCTGCCAGATGGGAGGGAGATGGTGAAAAAGGTGAAGGGATTAAGAAATGCAAGTTGGTAGTTACAGCATAGTCACAGGGACGTATAGCCCAGCACAGAAATTTTATCAATAATGTTGTAAGAACTGTGTATGGTGCCAGGCGGGCACTTGAAATATCAGGGGATCACTTTGTAGGTGGTTATCTAACAGCTATGCTGCATATGTAAACCTAATACAGAATAATACTGAATGTAAAATGTAGTTGAAAAATTAAATTTAAAAAAAGAAAATAACAAAAAAAGGTGTGTTACCTAACTATAAAATTTTCATCCTGTCAACATAAACATGGTAGAATAGTGTTTGATTGTTTTAATTGAGTGCTTTAAAATAGTATCCATTAATGTCTATCCCGTTATTTTTTACTTTATTTAAATATGTAGTTTCAAATGTATGTTTTCTTCTTGTGTATAATATTAATTTAGTCATGATGAAAAAATATTCTTATGAGTATCAATTTCGACTTTTAAAATGTAAATTAATGATAGATATAATTTAAAAACAGATTAAAATACTTACATGTTTAAATTATTTAAAAATCAGACATCCAGCCCTAGCTGGTTTGGCTCAATAGATAAGAGCATTGGCCTAAGAACTGAAGGGTCCCAGGTTCAATTCCAGTCAAGGGCACATGCCTGGGTTGCAGGCTTGATCCCCAGTCAGGGGCGTGCAGGAGGTAGCGAATCAATGATTCTCTCTCATTGATGTTTCTATTTCTCCCTCTCCCTTCCTCTCTGAAATCAATAAAAATATATTAAAAAAATCAGACATCCAGGAATGCAGATATTTTAAAAGTGAAGGGTACTTTTATTGCTACCTTCCCTAAGTGCAAAACACTGGTGTAGCTAAATGACAATTCCAAAAGGGCCTGACATTTCATGAGTGAGTGTGGTTTTGATGGTTAAGAAATTCATAACATTTATTTTATAATTCAATAAATACAATATGCACTTGCCATGAGACAAATAGAACACAGGATGGATGGGTAGTGTGTATCCTTCCCTGTGAAGAAACAGGAGCTCAGGAAAGCTACCACCACATGCAGACATTTGATGTACAGGAAGGCAGGTGCTAACACACAAGGTGCTGCAGTGGCACCATGAAGATAGTGATGAATTAATCTTTTAACCTCAACAGAATCACAAACTTAATTGTTTATCACATTGACTAAATATCATTTTTCTTTGATCTACTTTTCAATTTTTACTGATGATCTTAAGTTGGTTTAGAAGAGATCTTGCCTATCAAAGAAAAAAAATATTCAACCACTCCAGTGCTCCCATAATACTGCTTGCTAATTTATGCATTGAATATCTACAATATCCCAGGCACTTAACACTATTTCTTTTGGTTCTACCAATAACCCCATGAGTCAGGTGTTACTATCATTGACATTTTATGGATAAGAAGTATTCGAGAAAATATTTTAAACCCATAGGTTTTATCAGACTCCATTGCCCATGTTCTTTCCATTATGTCCTCTTCTACTTTGGTTTGTTTCCTTGTTACACCAGGATAATATGGACTCATGTAGGTTAACTGTTTTCCCTCGCCCCTCTCTGACTGTCAGCTGCTCAGTGCAGGGAACCGTAAATTACTCACATAGGCACTCAATAAATTTTCTATAATGAAAGAATAAATGAAAGACATGTGATAAAGAAAATTGCACTCAGATAATCCTTGAAAAGAAAGGATGCCTTTGCAAATATAATCCATCTTTAAGCTATGTACTTAAACATGAATACCCTCAGGTTGATTTTTTAAATATTGTCTTTAGAAAAAACTTTCAGCCTGCAAGTTTCCTGCAATAGTCTCCATTTCTTCATAAATTTATCATGCTTTGCATTTGTGAAAAAGAGTTGTCAAATATGTTTTTCATTTTTATTTTAATTTATTGGGGTAACATTGGTTAGTAACATTATATAAGTTTCAGGTGTACAACTTTATAATGAATCATCTATATACTCCATTGTGTGCTCACCACCCAAAGTCTAGTCTCCTCCTGTCACCATATTTGACCCCCTCCCCAAATATGTTTTTGATAAAACATTTTCTGAGATGGCATTGTGTAGCTACACCCATAAGTTCTACAGATAGGAGACAGGCAAGTTTAGATCAAACAATGGAAAGAATTTAGTATCTATGATCTGATTTTATATATGAAACTAAGAATTTTAAGTTTGGCCTTAAATTGATTCTCTTACTTTATTTCTGTATCTGAACAAAACATTATGTACACATATATTGCTCTCTCTATATATTAAAAATTGTTCAGTATCATGGGTTGTTTTCAGTTTTTACTTGATTACAAATTGTTTCATTTTCCCCTTTATTCTTCTTTTAAGATATAAGGGCATTTTGAAACTAGAATGTTAACAGCTGCAATAGCCTGGTTATGAGAAGTCATAAGTGGCATGAGAGAATATCAAGAGATTTGCTCATCAAGTGAATTTCAAATTAACTGCCATACATAATTAAAATATCTGATTTTTGATTCACTGCTTAAATGTTTAAAATACAAGAAAATACATAGAATCATAACATACATATTTTTAACCATGGGATCTATTTAAGATTGCTTTCAAAAGATCATATATTCTGTTATTCTTCAGGAAGAAAATTAGATTTTAAATTCATTCATCTGGACAGAATAAATTTTCTCTTTTTATTAACTCCAGATACTCTTTTATACTGAATTTCAAACAAAATATTTTCACATGGAAAACTACTGGGAGACATCTACATATTCTTTTGAATCCATACTTCATATAGGACTTGTAATGGATCCTTTAAAATTGCACTGGGGTTGTGTGGGCGTGGCTAGAAGCTGCACAGCCAGACATTTGTGTCCCTCCTTGTGTTAATGTGCATGTTCATCCACATGAGTACTGGAACCTTGCAGCTAACTTAGAACCTGATTTGATTAGGCAACTTGCTGGCTGGCTTTGAGGTCTTTCCAAATATAGGGCCAGGGGACTTGGGGGAGTAAGAACCCTGAGAAAGACATTACACAGAAAAATTAAGTAAAAAAAAATGGGTCACGACTATAACACAGAAAAAAATGAAAAGAAAAAGAGGCAAAGATACAATGTGGAAGGTAAAATGAAACAGAGTAATTAGGAAAATTGCCAGTTCCTTTCACTGGAGACCTTGGGGGAAATGCTTTATCATGGCTAATGACAAGCAACCTACACAGAGTCAGAAAACTAAATGTGAAAGGCTTATCCTAAATTGACTGAAACAATAATGAAAGAACCTTACATTTTATTACTGAGCAATATGTTCACTTAGGAACACACACCAACTCACAGAACTTTAATTCTGTGAGGGATCACATCTCATATATGTTTTTCCTTGAGTACGGGGTTTGGCTGAGGCTCTGACTCATTTGCCCCAAAGTTAAGTGCAGCACAATGATGGGTTATTAATAAAATGTTTAATAAAACTGTCTCTTTGGTATCAGATATTTAAAGTATTTACAGCATATTCTTTTTAAAAAAATATATTTTTAAACTGACTTTGAGAGAGAGAGGAAGATAGAGGGAGAGAGAGGGAAGCATGGATGTGAAAGCGGGACGTTGATCATCTGCCTCTTGAAAGCCCCTACCAGGGATTGAGCCCTCAATTAGGTGTGTGCCTTCACCGGGAATTGAACGCAGTCTGGCAACCTTTCAGTGCAAGGGACAATGCCAACCAACTGAGTCACACTGGCCAAGGATGTATCTTATATTCTTTTAAAATTAATGATTAAAGTTACTGAATGAATTTGAATGTATAGATGAAGCATTTTATTTTGGATGTCCTATAATTTTAACTTTGTAAAGAAAATTTTATGAGTAATAATATAGCTAAAACATGACTTATTATTTGCCATGTCATCTCTATACTACACCGTTTGGTTTTCACAATAACCATATTAGGTAAGCACTAATATTACCCTCAATTTAAAGACGAGAAAACTGAGGTAGAGTGACATCCATGGTTCATTACTTGTGTAACTAGTAACAGAACTCAAGCAATCTTGCTTTTGTGTCCAAATAATAACAGACATAATTCCTGCGATTGCAAACCCTAGTTTTTATGGTGAAGAATGGTGAAGAGAGTCTTGCTGCTCTTGATGCATCATTTGACTGGAAAACCTGCTCTAACTTATTTCTACTAATGACATCTCCATTGTAATAACCACACAGCAGCCTCATCCCCACGTCCTTTCCTCTCTGTGGTGTGCTGCGCAGCTCTGGAGTCACTGGCCTCTGTGCAAATCCTGGCCTTGCTCCTGTGTGACTCTAGCTGGTGATTATGTCCTTTTGGCTGCATTTCTTCATCATTTGTACAATTGAATCAGTAACAATATCTCGTATATAACTAGATCCAAGAGAGTGCTAGTACATATGAACCAGCTAGTGCACATAAAGCACTTGGAACAGTCACGCAGCAAGCACTACATCAATGCCAGTCGCTGTAATGATCACTGTTGAATCATCTCAGTCTCATTTCCTCTAATGCTCTGCAGACCTTACATCCTTACTGTTGCATAAAACTTTAAAGAAAACCAATAAGGCTCGTTTAGTTTAGTTTTTAGAAGAAACAGGATAGATACAGTGGGGAAAAACAAACACAGATAGAACTTTTCAAATACTGTAAGATAAGTGTGACATATTTTTCTCTATCTAAACAAAGTTAAATTGTTCCAAGGTGCACATACCACAAATATTCAACTTAAAAAAAAACCCCACAACTTTAGATTGTCCTGACAGCCAAACCCATACCAGATTCATCAATAGCAGCTTATTAACGTTATCCTTTTCAGATGACTTGAAAGGTTTAAACAACAGAAGAAATAAAAAGTCAGTTTACTTGGAACAGTGAAATGTAGGGCTTGGCAGCCATTGCTCTTACAAAGGTATCTGGGGAGGTACATTTACTAAAAAAAAAAAAAAAACTCTGTTTAAAAACACAAAATAAACTATTTTTAAAGGCAGTGAGAGAAGGAAAAGCAATAACAGAATCTCCCCAACTTTCTTTGCTATTTTGAGCTTTGCTGACAACAGAAGCTTTTCAGCTGCTGATCATAAATAGCTGAAAATCTTATTTTAAGCTTTAGTCTGTAACAACAAAAAAATTCAATATTCTCTGCAAGAAAGCTCACAGGCACCTTGGAATGTCTGTGAGCTGCAAGTCATACTCCTCAAATAATATACGATGGCGTGGAATCAATGAGAAAATAATTTGTACACCAAATGCAAGTGGACACGGTAATGAGGCAGAAGGACTTATTTAAACTGGAAAGCCCCAGACACAGAGTAAGTAAGCAGCTTGGCAGTGGAGACTGGGGCAGGACATGAGAGCATGTGGATCTGGGAATGTGCTTCCCTGCCGGAAATCATTCAATTATCAAAATTCTTTCCCCCTGAGACTTACAAACAGAAATCTTGGCTTGAGCTCAAATATTAAACATTAATGATGTTCTCCTGATGTTTAAAGAAGAGAGGAAAATCTGCGGTCTACATTAGTTGTTAAAGAAGCAGTTGTGAGGAAACTTTGGATAGATGTTGACATCAGCTTCCAGCTTTATTTTTTCAGTAAGAAGCATTTCTAGCCCTCTTATTTCTACTTTGAAATAAATGATCCCTTGTTTACTTTTATGATAGCTTAGTAGATTTATTCAATCATTTAATAAATATTTAGTGGATGCCTACTGTGTTCTAGACATCGTGAAATATTTTCGGTTGTAAAGAAAAATTCTTGGGTGATAGAATATATGCCTAAGAGAGATACAATTTTAGAGCAGAAGACAGTGCTATAGCTGCAATTTTCAGTAAGAAACGTGGAAAAATCCAACAAAAGGCTGATAGAAAAGCTAACAGTAATGCTTTATGTAGTGTAGACATGTGGTGGGGCATTTGGATTTTATTATAAGCCTGACAGGGAATCATTGAAAGGTTTTAAAAAGAGGGAGACTGTAGCCCCATATACAAAAATCACTTTGGCTACTGATTGAAGATGTGCAGTAGAGGTGAAAGCAGGAAGACCAGTTTGCAAAGCTCTAGGCAAAACCATGAGGTTGTTTGTTTAAGGAGATGACAAAAAGAGTGAGATGAAACCTGAACTTCAAGCAATAATTTGGAAAGTCAATGAGACTTGCTGCTGAGACGCTGGGTGTGGAGACTGATGGAAGGCAGAGAGCTCAGATGACTCCTAGATTTCTAGTTTACATAACTGAATCGACACTATTTTGTTTTGCTTTGTGTTTACACTAAAACCTTAAACCTTATTCATTTTATAACTGAGAGAGCTATAGCATTTTGTTCTGTTTCCTGAAGGGTTGTAAGATTTTAAAGTGGATCTAGACAGGGAGAAAGAGGAAGAGACATCATTTCATTTTAAACATTTTATCTTAATGTTTAAAGAGTGGAGAGAGTCAATATGTTTATATGTATATGAAATAATATAAATAATATATGTATATGAAATAATATAAATAATATATGTATATGAAGAGTGGAGAGAGTCAATATGTTTATATGTATATGAAATAATATTAGGAATCCACCCATTACTTGGTCTTCCTTTCTTTCTATCAGAACTTGTCTTGTTGTGGTTGCAATGTTTTCAACCTAAATAAAATATAGCCAACTAAAAGCAAAATACTGTTATTGCTCTGAAAGTTTATTTCTTTATGCATTTTTGCCTATTTATGTATTTGTTTTTAAAAAACAAAATTCAAAACCATGGCAGTTGAATTATTTGTGTTAGAACCACTTGTGTTCCCAAAATTCAAAATTTCTTGAGAAAATCTCAAGGTGATTATAAAGAAACAAGAACATTTTGTGAAATGGTGACTATATTGTATATTGCCTCTCATAATGTATATTTGGATGTGCAATGAATATTAGGATTTTGTAGCTTATTTGGTAACAAATATTTCATTAGTGCATGGCCACTTCTTTGAAATAATTATATATGAAATAATTATACAACTTTGTGTGTGTACTGTCTTAGACAGTATTCCCCAAAACTATCTCTACTGGACCTGTGAATTTGATCTTATTTGGATATAGGTTCTTCTATATGGAATCAAGTTACGATTAGGTCAGGTTGAATCAGGGTAGATGTCCTGATGACTGCTGTTCTTATAGGAAGGGGAGGATGTGGGCACATACACAAGACACACGGAGGAGCGGGGCATGTGAAGATGAAGGCAGAGATCGCATGTATGCTAACCAAGAATTGCCTGCAACCATCTGAAGCCAGAAAGGCAAGGAAGGATTCTCCCGGAGAGCCTGGAGAAGCACGCCCTTGCTGACACCTTAACTTTGAACTTTTTGCCTCCTAAAGTGTGAGTGAAAAAAGACAATTCTGTTGTTCTTAAGCCACATAATTTGTGGCAGTTTGTTATGGCAGCTCAGGAAAATAATACAGCTTGTAGCAATAATTTAAATTAGCCCCCAACATTTATTCAATAATCATTATGTGTATCAGGTATTGCGTTAAGTGAAAGTTTATTAAATGAAAAATTCTTATCAAGATCCTATTCATATAATAAATTCAGCCAAAAATGGCTGTCTTCCTTAAAATTTTTATAAAATTTTATAAATCACTAATTAGATTAGACCCTGTGAAGAAGTATATACTCACCCATACACAAGCATCCCCCAAGAGATAGCGTACATCAAACCATATTCCTGGTCTATCAAACCTACTGGACCATGAAACAGGCCGGCAGCACTCGGCTGAACTTATAAGTGTGACCTAACTTATGTCAGCCACTGGGAATTGAGCGTATACCACATACTTACTTAACAACAAAGTAGTCACAGTTGTCTATACACTGCAGAAATATGCATAGCATTTGTTTCAATCTATGAAGTACCAACATAGCCATTAAATGAAAAGAAATAAATGACCAGTATGTAGACCAAAAAGAAATTGGTTAACTAAATTTTCTAAATGTTTTAATAATCCACAGTGTCAGAGTCCAAAGTCAGACAGAGTCAGAGAGATGTTTGTATGGCAACATGGTCCCTAACAGGCTCCAGATGTGTTATTAGAAGACCCCGAGGAAAGCTCCCAATAGTTTGGGCATTAAGAGGAACCCTATGCTAAGGTAAACATCCTCTGGAATGAATAAAAGGCTATTCTTTGCACTCACAAGAGCGTATTTTAGTTCTTACAATACTAAGAATGTGTTCCAATTCATCACCTAACATTTTAGAAATAATGGCATCGAAGAAGGGGGAGGGAGCTGTTGGGGCCAGGTCACTTGCTGAACTCCTGCCTACTTTTAGTTTGGTGACAGAATAATGGATGCTTCTTATGTTCCCTCAGTTTAATGTGGCCTCCAGTGCTTGCAGGAACTCTTTGACACCAGTTAGAACAAGGATAAACAAAACCAACATTAACAGTTATAGGCACAAGACAAACAAAAGTCTAAATTGAGCTGGCTTTGGGGCTACGTCTTCATAAAATATGCAACTCCTGCAAGTGGCACATCTTAACAAAGAAGAGAAAATGTAGAGATAAGGGATAACATAGACTCCAAGACTCACCGTTTCCCCCATTCTTCCATAATTATGGGCATTCTGACTATAATTGAGTAGCTCTCATGTGTAAGCCATACTGATTTTTTTTCAAGAGAGTAAAGCCAAGTGTGACTGTATAATAATTCCGGTTCTGCCACTTCTCTCATTATTTGGTTTGGGTTGCAATGTGGTTTAACCTCCCTGCAATTCAATTTTCTAGTGTGCCTTTTAAGGAATAGTTTTCCACCTGGCAAGAAATCTCTGAGGACTACTTCTTATTTTATTTATTAATTTTCTGGAATGCTTTTCTTGACTCTAAAATGATATCCATCCTTGGAAAATCATCTCAATATATGCTCAGATCAGCTATATCTGAAATTAATGTGGAATGGATTATTGTTGAAACATCTGACCATTTAATCATACCTTTGTTCACAAGACATGGATCAATATCTCTGATATGAGCAATATTATAATTTTTTCATTTTATACACTTACTATCAGCCCACGTGAACCCTAACTACTACTTTGCATAATAGGAACTTAAGTGTCTGTCTCTCTGGCTTTTTTCATTTGAATTTGTTATTTAGGCTTTTCAGTGTGTTTGGTAGACCTAAATTTATATTTACTTCCTCCAATCCTTGACTAACATTATTTCCCCCCACAAAAAGGACACACACACACACACACACACACACACACACACACACTATCACACTAACCACACTGTTATCATTGCTGCTCTAGCACAAATGAATGACTGAAACAAGACAGGAACTAACAGAGATGACATTTGGTTCAGTAAACGGGGAGAATCAATCAGGAGAGACACTCATTATTTTGACATAAAATATAGTATCATCATATGAACACATACAGTGATAAACTGGGAGAGAGAATGCTTAATGTGTAACACCAGGTCTCTCATTAACTACTAGGAGGAGGAGGAGAAGGAGGAGGAGGAGGAGGAACCTTAGGAAACTCTGCTTCGCTATTGGAACTCCTCTCCTCAGATATCAGCATTTCTCATTAACAAGTTAGTCCATATAAGCCAAAATTAAAGATCATTTTTCCCATGGTGCTCCCCAGTGCTCAGAGCCACTCCTAGGATAATCTAGTAACTTCATAAATGTTTGTAGAATCAGAGAATTGAGTGAATGAACTTTAGTTTCTTCATCTGCAAATAGGCATTAGAATGTTTATATACAAGGGTTGTTACAATGATAAAATGACATACGCAAAAACACCTAAAACAATAACTAGCCTATGGTTAGTAAATATAATTTCAATATATTCTTTTAAATAAATAAAAACTAAAAAAGAAAAATACCATCTGTATTCGTGGGCAAGACCACCATCTATATTATATACCCAAATGAGGAAATCAGACTAATTGAAATTGTGTGTCCATCATCCACATAAAACCAGGATGGAAAAACAAGTTTCTCCTTTTCATATCCCCAAGGGCAGTTTAGTCTTAACACAGAATGGTGTTGTTCCTCTTATAGTTGAATTTACTGCTTAGCTAAGTACTTTTCTGAATCAACATGCAATGGCAGCATTAGGCAATCTATTTGGATTGTCAATAATGTAATATTCATGTAAGCAAAAATTCAACATTTTAATCATCAGTGTCACTATGTTGTCCCACTTTAGTAAAAACAAATGACTTCTGAAAGTATGGGCATATACTCACACACACACACACACACACACACACACACACACACAATCTTTTGTAGTGATAGTATAAGAAGGAAGATTACAGTAGTCAGAATTTAGGTCCATACACTGCATAATGTCCAATATTAATCACTCATCAGTCGCCACCACGACCCCAACTGACAGCAGGAAGAAGTACATGAAGAGAGTTACTTCCCCATAGGTAAGGTAACATCTGCCTCAAAGCTGGGTTATGATGGAGTCTGGGCCATCTCCTCAGCAATGTGCATCTGCTCATGTGGAATCTAGCAGAGCATGCAGTCTAGCCTGAGGGCTCTTTCAGAACTTGCAGTGCATAAGTTGGAAATGATTGTAATAAATTCAATCACACCAGTAATTTGAACTGAGTAAAGACTTCTGAGGACACAATACTTATGCACAATTTCCTTCCCAATGTTTTTGTTTTTTTGTTTTTCTTTTTAGCTCCAAGAATCATGATGATAGCAAACATTTAAAAATGGGGTTTTTTCCATTCACACCTTTAAATAATGACTTTCTGGATTTTCTTTTGAAACTTTGTATAAAAGCAACACAATACTTTCTAATTAGGAATAAGGCCTCTTTCCACACAGCCTGCAGACACATGGCATATATGCTCATTACTGATTTCACATTTTTAAGTGTTTTCATTAGAAAAAGCTTGAAGATATAATGAATGAAAACAGCCTGACCATCTTAATACAGTTGATTAAAACCAAGGGGAACTAGTTACAGGTTAGAATGAATAAACTGAATACATTATGTGATTGAAAGGAGTGGATCCTCAATGAAAGAAAAAGAAATAAAAATATAAATAACATTTATTCACATATGAGATATATAACTTTTATTAATAAGACAAATAAGTCAATAAAAATCTCTCTATATAAAAGCCTAAGCGACTGTTCAACCATTTGACCATTTGATTGGTAGCTATGATGTGCACTGACCATGAGGGGGCAGATGCTCAAAGCACAGGCATGGAAACATGGAACAGATTGATGAATCTCAGAGGGAAGTGGGGAGGGGGGAGGATGGGCAGAGATTAATCAAAGATCTTATATGCATACTAGAGGCTTGGTGCACAGATTCGTGCACCAGTGGGGTGTCTCGGCCTCGCCTGCGGGGATAGGGATGAAACCAGCAGCTCAACATTCCCGGATGGGTCCTGGATTATGCCAGGCCTCTAGTTAAGAAAAAAATATACAGGACCTTGCGCTCACTAAATTTGTGAACACACCTGCATTTATGTTAAGAGATTTGACGAACTCATAAGACTTTAATTTGTAAAATGTCTTACAATGTAAAAAGTACTTTATATGTACTCATTTCTGTGACTTTTATTCTTATGACAACCCTGTGAGGAAGGTAGCATAGATGTTAGTATCTTAATTTTAAAACAGGAAATAGACAAGTCCCATTTTTAATAAGCATTACAGCTTATTCTGATGCAGGAGCTCAAGATGTACCTTGCTCCCTGTGGTGATCTTCTAAATGTCATTAGAATTTACCTTAGTCACCTCTCAGTCTCCATATTTTAACTTGAAGCTTGGTATTTGATATTTAATAATTTTATTTAAATTACTAATGAATCTAGACACAATGTTACTTGTAGGCAAAATTGTTTATTTTTAATAGATTATCAAATATATACTTATCACATATACTGTCTAAGGCCTATCACATATATGTCACTTTCCAGAAAATAAGTTTGAGATCATAAGCTTTTTTTTTAAATGTTCAGTAAACCCTGTGGGAGAATAATTCATTAATAAACAAATGCTTAAAATGAGGTGAAAGAAATTCAGTTTATTTAAGCATATTTTTAGACTGTTAGTCTGAGAATTTTGGCAACTGGTGAAGTAGGGTACAAACTTGATTTTTTACTCATAATTGATTTTGATTAAATCCAGCATGTGACAAAAAAGGAGGAATGTATTGTACTTTCAAGGGGGAGGATCTTTAAAGGCCTTCTTGCTTGCTAAAAATATCAAGTGGAAGACAAAAGTACAAATTGAATTTGAGTCTCTGGGACAGAAATGGAGCAAATTAGTCAATCTTGAAATAATCATATAAACCAGAACAGCCACTCTTTTAGCCTGAAAATTGGACTGCAATAAATCCCTAGTCTGTGCCCCTCCATCATGGACATCCTCCACCTTCTGGCCCAACTTGGTTAGTCTGCATAAGATAACCCTATTATTTACTGCAGCTTGCAGTTTACACAAGTTGTCCACATCCCATTTGCTCATTTGATCCTATAATCACCTGGAAAAGGAACATTGTCTTCATTTTATTTATTTTTTTTAAAAAAGAGGGAGAGAACCAAGATGGCGGCATAATGTATAAACCTGTATGTGCTGCCCCCCACGACCACATTAAAACTACAACTAAAAGACAAAACAGCTATTATCCAGAACCATGGGAAAGCTGGCCGAGTGGAAGTTCTACAACTAGAAGGAAAGAAAAAAGCTCACTGAGACTGGGTAGGAGGTGCAGTGGTGCCAAGAGCAGAGGTATGGAGGTGCACGAGGGGCGGGCTGCACGTGGGTGCATGGTTTTTTCAATCAGAAGGGGTTAAAATAGAATGCACTGAACTCATTTATGGTGAGACTCTGGGGACACAGACTCCTATGGGGAGAAACTGGACTGTCTTGCAGCGGGTCAGAAAGCAAGGGTGGTTTTCTCGCAGAGCTGCTTGCAGGGATCATTGTTACTGTCGGGGCACGGGACATGGGGACTCGGGGATGCAGAGACGTGGAGACACGGAGACGCGAGGAGTCGCAGAGATGGCTGACGGCAGCCATTGCTGTTTGCTCTGCCCTGGTGATTCTCTGAGACCCCGCCCCACTCGAGTTACATACCCACCCAAGCAGGGCAAAGGAACCGCCTGCCCTTTTTCAGCCTAACCTAACAAACTGCAGCTGGGTCAGAGAGCTCCAAAACTTCCAAACCCCAAACAAAGAGGAGAAATCTGCTGATATCGCTGTGGCTCCTGCTGGGTGGACTCACACAGTGGTTGACTTGGAGATCCAGGAGCCAGGGTACCCAGTGGTCAGATACCAGATTTCAACTCCTCACATCCATAAGGGACACACTCAAGAGGCAGACTCAGTGAGCACCGAAGCCCCACTAAAGCAAGTCCTACCCCATAAGGGTGTCTCCAGCACATCAGTTCTTCCACTATAGACACAGCGGGTCCTCCCGGTCAGAAAAAATGCGGAAACAAAGAAACATGTCACAAATGAAAGAAATGAAGGAAAGCAAACTAATGGAGGACATAGAGTTCAAAACCACGGTTATAAGGTTACTCAAGAATCTTCTACAAACCTCCCAGGAACTTAGTGAGACCTTCAAAGACTTTAATGAGAATGCCAAAAAAAAAAAAAATGGAAAAGGACCAGTCAGAAATTAAACATACACTGACTTAAATTAAGAATAATATACAGAGATACAACAGCAGACTAGAGGATCCCAAGAATTAAGTCAAATATTTGAAATACGAGTAAGCAAAAAACACCCATCCTGAAAAGCAAAAAGAAAAAAGACTCCAAAAATATGAAGATAGTGTAAGGAGCCTCTGGGACAACTTCAAACGTACAAATATTCAAATTATAGGGGTGCCAGAAGAAGAGAGAGAGCAAGATATTGAAAACCTGTCCTAGCCGGTTTGGCTCACTGGATAGAGCATCGGCCTGGGGACTGAAGAGTCCCGGGTTTGATTCCGGTCAAGAGCATGTACCTTGGTTGCGGGCACATCCCCAGTAGGGGGTGTGCAGGAGGCAGCTTATCGATGTTTCTCTCTCACCGCTGTTTCTTTTTTTTTTTTTTAATATATTTTATTGATTTTTTACAGAGAGGAAGGGAGAGAGATAGAGAGTTAGAAACATCGATGAGAGAGAAACATCGATCAGCTGCCTCCTGCACATCTCCCACTGGGGATATGTCCGCAACCCAGGTACATGCCCTGGACCGGAATCGAACCTGGGACCTTTCAGTCCGCAGGCCGATGCTCTATCCACTGAGCCAAACCGGTTTCGGCTCTCATCGATGTTTCTAACTCTATCTCTCTCCCTTCCTCTCTGTAAAAAATCAATAAAATATATTAAAAAAAAGTTATTGAAAACCTATTTGAAGAAATAATGACAGAAAACTTCCCCTACCTGGTGAAAGAAATATACTTACAAGTCCAGGAAGTGCAGAGAACCCCAAGCAAAAGGAATCCAAAGAGGACCACACCAAGACACATCATAATTAAAATGCCAAGAGCAAAAGACAAAGAAAGAATCTTAAAAGCAGCAAGAGAAAAAAAGTTAGTTACCTACAAGGGATTACCCATACGACTGTCAGCTGATTTCTCAACAGAAACCATGCAGGCCAGAAGAGAGTGGCAAGAAATATTCAAAGTGATGAATAGCAAGAACCTACAACCAAGATTACTTTATCCAGCAAAGCTATCATTCAGAATTGAAGGTCAGATAAAGAGCTTCACTGATAAGAAAAAGCTAAAGGAGTTCATCACCACCAAACCAGCATTATATGAAATGCTGGAAGGTATTCTTTAAGAAGAGGAAGAAGAAAAAGGAACTCTTACCATTTGCCACAGCATGGATGGAACTGGAGAGCATTATGCTAAGTGAAATAAGCCAGTCAGAGAAGGATAATGAACAACATAATCTGATGAACAAGGACTGATCCAGAGACGGAGAGGCATTGCTTGGACTGTCGGGCCTTGGAGGGAAGGTAGGGGAGGGTGGAGGTAAGGGGGAAAGATCAACCAAAGGACTTATATGCAAGCATATAGGCCTAACCAATGGACATGGACAACAGGGGGGTGAGGGCATGAGCAGGGGTGGGGGTAGAGGGGTAGGGGGTAACGTGGGGATAAGGACACATATGTAATATCTTAATCAATAAAAATATATTAAAATAAATAAATAAAATTAGTACAAAATATCATGGTGATATTCATAGGTTTACTTTGTAGTTTCTCCATTTAAAAGGTTAAACACATAATGTATTTCTTATTCTTTTTTCCCCTTCATCCCCTCTTAACTTGCGTTAGGTATGTTAGGAAATATCAGTTTGTTTCTGAACACTGAAGATCAAACTAACCTATTTGTTCACTGTTGTCCATTCCACTATTAATATTTTCTCTACTGAGTTCCAGCAGCCCGCGGAAGGAGCAAAGCTTCAGAGTGAATTCCTCTCAAATTCACCAGTTATTCAACACCTCAGGCTATGGTTTAATCTCTTAAATACTATATTTCTACTGGAAGACACCAAACAAAGATGACCAAAACGTTTCTCATGTTATATGGTCAAAGACCCCAAACTCAAACCCTTGTTCAAAGAATCATGTGTTAAGAATGACACTATACCATTCAACAACTCACTGTAGGTAGAGGCTGCTGAGAACACTAGGCTATCACCTAAAACCCCATTTAAAAAGGCTTGTCACCATGGACAAATTTGCTATAGCATTCAGGGTATTATGTGCCATTTTAAAGATCTGATGAAATGTAGACATATTTTTCTTGAATGGTAGAGAAAAATGTACAGCTAAAAACTTGGGAACTTTGGATCTCAACCTTAAACTTTACTATTCAAAGAAAATTTTTTTTTTAAAATTTCCCAGAAATTCTGTGTACTAACCTTTACTCTCATATATAAAGCATGATAATCTGCTACATCTGAGGCTCTGGTGAAGATAATAAAACAAGAGAAAAGTATTCAAGAATATTTTTTCAATTGTAAAATGCATTTATAAAATTACTTCATCAGCAGGTATTTCATTTTAGGCCTCTGAAGCCAGATACAAATCTAACTGTTCTCTTCCTTCAACAATTTATTGAGCTTGGCAGGTATCTTAAAAATACATAATGAGAAAGGGTAAAAGGAAACTTAACATTCAGTATTTTACTGTATTAGCTCTAGATATTTATGTTTTGTGGTAGAGCTTACAGTCATTCTATTAGATATGTAAGAATCTAGTGTTTGTTATTTTAAATATATTAAATATAAATATATGCACTACATGTTATTCATGTATGTATATATGCATATATGTCTATTTTCTGGGACCTCAAACATTTATGGAAAATGAATTTTCTAATGACTTTGAGTAATGCAACCTTAGAATTCAAATGTTATTTATAGAAATACATAACCTCCTCTTTATAAAGAATCTTCTTATGTATTTTAACTGAGTTTGGCATAAACCTCATATAAGTAAATTTAGTTATTGTAGTGTTATTTTTCCTCTTGTCCTTACAAAAAGTTTTACAGGAAGCCTTATAATACTGAATCTGAGAACAGAGATATTTCAAAGGGATAAAGTTTGTTACCTGAATAGGATTGAGGTCAACTACTAACTTTTGTTCTATTGTGAATAGTATTAGTAAAAAATTATAGAGAACTTTAAGTTATGATAGAAGCAGCCACAGTTTCACTTAAATTGTCATATTGAACTATCTGAAACCCTAATTATGATATCTGATGAACATTTTCAATAAAACAATTTAACTAAAATATACTCATAATTTATATATATATTCTACTAAATTATAAATGAACTCTAATAAATTCTATATTTAGTTTAATATTAATTTTATCTTACAGAAAATAAGAGATGTAATAAAAACTAAACTATATTCATAACACTTGTAAATCCCAAACCCCCAAATTACTTTTAAACAACAAATGCAAGTGATATTAATAAAGAAGAGTTTTCTTTTAGAGAAAAGACTGGTAAATTTTGAACCAATTTATTTGTTGTACAGTTGATTTTAAGGATTACCTGACTTTCAAGGAATATAGTATTTTTTGTATATGTTATTTGCAAATTTGGCTACATTTCAAACTAAAGAACATATAAATGTGAATATATCTTTATACATTCTATTTTCATATCCTATAGATTTGATGCAGAAACATTGATTCTATTTTGCTTCTAAAAAAACTAAATAAGTTGTATATGCTCAATTTAATGATTTTTAAACATGTGGGTAATAAAGAAAAGGTGTTTTTCTTCCATCACGAATTTTATGGTTATTTTCTTGGGAACTGGTATTAAATCTACTCTTTTTCAATAGTTCCCATTTCCTCCACTCTCCACCAAATGTATTTTGTGCTGTCTGAACTAATTTGCTTGTACAATTGGTCAGGCTTCCTGGTATTAAAAATTTTGTAATTAATTATAAAACATATATCTAAACCTCTTTTGTATAGAAACAGGGGATATGGTATTTGTTATGAAAGTGAATTCAATATAAATCAATTGAGGCACTACATAATTTCATCACTATGTAACTGAATGAAGAAGAAATACTTTTACTGAGTTTGAAAATAGAAATCAGCTGCTATTTTCTAAGAGTTGTTTCCCATTTTAATCTACCTAATAAACTTAATGCTACTCAAAATTATAAAAGAGCTTTCTGGACAAATGTAGAAGTTGTTCTTTTATCTAAAGTACTCCTGGGAGGCAAAATTGATTAAGAATCGTCTTTGATTATATGAGTCTATGCAGCTCTAAACAGAATGTTTCCTTGGTTCTAGTCAAATAGTGTCATAGGTAAATGTAGTACTCAGAACCTCTCACATCCACATCAAAATTGCAACAAAATTACAGTTATCAATCATAACTGCCTGAAATCTAACAGAACAGAAATCCTACACCAAAGAAGAAACTATATTAAGACTGGTAGGAGGAGTGGATACTCATATGGCAGATAAAAATCAGGAGAGATATCTTGGCTGTGGATCTCCCCCCTAAAGAGTGAGAAGTCCCTATCCCACTCAGAACCTGTAGCCTAGGGGTTCTGGTGCTGGGAAAAGAAGTCCCCATAACTTCTGCTTATGAAATCCACCAGGCATTGTGGTTGAGTGAGACAGAGGGCTCTGAAGTCCCAAATATTTCTCTTAAAAGATCTGCATGCAGACTTTGACTCACTTGCTCTGAGTGCCAGCACTAGGGCAGCAGCTCCAAAAGGCACCAGGGACATACAGGGAGGAACAAAATTGGCATCAGGACAAGAGCTGAAGGGGCAGCCTTCTCCCAGACAGCAGTACTTGCAGAGGCCATTGTTCCTTTATTGAGCCCTTCTCCACAGAGCCAGTATGTGAACACCATGTCTGAGTCTCCATCCACCTGGCTAATACTGTGAGCCCAACCTTGGGGATTCCCCGAGACTCAATGCCACCCAACTTGTGCACCCAACCCAAGCCATTAACAATGGCTTTTCCAGACAAATGGCCTCTCTTGCCTCTGGTCTCAGATTTTTATAAAATCTCTCAAACAGGCAGCAACTGGCTTCTGTATACTCAGTACCTCTGGCTAGTGCCCCAAGCCTGGCACTGGAGGCAGCCAGCCTTGGTTGGCAGCTTCGCCTCTCCTGGGAAACTCCAAAACCAGATCAAGTAGCAGCTATTTGAAGATTGCTCTGTAGCTTGTGCTGGGTGGCCCCTGGCAGGATACAGGTGCCAGCTAGCCTTGCACCCAAGAGCCAGTGCACCCATTGGACAGTTGTAGACTACACTGGATTACCATCCTACCATATCCACAAGCTATATACTCAAGGGGTACACTCCAAAGGCACTAAAGACCCATTGAAGCAAGTCCTGCTTTGTAGGGTTGGCCCCTACACAGCAGCTCCTTTTCTGTAGTTGCAGCTGGTCCTTATGGACAATTGGCCTGGTTATCAATCCCTCCCATTGACATAACAACAGCAATCAAGGCTCAACTGCAACAGGTTACTCAACACAACCCATATGGGGAACACCTACAGTGCCCAGCTTGGGTGACTTGAGAGGTTGTGCCACTGGGCCTTCTAGGATACCTACTAATAAGGCCACTCTACCAAGTCTATCCGCTTTACCTAATATATACAAACAAACACAGGGAAGCAGTCAAAATGAGACAAAAAACCAGGTCCCAAGTGAAAGAATAGTAGAGATCTCAAGAAAAATAAGTAAATGAAAAGAAGGCAAGCCAACTAACAGATAGAGTTAAAAATAATAGTTATAATGATGCTCAAGGAACTTAGTGAGGACTTCAACAGCATAAAAAATGGCATAAAAACCGTAAAAAAAGAACCAGTCAGAAATGAAGGATATACTAACAGAAATGAAGAATATAGTACAAGGAATTAACAGTAGAATAGATGAATCCAAGAAGCAAATCAGTGATGTACAATTTAGGAGGCAGAAAGTACCCAAACAGAACAGCAAAAAGAAAAAAATAATCCAAAAAATGAGGCTAGTTTAAGGAGCCCTTAGGACGACTTAAAACATACTAACACTCACATTACAGGGGTGCCAGATGGAAAAGAGAAAGAGAAAAAAAAACTGAAAAACTATTTGAAAAAAAAAATAATGACAGAAAACTTCCATAACCTGATGAAGGAAATAAACACACAAATCCAGCAAGCACATAGAGTCCCAAACAAGATGAACTCAAAAAGGCCAACACCAAGGCACATCATAATTAAAATGCCGAAGGTAAAGACAAAGAGAGAATCTTAAAAGCAGCAGGAGAAAAGCAGTTAGTTACCTACATGGGCGCTCCCATAAGACTGTCAGCTGATTTATTAACAGAAACTTTGCAGGTCAGAAGTGATCGGCACTAAATATTCAAAGTGATGGAAAGCAAGAACATATAACCAAGTTTACTCATCCCAGCAAAGCTATCATTTAGAATTGAAGGATAGATAAAGGCTTCCCAGACAAGAAAAAGCTAAGAGTTCATCACCACCAAACCAGTACTATATGAAATGTTAAAGGGTCTTCTTTAAAAAGAAGAAGATGAAGAAAGATCAAAATATTCATAATAAATGGCCTAAAAAAAATTGCAATCTTACTATTTGAGACAGCAGGGATGGACCTAAAGGGTATTATACATAATGAAATATGTTAGCCAGAGAAAGAGAAATACCATAAGATTTCACTTATATCTATATAATAAAAGCCTAAGTGACTGTTATGGTGGAATGACAGAACAACGGGTTTCTATGATGCACACTGACCACCAAGGGGCAGATGCTCAATGCAGGAGCAGCCCCCTGGTGGTCAGTGTGTTCCCACAGGGGGAGCGCCGCTCAGCCAGAAGTCGGGCTCACTGCTGGTGAGTGCAGCGATGGTGGAGAGAGCCTCTCCTGCCTCTGTGACAGCACTAAGGAGCAGTGAGCTGAGTGGTAAGGAGCAGTGAGCAGGTGGGTGGTAAGGACTGGACTGAGGGGTCCTGGACTGTGAGAGGGATGCTCACCTGCTGGCTTAGGCCCGATCCCCGGGCCACAGACTGGCTGAGGGACCCCCTCCCCCAGAGCATGGATTTCATGCACCAGGCCTCTAGTGTGAAATATTAAAAAAAAATACAAACAAGGAAACAAAACAGAAACAGACTCATTAATATAGAGAACAAACTGATGGTTCACAGAGGGAGGGGTGTTGGGGGACTGGGAGAAAAGATGAAGGGTTTGGAAGTGCAAATTGGTAGTTACAAAATAGTCATGGGAATGTAAAGTACAGCATTGGAAATACAATCAATAATCTATATATATAAAAAGCCAGCAACTGTAATGGCCATAGTGACCATAATGACCGATCACTATGACACCCACTATAGCCAGCGAATGGGCCTGATCAGGGGGTGGGGCCTGTCGGCCAACCTCACGGCCCCTCCTCCCTGCCAGCCTGCCCCTGATCAGACTCTCCCATCCCAATCAAGAGCGGGGCCAGCCAAACGTCCCTTCCCATCCCCCCAGCTGGCCCGCCCCTGATTGCAATCCTCCACCCCAATAGGGGGCGAGGCTGGCAGGCCAACCTCCTGCAGCCCCTCCCCCTGGCCACCCTACCCCTGATAACACCTGCCACCCTAATAGGGGGCAGGGTTGCACGTTCAAATATATCCCATGTTCAAAGACTGTTAAATCGCATTGTTTAGTCATATCTTCAGAAAAAAATCACTTCTACTGATGTGGTAAACAACCTGCTTCCCTATTTATAATGGTCTGGCCCTCTAGCAACTTCAGCACGAAATTATAGCTAATTTGCCTACAAATGTCAGGTGGTCATAATAATCTGGCCATTCAGTGTATATACTTTACATGTAAATGATAAAATAAAATAAAAAAGCATTGACAGACTATAATATAAGGTATAAAGTCATTTGTTAAATTTTGAATTCTATGGTATGCTCTGACAAATTTCATTTGTTTTGTTTCAAAAACTCCTGACAGCTCTTGAGCGTTCCCAAGAGGTTTGAGATGTGGTAATCCCTAATATTGGATGAAATGAACTACCCTCAATATCCAAACTGAACCAGAAATATTTAATGGTGATTGAAAATATTATAAGGTTATACAGCTTTAGAGACTAGTTCTAATTAAATTCCAAGATTTTAAATAGACATCCAACATTGCTGAGCCAACTTTTTTCATTTTCTAAAATGATTGCTTTCACACAGGTTAATACCATTTATTTCATATCTTCTCTTTCTTAAGTTTTTCTACAGCTACTTTAAATCTAAAATTTGGAACATAGTTTTTAAATTTTAAAAGAAATAGAAGCCATCAATTTGAGAATACCTTTATTATCTTGCAAAGAAACCCACTAACCTATGTTCTCCATTCCCTCCCCCATTTTTTTCCTGTTACAACAAAAGAAAGATGCTGCCTGATTATTAAGACCAATCCCTTCCTACACACTGTAGAGTCAATTCTTCTTGCTTTTACAAGGACTTTGCTTTTCTGGTATTTTACTCTGTCTCCTCCATCATCAGTTCTCCTATTTCCCATCATCTTCCTTGAATATTTTGTTACTTCTCATTTTTTTTCATTTTATTCCATTCCTTCCTTCTATCTAAAACATTACAAATAATGTAAAAACATTCTCTAACAGTTAATGGCAAATGATAGATAACTGTATCACTGTAATTGAGGTATCTAGGTTAGTGCTTAACAAATTGTAGTTGTTACTTATAAATTCCATTCTCACTCATGCATTTTACAAATTATTTTGGGCAATCTATTAGATGTCAAGTACAATGTGAACAATGTAGGCAAATGTCTGCTCTAATGAAGTTTAATATCTGGAAGAAAAGGAGAAATATATAAGATCACATAAAACAATTATTTATAAATGTTTTAACTTCCATGAAGGAAAATGATAAGATATTATAAGTGATAAATAGGGAAATATTTACACTAGTTAAGGGAAGAGTTTTTAGTCAGTTGTTATTTTGTGATATTAATAAATACACAATAAAATAATATTATTCAGTCAAATGTTCTACTGAAATGGAGAAACCAATATATAATAGTTTTTATAATGCAGATATTTACCATATAGAAAAACTCATACCTTTCAGAATAATCATGTTATATATCCATATTTTGTTTGTTAGTTTTGTCATTTTATTTAAAATAATTTGAGGTCATTTGTTCTGTATAATTTTAATGTATTTAAAGTTTCTGGATTTGAAGATGGTGAATGACTGTACTTACTGCCTCCCACAACCACATCAAAATTACAACTAAAACACAGAACAACCATCATCTAGAACCACTGGAAAGCTGGCTGAATGGAAGTCCTACAACTAGAGAAGTAAGAAGAAAGCACACTGAGACTGGTAGGAGATGTGGAGATGGGGAACAGGCTGGTCTGGCACCCATGTGTGCCGCTTTTTTAATCTGGAAGGAGATGGTCTCTGAGGAGGCTGCCAGGAGTAACAAGGGATCCTAGCCCCACACCAGACCCCCAGCCTAGGGTCCCAGAGTTGGGAAAAGAAGTAACTACAGGTTGTAAAAACCAGTTTGGATTGGGGCTCAGTGACACAGAGGTTGCTGAAGACCCAGCAGTTCCTCTTAAAAGGCCGGTACCACAAACTGAACTTACAAGGTCCTGCTTCCTCTGAGCTCCAGCACCAGGGCTAGGCTCTGGGGAACACAGACACATATCAGGAGGAACTGGATTTTCTGGCATCGGGGCAGGAACTTGGGGGTGGCTTTCTCCCAGATGGAGGTGCTCACAGGGATCATTGTTCCTATGCTGGGACCTCCCGGACCACAGGGCAGACTAGTGGCCATTTCTGTTTGCTCTGCCTTGGTGATTCCCTAAGACCCTGCCACATCCAATTTACAACCTTATCCAAGCTGTGTACAGCAGCTTTTGCATATAAATGGCTTGCCCTTGCTCAGGCTAAATTATCTCAAACAAGCTGCAGCTGGGTCAGGAAGCCCCAAACCTATCAATAAAAGGCCAAAGACCCAGCACTAGTACCAGCCTGCCTTGCTTCATAGCTGGGCCTCATCTGGGCACTTCCAAACCCGAATAAAAGAGGAGAATCTGGAGATATCTCTATAACTCCTGCTGGGTGGTCCTAGGCAGTGGCTGACTTTGCACTTCCCTGGAGACCCAAGAGCCAGGGTACCCAGTCATCAACGTGAGCCCATACCAGATTACAACTCTTCATAAACATAGGCGACACACTCAAGGGATAGACCCAGTGAGCTCCAAAGACCCACTGAAGCAAGTCCTGCTCCATAGGGGTGTCTCCTGCACAGAAGTTCTCCCACTGTAGTCCCAGCTGGTCTTCACAGCCAATTGGCCTGGAGGTCAATTCCCTCCAGCAACACCAACAACAATCAAGTCGCAACTACAACAAGACTATGCTCACAGCCCACAAAGGGATGCACCTAGAGCTCCCAGTTCAGGTGACTGGGGAGGCTGAGCCAGTGGGCCTTATAGAACACCTACTACTCAAAGCCACTCTATCAACTCAAGAAGATGTAGCAGCTCTACCCAATACATAAAAAAACAACAACAAAAAAACACAGGGAAGCAGCCAAAATACGGAGACAAAGAAACATGTCACAAATGAAAGAAGTGGAAGAAAGCAAACTACTGAATAGAGAGTTCAAAACTATGGTTATAAAGTTACTCAAGAATCTTCTAGAAACCTCAAAAAAATTGAAAAGGACAAGTCAGAAATTAAGCATACAACAACAGAAATAAAGAATAATATACTAACTGAAATAAAGAATAATTCAACAGTAGAGTAGAGGATTATAAGAATCAAATCAATGATTTGGAATATGAGGGAAAAAAAACACCCTATCAAAAAAACAAAAAGAAGAATGAATAAAAAATATGAAGATAGAGTAAGGAGCCTCTGGGACAACTTTAAGCCTACGAACATTCACATATGGGGGTGCCAGAAGGAGAAGAGAGAGCAAGATATTGAAAACCCATTTGAAAAAATAATGACAGAAAACTACCCCTACCTGGTGAAAGAAATAGACTTACAAGTCCAGGAAGCACAGAGAGCCCCAAACAAGTGGAACCCAAAAAGACCTAAACCAAAATACATCATAATTAAAATGCTAAGGGCTAAATACAGAGAATCTTAAAAGCAGCAAGAGAAAAGCAGTTAGTTACCTACAAGTGAATGCCCAGATGACTATCAGCTGATTTCTCAACAGAAACTATGCAGGCCAGAAGAGAGTGGCAAGAAATATGCAAAGTGATGAATAGCAAGGACCTACAACCAAGATTACACTACCTAGCAAAGCTATCATTTAGAATTAAAGGTCAGATAAAGAGCTTCACAGACAAGAAAAACCTAAAGGAGTTCATCACCACCAAACCAGTAATATATGAGATGTTGAAGGGTATTCTTTAAGAAGAGGAAGAAGAAGAGAAAAAGATAAAAAATATGAACAACAAAATGGCAACTAACACATATCTATCAACAATTGAATCTAAAAATCAAAATAAACATAAAAAAATCTAATGAACAGAATAAATTGGTGAATAAAGTAGAATCAAAGGTATGGAAATGGAACAGACCGATGATTCTCAGAGGGAAGGATGGTGGGGATGGGAAAAGATTAAATAAAGATCTTATATGCATATATGCATAACCTATGGACACAGACAATAGGGTGGTGAAGGCCTGGGGCAAGGCATGAACCAGGTGGAGGGGGATAATGGGAGGGAAATGAGAGACATCTATAATGCTTCTGCACAGCAAAAGCAACCATCAATAAAACAACAAGAAAGCCCTCTGCATGGAAGAACATATTTGCCAATGATATTTCAGATGAGGGTTTAATCTCCAAAATTTATAGAGAACTCATAAAACTTAACAAAAGGAAGGTAAACAATCCCACCAAAAAATGGGCAAAAAACCTAAATAGACACTTTTTGAAAGAGGACATACAGAAGACCAAGAGACACATGAAAACATGCTCAAAGTCACTAATTATCCAAGAGATGCAAATCAAAACAACAGTGTGGTACCATCTCACACCTGTCAGAATGGCTATCATCAACAAATTAACAAATGACAAGTGCTGGTGAGGATGTGGTGAAAAAGGAACCCTCTTGCACTGCTGGTGGGAATGAGGACTGGTGCAGCCACTGTGGAGAATAGTATGGAGTTTCCTCAAAAAACTAAAAATGGAACTCCCATTTGACCCAATAATCACACTTCTAGGAATCTATCCCAAGAAACCAGAAACACCAATCAGAAAGGATATATGCACTCCTATGTTCATAGCAGCACAATTTAAAATAGCTAAGATTTGGAAACAGCCTAAGTGCCTATCAGCAGATGAGTGGACTAAAAACTGTGGTACATCTACACAGGGAATACTACACTGTTATAAAAAAGAAGGAACTTTTACCATTTGCAACAACATGGATGGAACTGAAGAACATTATGCTAAGCAAAATAAGCCAGTTGGAGAAAAATAAATATCACGTGATCTCACTCATATGTGGGATATAAGGGTCAACATAAACTGATGAACAAATATAGATCCAGAGAAAAGGGACAGGGGAGGGAGGGGGGCGGTTAGAGATCAACCAAAGGACTTGTATGCATACATATTAGCATAACCAATGGACGCAGATATTGAGGTGCTGGGGGCTTGCCCTCAGGGGTGGAAATGGATTATGGGGGTGAGGGGGCGGTCAATCAAGGAAAAAGGATACATATGTAATACTTTAAACAAAAAAAAATAAAAAAAACTTATGGCACATATTACTAAATATTAACATTGTGAAATGAACTTTTACGAATAAAAACAACAAAATTTGCAATAGCACTAATCCATGACATAAGAGCAAAGCATAACAAAATCATGTTAAAAACTGAGTAGCAAATATTAGTAATGAGAACATAAAATTTTACCTTTTTTTTTCCTGGTATAAACTTTTGAAAGTTAATGCTACTATAAATCAATACATTAATTGATAAGATATTATATGCATGTGTATATAAATAAGTCTTGTGTTTCTTTTCTTGGAAGTTTACCACACACCCCTGTTTCTTTCAATAAATATTTTTTAATATGATAAATCATTTACTAGTAAGTTGCATGTCAGTCAGAATAAAATCCAGTGACAGCTCATGTAATTTCCATATAATTTCTATCTGTAATAGTTTTGGTTAAGGTGTTTTAATGAAAGGATATGTAATTGTGTAAAGGTTGAAACAATAGCAAAATGGAATGGAAGGTCTGATCAAAATCTATTTGATAATGTAAAAATTATGAATACTCAAAGTGTTAAGCCACTAAGATGTGAGCCCCAACCTGCAGGAAATGGAAAATATCCTATGTAGCTATCAAACACTGACATGCGAACCCATTTTCTTCTCTGGGTGGTGACTGCTGTGGCTGCTTCAAGAATCCCAAACATTTCATAGTATATGAGAGCACCATGATGCATTTAAGCATAGACTTCACTTTCTAGTCCAAGGATCGCTTTTTCATAAATGATACTGGGTACTAACAGAAATTTTAAAGCACATTGTTTTCTGATATAAAATAAGTTAATCCTCAAACACTGAATAGGCTGCTTTGATTGGTGTCCAATGACAATGGATGGTTACATCTGCATGAAGTCATAACTAACTGGTTTCATAGCCTTCTATTTGAAAAGGTACCCAATCCACTTCATACTAATCAAAGAGGATATAAAATTCACACTTATTTTTTAAATATATTTTATTGATTTTTTTTTTTTACAGGGAGGAAAGGAGAGGGATACAGAGTTAGAAACATCGATGAGAGAGAAACATCGATCAGCTGCCTCCTGCACACACCCCAGTGGGGATGTGCCCGCAACCAAGGTACATGCCCTTGACCAGAATCAAACCTGGAACCTTTCAGTCTGCAGGCCGACACTCTATCCACTGAGCCAAACTGGTTAGGGCAAAATTCACACTTATTTAGCTCAGCATTCTGACATTTAAAAATCCTTTTCACACACTGACATGATGAATTTAGAAGTTTGCTCTCCCATACTGTGTAGAGAAAAAACCCCCACACTTTTAATGTATTTTGAAGTTTCTCCCCAAATTCTCCCTTTCACTTATGCTTTTGTTCTTTATTTAGTTCTTCTTGATGTTGGTAGAGAGAGATGTGAACTTTTAAACAACACTATCTGATATGGCAGCCAATAGCCATATGTCTACTTAAATACAAATTTATGGAAATAAAATAAAATTTAAATATCAGTTTCTCAGTTGCACAAGCATATTTCAAGAGCTTGAAAGCTACAATAAAACATTTCTATAATCATAAATGTTTTAGAAGACTCTACTGTTCTACAAGGCTAAGTATAAAACACAAATATATAGTAAGACTGTATTCTTCGCTATTTATAGTCTTAAGTCCAGCCTGAATGACTCTCCGTTTTTGTTAGTGCTCTCATCTAATCTTTCCATTCCATTCTTAGAATTGAACCCATTCTAGAATAGAACTCCAGAGTGGCTTCTAAAAATAAACTCATCTATTGAGTAGAATATAGATGACCAATACACATGTGAAAAGTTGCTCAAGGTCACTAATTATCAGAAAGATGCAAATCAAAACCACATGAGACATCACTTTACAACTCTTAGAATGACTATCATCAACAAATCAACAAACAAGTGGTGGTGAGGATGTAGAGAAAAGAGAACCCTCATGCACTGTTGGTGGGAATGTAGATTGGTGCAGCCCCTATGGAAAACAGTATGGAGTTTCCTCAAAATATTAAAAGTAGAACTGCCTTATGACCCAGCAATTCCACTTCTGGGAATATTTCTGAAGAAATCTGAAACATTAATTCAAAAGAATATATGCATCCCTAAGTTCATTGCAGCATTATTTACAATAACCAAGATTTGGAAGCAATCCAGGTGCCCATCAATAGATGAGTGCATAAAACAGCTGTGGTATTCTTACACAATGCAATAGTACTTGGTTATATAAGAGAAGGAAATCTTACCTTTTGCGACAGCATAGATGGACTTAGAGGGTATTATTCTAAGTGAAATAAGTCAGACAGAAAGACAAATATCATATGATTTCACTTATATGTGGACTATAATGAACAAGATAAACAAACACAATAGAAACACACTCACTGATACAGAGAACAGACTGGCAGCTGTCAGAAAGAAGCGGTTTGCGGGGGGCTCTGGGTGAAAAAGGTGAAAGGATTAAGCAGTACAAATTGGTAGTTACAGAGCAGCCACAGAGAAGTAGATTAAAGCATAGGGAATAGAGTCTAGGTGGGTACTTGAAGTAGCGGGGGTCCAATCTGAAAAGGACATAATTTTCTATCCATTTTGCTGTACATTTGAAACTAATACCGAATAATATTGAATGTAAACTGTAATTAAAAAAATAAAGTGATCTGGATCTAGTCAAGCTGATTCTCTTGGTTTTCAGAGATTTTAAAATTGTTTTAAGTCTTGTGACACTTTACTACCTTACTCAGTGGCCAATGTGCTATGCAGGTCGTGAAATAGTAGGAGGTGACTAAAGTGGTCTAGGCTAATGGATGATAGTGGGAATCCTAGGTTTAAATCCATCTTTGCTTTTTACCACTCCAGTACTGAATTGCTAAAAGCTTTCCTCAAAAGACCCATATCACTTATGAACACTGCAAGGAAATCAATCTATTTAAAGCTTTTATTTATTACTTATTATAGCCATAATGAAAAATATCAAGCTGACTATATGTAACATGACTTTAAAAAGTTTCTGTCACTTGTCTGCTTTTCAGATGCCTTAAGTATTGTGCCCAATTCATAGCAACTCCTCCTGTAACTTCATTACTTTTCCACAACTGCTTGTTATTTTGTTTATAATTTTCAATTTGCTCTAACTTTGACCATTTCTTATTTGGCATGATGTAAGAATACTAAAATTAGTGAAACAAAATCAGATGAAAGTCAACCAGTCAGTTAGGGATTTAAGCAAATTGTAAGAGTCATTCATCATGCTTGGGAAAATCAGATTTCAACTTAAATTAGGAGAATGGCATATTTCTAATCACTCACTGTCTATGATTTCGAAAGAAAAACAATCAGAAAAACCCATTGCAAAGCTCTCTTGCAACTGATTGTGTGCAAAGAATAATAATCACAGCTACAGTATGGCAAAGCTCCTTTCTGGTGCTTTTGAGTTCGAAAGAAATGTTATCCTTCACTTAATTGAAAATCAGCCATAAAACAAATCTTATTGTGCTCATGTTCTTTTGATACTTCAAAATTCATACACACCAAAAAATCTTGATTTAAGCAAAACAAAAACCCTACTACAACACCAACATTTTATTCTGTAAGTTCCAAGTTGCATTAAAGGATATTTAAGATCCCCAGCTATTTTTAACCTCAAAACTGAAAACATTTGCATTTAGGTATTTGGAGATGTTCTGCCTTGTCTGTGCCACTTGATGAGGATGTTAATAGGATGGTTTGGTTACATCAACCTTGTTTATAGTTTTTTTTTTTAGTTTTTTTAAAATCATAATTTTATTGATTTTAGAGAGGAAGGGAGAAGGGAAGATAGCTAGAAACATCAATGATGAGAGAGAATCAATGATGAGAGAGAATCATTGATTGGCAGCATCCTGCATGCCCCACACTGGGTATTGAATCCATAACCCAGGCATATGCTCTTACTTGGAATTGAACTTTGACCTCCTGGTTCTTAGGTCGATGCTCAACCACTGAGCCACGCTGGTTGGGCCTTGTTTATAGTTTTGAGTTGTATAGCTTCACTTCTTCTACACATTATCTTGGTTTCAAATTTACCTTTTGTTCTCAAGCTCATATGCTTTTTTTGTTTCCATTCACTACAGTGTTTCCTGGCTTGCTTTGGCTACTTGAATTCATCTCCCTTCAGTGACATTAAGGAATCACATAGCCAAACTATTCTCCAACCTCTTGGTCCCCAACCTTTCATCACTCAGCTTGGCCCACACTCACCTGCACCAGTCTTATCCCAACCATCCTTGCAGGGGAAATTCACTGATTGACAAGGGTTCTGAGTATAGGAAAAACCAATAGTATTCTGATTCCAAAATTCCTGAATTAACTGTCTGCTCACATAAATGTCTGCTGTATTATTTTTGGACATTTTATGTATTTCAAATATGTCATAATAAAAAATGTGGTACAGCATTAACCCATATCGTTATAGACATGAACCACGATATCTTTTCTAGTCTTTTTTTTTTGAACACTGAATACCTTCAGGAGAATTGCATTTATTTCCTAATACCCTAGACAGTCCATGGGAGATGAATGTTTCTTCCAACTAGAGAAAGCAGATGTGTGCAAAAAGAGCCTCACATCTACAATTAACCTCAATATGTGTATTTGTAGTATTTAAATTTTCTGGGCTTCATATTTATTCAGAGGGGGATATGATATTAAACTATTAAAGGAACTAACATAAGAAGATACACTAGATTATATTTTTCCTATATTATATCAGTGTCTTCTTCAGCATAGTACCTATCTCAGAGAAAGTCTAATATCTTGATGAATGAATGAGATTTACTTTACTTCTAACATATCACTACTTTGCTTCTTTCCTTTTAATTTCCTTTGTGTAATATGGTCACACAAAAGAATTAACATTGCTTTTTGCCATTTGGAGACAAAGGGAAGAAATATGTGTAGAACTAGTAACCCAATTTAGTTGCTGGAATGACTTCACTGGTGAGGATTTGTGCCAGTAAGGGAATGGCTCTGAGCACATGGCTTCCTCAAGCATTTATTAGGGTCCAGTCTTTGTACCCCTCCAGTTTATTAAAGGTGAGCTTCAAGATTTTTCTGAAAATTTAAAATGTGTCTGTGAAATCTCAAAGGAACACATGGAAGCTAAAAATGTAATTAGCACTGTATTTTAACAAAATTTGAGACTGTCCTTCCCTGAGATACTGTGGAATATGAGCTGCAGATGTGTTTACTCTGGCAACAGACTCAAGGTCGAAACAACTCCTATAAACAGAGGGTGAAAGAGCCATTTCCACCCTAAAATCCTGTATTCCATCTCTCACGTTACTTTACAAATGAGTGTTTCAGGGCACTACTGGGGTGTTTACAGAGTTATATTAAGTGATGCAGATACAAATGTACCCACATTGTTTCCTAAAAGAGTAATTATACAAAATGGCTTGCAGTAAAGATAGCCTGTTAAGAAACACATTCACTAGGGTACAGAGTGTCTGATGTCACAAACATAATGATCTGGTAGTGCACTTTTTATTTTGATTCCCCGTACATTAATAACCATCAACAGGACATGAATAATACATAAGAGCCATTGGTATACTTCAGGAATTTGGGTAGGTTAAAACACAATGTTTTCACACGCAAACACAAGATTTCATGGAGTTTAAAAGTTGTGAAAAGTGTTTTTCTCTTTTATTTTCTAAGAGGATTTTACAACATTAAAATATGGTATGATTATACAGTTTTAATACTAATAACAATGGGATGTTTAATTGGTACATCTGGGAAAATATAACTTTATCTTTAAGAAAAGTGTTAAAAATTCAAAATGAATGAATGAATGAATGAATGAATGAATGAATGCATAAATAAGATGAATTAGTGCGGTGGTCCACTAAGGACTAAGCAAAACTTAAGAAGCCCACTGCTGGAGGGAGGGCAGGCAGGTTTCTGTGCTCAGCTTCACTAGAATTGTTGCCATGAAGGAAGGAAGGCCGATGCTATCAGATCCTTCCATACGGCAAGAGAATCCAGAAATCAAAATTTTCACTTGAAATCTTCTAATTGTAAAATTCCTGCCTTTTTCCTGTCTATAAATGTTTCAGGCGAAACAAAGCACATCTGCCAGCCGTATTCAGCCACAGAGCTGTTAGTGTAGGAGCTCTGTGTAACGGTCAGTCTGAGCCATTTGCACTGCAGTGGACTGGGATCTGTATACATAACCTCCCTGGGCCACAGGGCTGCCAGAGAGTGCTTTTTGGCTGGACAAGTGCTTAAAAGATAATCATATTTATTTTAGGGAGTTATTATTTAACTTAACATGAAAGAAATAATAACATTTAACAGCAAATAGCTACTATCTTTCACCTAAAAGTATTTATCGCTACTATTGTAATATGACTTTACATTAACATTTAAAATGGCTATGGAAATGGAATTTTAGATCCAGAAGAAATGCTATTATTATGCATAGCCAAGTAACTGGCTATCTTAATTCATTAGTAGGTAATAGAAAAGTAAGCTGAAATATATGTGTTTTCAAAACAAATTACTCAGCTGTAGTGGGTTGGATTTTTACTTCACCTCATTTTTGAAAAAATTCAACATGGCTAAACAAACTATTGCCACAACTTATCATTAAGAAGCAAATATGTGACCAAATCCATGCAGGTTATTCTTCCTGCGAAGGCCTCTCACTGCCCCCTCATTTGATCATTATCACTGGTTCTCCATCAAGTGATTCAACAGTGGGAATAGCTTCTTTTTCGTGTTGATGACATTGGGGCTGGCTTTGATACAGAATTGACTAAACAAACTAGCCCAAGTGGTGGCAGAAGCTCCTTGCCATATGAAAATGGCTTACCTAATTTTCCAAATGGAAAACATTCAAAAGAAAACTGCAGGTCATGACATTTACTTCTTAAAGGTGTATTGCTCAATTTCCCTCTTCCTACAATGGCTCATCCCTCTTTCCTGCCAGACAAACTCCTATTGATATTTCAAGTTACTGCTTGAAAGCATTTCTTCACTCTCAGAGAGAACAAGTCATATCCTCCTCAGTGAGGGTGAGGACAGGATGCTATGTTTATTTGTGTGTATGTATGTATGTGTATTCTTTTATGAGTCTCCCACTAGTTTCACTGGGGCCTGAAAAGGTTTATGGATTATAAGATTCTCAGCATTTAAAATAACATCTGGTGCATTGGAATTGCTAAATTAATATTTGCCAAATGAATGAGTGATTGAATAAATAACAACTACAACTAAGCCCCTAATTATCAAGCTTTTAAAATTAATCAATTTATTTTTCAATATATTTTAAAATATGGATTCTGAAATCAATTATGAAATAAAAATTATAACCTAGAAACTTACCTAATATATAATACAGAAACATGAGTATAAATTAGTTTGTGTGTTTCTATACCCTTATAACCTAAAATTAAGATGTTAAGCAATATAAGAACAAATACAGGATCATATGTATTTTTTTAAAGGGCAGGTATTACCACATTCAAAAAATATTTACTGAGCACCTCTACTGTACCAGGCACTTTAAAATGTGCTGTGGAAAGGAAAAGTGCTGAAAACATAAAAATGAATCATTACAATATATAACAGTAAAGACAGATCCTTGGAATATATAGGATCTTTGCATCCAATACTCACTAGCTAATGAGAAAGACGTTGAGAATCATGAGTGTAATTCTGTGATTACTTAGTGATTATGCAGAATCTACATCCACACATTAACAACTCAGTTACTTAAGGCAGCATACAAATCAGTAAAAAGTCCTTGCTATCTTCTTTCTAGAGACTCTTAGGATAAACAGACAAATACAACGAGCTACAGCTGTTTGGGGGAAGGGTTCATGGTTTAAACTAGGATTAATGCAGAAATGGAGAGTTGAGATTTTCTTATACCTAACATTATAGTCACTGTACTTTCATGTTAATATAAGTTTTGAATTTCTGTCTCAGGCAGTATTCCAATTAGTAAAGACAATATGCCAAACAATAGATTTTAAGTACTAAATCTCTAATATTAAGTGCTCTTTTCTAAAATAATTTTAAGGCAATAGGTAGATTCTTAGTTTCTGTGTTTAAAAGCTCAACTGAGTGCTATTGCACATGTTATATTGAAGTAGAACTACTTTGATTAAAGTAAAATATAAGACTTCTCTTTTGGGGCTAACATAGAAGTTATAAGAAATTCATTAAAGGCACTATATACATTTGAAAATTAAAATGTATCTCTATTTTGTGGACATATTTTTTTCAAGTCACATATTGTGCATACATTTTAACCTTTTTCAAATTAGGATAAATTTTTAAAAACACAATAAGTGAAGTGACTGAAAAATAACATAAGCTAGGAAAGAAAGAAACATTCTATGGAACATAGGCAAGCTTGCCTTGTAATGTTCTATGCTTAATACATTATTGTTAATTTAATCTAGGACTGATAGGCCTAATTTTATTTTCTTTAGTCAATAACATCAGTAATATTTCTAATTATCATCTTACACTGCTTTGTTGCCTATGAAGCTCATAGTATGATAACTGGATTTGTTCAACTTTCTACAGTTGAGAGGAAAGTTGTTGCAAGCATTCCTTTAGGTGTGTAACTTCATTTAAGCATAAGACCCTGTATTAGTGTGGAAATACAAAGGTGAACAAAAGTGTTTTCAAGGAGTTACCAGAGGAACAGACAGGTGCATTAAGTAAACAAAACAAAGCCCACCACCAGTGAAATGTAGAATACGCTAAGAAAAAATAATCACAGTGTGCTATGTGGAATAGGCACTTAACCCAACATAGTTATTTAGGGAGCACGTTCTGTGGGTGATGAAATCTTAACTAAGTTTTGAAGGTAGTCTAAAGGTGAAGAAAAAAGGAAAAGGGTATTCAAGATAAAAGGTACAGAGGAAACAAGTTGTGTCTGAGCACCAAAAATAGAACCCTCACATCCAGTTGTCCATTCAATCATGACTTTTTGTACCAGTGACTGATCTAAGTGAATGAGAGATAAGATGCTGTTCTCACAGAACTTTCATGGTGGGAAATTGTAAGAACAATGTCCAGAAATGATGTGATGAGAGCTTGGACAGGAGAAGTGACAGTAGAAGTGGTAGATATGAAATGAATTTGAAAAATATTTAGGAGCCCAAATTCATAGACCTCTTGACTGGTTGGGTCTGTGGGACAAAGGAGAATGAAACATCTAAGAGGCTTCTGGCTGGAGAATTAGGTAGATGTTTGACTATTAAGTGAGATTTGGCCTAAGGAAGATGAGGTCAATTTTAGACACATTGGTTTTTTTGCTGTCCTTCAAGAAGACATGGACTACAGGCAAAGAGTTACATAATTTAGTTAGCAAGAGGAAAAACCATGGGTAAATTCAAACTTTTTGCACTATATCCAATGGTCTTCCATAACTTAAAACTACAGAGAATATCCCTGAGCGAATGGGGATATCATTGAAGAATGGAGAATAATCAACTAATAATTAAATTTAAAAAATGTAGTTATACACATGTGATACAATCTAGATTGATAGAATATTGGAGTATTATTTTTAAAGGGAAACTAATACAGAAGTCTACAAGAAACAGAAATGATTTATTGAAAATTGAAAATCTTGAACATGTTTCTGTTTGTACTTACGCAAATTTGGTGCTTTGTTTGACTATATACCAAGGTAACTCTAAACAATCCTTTATACCCAATTAACAGGTACATCACGCAATTATCACATCGGTAATTCTCTTTCAGATTTTAAATTTTATATTTCCTTTAATGTATCTCAAGAATCTTTATTTTTTACCTATTTATGTCTCAAAGTTCTCATGATATTGATTAAATAAAACAATATAGTTCAGTATATTAACTGTTTTCAGGCTTGATCCAATTACCTTAGGGATATGAAGAAGGTTCGGGTTTTATAGTTTAAGAAGTTTCAGGATTATCTTTTTAAAAAAATTTTCTTCTGTATTTCCGTTCAATCTGCTAATTCTGGGTAGTCATGCTCACTTTCAAAGAATGGTATCCAGCAGGATGCACAGTTTTCCCTGAGTTATGTAAGAGGAATTCTGGCCCTGTCCAGTGTAGCTCAGTTGGTTGAGTATAGTCTCATGCGCAGGGAGATCACCTGTTCAGATCAATTCCCTGTCAGGGCCTGGGTTGTAGGTTGGATCCCCAGTGGGGGTTGTACAGGAGACAGCCAATCTATGATTCTCTCTCTTTCTCCCTCTCCCTTCCTCTCTCTCTCTAAAATGGATATGAACATTTTTTTTTAAAAAAGGAGACATTCTGATCTGAAGTTCCAGAATGGTGGTAAGGTTTTTCATGTGATACATCCATTAGTATGCACACACATATACACACACATTTCAGGTCAAATTTAGAATAAATATTTCTCTTGAATTTATCCAATTTATAGCTCTCAATCTGTAAAGGTTCTTTGTTTCCTGGTTTGTGATGAACTGAGGACCTAACAGTAATGGAAGAGGAAGAAGAATCTAAATAAATATTTAACAGTTGTGTCCCTTTCTCCTTGTTATACATAATTATTGCTTTAAAGTTATATGACAACATAAAGTATTTCTAAAATTATCCTTTAAAAGACCATAGGTTAATTATAGAGAAATTCTTATTTTTTATTGGAAGAATCAACATAGTTAAAATGGCAATATTACCCAAAGCAAGATACAGATTTAATGCAATCCCCATCAAAATCCCAATGACATTTTTTAAAGAAATAAAAAAAATAAGATTTGTTTGAGACAACAAAAGACCCCAAATAGCCAAAGCAATCCTGAGGAAAAAGAATGAAGCCAGAGGTATCACACTACCTGACTTTAAATTATACTACAGAACTACGATAACCAAAACACCTTGATGTTGGCAGAAAAATAGGTACATAGACCAATGAAAAAGAATTGAGAGCCCAGATATAAAACTACATATATATGAGCAAGTGATTTTTGACAAAGGAGCCAGCCAAAAACATACAATGGAGAAAAGAAAGCCTCTTTAAAAATGGTGCTGGGAAAGTTGAAAAGCAACATGTAAAATAATGAAACTAGATTACAGTTTACTCCCAAGTACAAAAATCAATTCAAAATGGATCAATGATCTACTTATAAGATCTGAAAGAATAAATTACATAGAAGAAAATGTAGGTACCAAATTTATAAACCTTGGTTGTAAAGAGCATTTTATAAATGTGACCCCAAAGGCAAGGTAAGTAAAATAAAAAATAAATGAATGGGACTGTATAAAGCTAAAAAGCTTCTGCATAGCAAAAGACACTGACATCAAAACAAAAAGGCAGACAACTGAATGGGAGACGATATTTGCAAACAACAGCTCTGATAAGCATTAATATTTAAAATACATAACAAACTCGCACAGCTCAACACCAACCAAACAACCATCCAATTAAAAAATGGGCAGAGGACCTGAAGAGATACCTTTCCCAAAAAGACATACAAAAGACCAACAGAGATAAGAAAAGATGCTCAACCTCACTAGCTATTAGGGAAATGCAAATCAAAACTATAATGAGATACCACCTCACACACATCAGAATGGCTGTTATCAACAAGACCAGTGATAACAAGTGTTGGAGAGGTTGGAGAGAAAAGGACCCTCATTCACTGCTGGTGGGAATGCAAACTGATACAGCCTCTGTGGAAAACGGTATGGCAGTTTCACTAAAAATTAAGAATATAATTACTATATGACCCAGCAATTCCTCTTCTGGATATCTAACAGAAAAACTCGAAAGCATTTATTCACAAAGATATATGAACCCCTATGTTCATTGTAGCATTATTCACAGTGGCCAAGACATGGAGACAACCAGTGTCTTTTGACAGAGGATAAAATAAAGAAGATGTGGTAAATATAGACTATGGAATACTCAGCCACAAGAAAATATAAAATACTGCCATTTGTGACAACATAGATGGACCTTAAGAATATTATCTAAGCAAAATAAGTCAGTCAGAAAAAGCTAAGAGGCATATGATTTCACTCTATATGGGATATAAAACTGAAACTCATAGACACAGACAACAGTATGGTGGTGACCAGAGGGAAGGTGGTGGGAGAGTAATAAAAGGTAAAAGGGGCCAATAAATAAATAAATAAAAATGTAACATAGTTACTCTTTGAGGTAAAATGAGAAAATAGTAGTCGTCTAGTTTTTAAAGTATAATTTTGATTTAGAATTGCCATGAAAATTAATATCAAGCTAAGTGTAAAATTTTAAAAAAAAGCTAGGAAACAGTTTAGGTATACCTAGAATAATGTTTATATCTGACTGAAGTGAGATTATGTCTAAAGCAAATGTAATAATACTATTATTGATTAATTACCTAAGTTAATGAATATACTTATAATAGAAATAAGGAATAAAAAGTTAAAATTTTATCAATGGAATAAAATACAACTTCTAAATTAATTATTAATTAATTAAAATTATGAATTAATTTAAAACATTTAGAAAAGTGAGAATATAAGGCTGAAAAAACTTTATTCTCATATTTTATAACACATGTTTCATGATATTCTCAAGTTTTACATTTTTCATGCATACTTATTTATGTTTATAAAGCTAGTTTAATTACTTCATTTGATTTTAGATAATTATATTAGATAATGTTGAATAATTTAACATATTGAAAATTGTATTTTAGCATTCCCAGTGATTTGAACACGCGTTCAAAAGCATTTATTTAAAAATCTATGTGTGGCTAATTGATTAAAGCTATTTACAGGTAATATTTTAACTATAAGAAAAAACAGCAAGGAGGAGAAGAGTTATTAAATCTCACACTCACTTGACTTAAAATCTATAGCCCCCATGGAAGAATGTAAAATTGTGGAAAGCAAACTAACCTCTGCAGTATTTTTCTTAACATATTGCCTGCACCTGTATATAATTCTCATTCCCCAAAGCACTACCAAATAGGTCAAAGGTTGTAGAGTTACTTCACACAGAATAGTCCTTGAAACCCAGAACATTAGTGTCTCATTTTAACCACGAATTCAATCAATGCCTAAAATTAGCAATGCAAGGAATGTTATCTGGCCCATCATGGCCATGTCTTGTCTGGTACCTAGAGGCATGAAAGAGGTCTTGATCATGGGTCCATTCAGGGAAGCTGTGCAATAAAACAGGAAGCAGGGCCAAGGAGACATATCAAAGGCTGAGATTTTTCCTTAGCTCTGCAGACTATTGTGAAATTTATCCTGAGGGACAGGATACAGGAAATTGGGTAATATTTTGCAAAGACCATTACAGCCTTTTGTCTCTCAATAACACATATGAGGGCTAGACATTTAAGAAATCAGAAAATATAAATTGAATGTACTACATCTTGAGAGAAATAGGTAAATGTGCTTAAACTTTATTATTCATAATGGTTTACACTTAAGATATTAACTTTAAAAAATATAACTTTATGAAATAAAAACACTGAAAGGCAGACAAGATGAAGGAAAAGAAACAAAATGGAAAAACATGACAATGGGAGAAAAAATATGCCAATTTTATTTGCATTATTTGGGAATGATTCTGGCAAGTGAAACACATAAATTTGTAAGTCATCAATACTGTAGCATAAAGCTAAATGCCTCAAAAATATAAGCAAGAGAAACAAATATGAAAGGTGAATAAACAAAAAAAACATCTGGTCATTTTTCTCTAGTTATTTACATTTTGAAGAATAGTTCATAGAGAATGAGTTATATTCAATTCCCCCCTGTATTAAATACCATACAGAAGCAGAGGAAAGTCAGGTTCAACAGCAAAAGACTCATAGTTAAACCCCGTTGCCTCCTATGTACTCTAATCTCAACTATTTATCTGAATTTACACTACTAAGTAAGTTTTGTTTTGGATCTGTGGGACAACGAGATGGGAGTATGAGAAATAAATGGATTTTAAACTCTTGAGAGGCATTTCCAAAAATGTTATAATACATTAAAATATATATTATGAATAATATATATGTATTTATTTATATATATATATACATTTATGTATATATAAACACACATATGTAACTGACCCTTGATCAGCACAAAGGTTAAAGGTGCCGACTCCAGAGTGGTCAGATATAACTTTTGATTGCCCCCAAACTTAACTACTATTAGGCTAGAATTGACCAAATATTTACTGATAACAAACAGTTGTTGAACACATATTTTATATGTTATTTGTATTATATATTGTACAGAGAATAATATGTTATTAAGAAAAACATAAGGAAGAGAAAATAAATGTATAGTCTTGTACATAGTTATTGAACAATCCCCATAGAAGTGGACTCATATAGCTCAAATCCATGTTGACCAAGTTTCAACTATATGTATAAAAATACAATGTTTATAGTGTATCCATATATATGTAATGTTTACAGTGTAATCAGAATAATAATACCAGAGTCCATACCTGAACAGAAAATAATTTCAGTTGACTTGATTTTATAAATTCCAGATAAACATAGGATTTCATTATATGGTATATTATTTTTCAAATCCACTTAACTTTTATTTATTTGTTTATTTATTTATTTATTTTTATTTAAATACTAGTGTCCCAGTGCATGGATTCATGCACATTGAAAGGAAATTAATTAGAAGAAATATTTTAATATTGCTATTTGCCCTTTCTCTATAATAGCAGTGTCAACCAAATTCACACTTGACAATGGCAGATTGAAACACATGCATATGATGGGTGTCAGTGAAGATTATATATATATATATATATATATTTTTTTCTTAATTAGACCTGCTTTCTGAGTTACCTAAACTTTTTCCAGCCCAGTGAAGTACCCCAACTTCTCTTTCAGGTAACTGTGAGCAACACAGCAGTAAATATCAACACAAAGCAGATTATTATTGTAGATCACGCAGGGAGAACAAAGGGTAAAATATTTAACTGTAGCAGTGTTTGACTATATTCTGCACAGTGAGAAAATCTGAGTTCATTTTCAAGGTCCACCATTTCTTACTTCTTTGCAGTTGGGTCAAGTTTTTAAACTTTCTAAATCTCAATTTTCTAGCTAATGAAAAGAAAATAGAATTCTATCGAGTCTCCTATCTACCAACTGCAGGACTTTTATGAGGATCAAATGAGATGAGGCATGGGGAAATGCTTCACAAACATTTGGTTAAATTGTAAAATGTTTGCACCTGGCTATAAAGCAAGTCGTGTTCCTGGGCTGAAGAAACTCCAAGGAGGCCAGTCGTTAGGGAGAGGAAGCCGGGTGTTGCTACATGATGTCATTACCCTGTGCCCACAGCGACCATTTCAGTGCTGGGCTGGGCTGTGGGCTGCATTTTGCACCATGGGGTTTTGGCAGTGTTGGCTGCAATTTGGTGGGGTGTTGGTCCAGGGTGGTGGTGGGGCCTGTGTCCCACATGGGGAAAGCTGAGTGTTGGTTTGTCAACACCAGGTCTGTGGTGGTGTTTATTTTTAAATGGCCAGTGCGTCATGGCAGCTCCTGCATTGAGCATCTGCCCCCTGGTGGTCAGTGTGCATCATAGCTACCAGTCAGACGGACACTTAGCCTTTTATATATATAGATAGTTTTATTGATTTCAGGGAGGTAGGGAGAGGGAGAGAGAGATAGAAAAATCAATGATGAGAGAATCATTTATCAGCTGCCTCCTGCAGGCCCTACATTGGATATCGAATCTGCAACCTGGGCATGTGCCTTGGCTGGGATATCGAACCTATTACCTCCTGGTTCATAGGTCAACACTCAACCACTGAGCCAGGCAGGCTGGGCAAATCCACATAACTTTTAAAAATGGGTATAACACTGACAGGTTTGGCTCAGTGGATAGAGCAGTGATGGCGAACCTTTTGAGCTCGGCGTGTCAGCATTTTGAAAAACCCTAGCTTAACTCTGGTGCTGTGTCACATATAGAAATTGTTTTTATATTTGCAACCATAGTAAAACAAAGACTTATATTTTTGATATTTATTTTCTATATTTAAATGCCATTTAACAAAGAAAAATCAACCAACAAAATGAGTTCGCGTGTCAGAGGTTCGCCATCACTGGATAGAGCATTGGCCTGCGGACTGAAGGGTCCCAGGTTCAATTCTGGTCAAGGGCATGTACCTTGGTTGCAGGCACATCCCCAGTGGGAGGTGTGCAGGAGGCAGCTGATCGATGTTTCTCTCTCATCGATGTTTCTAACTCTCTATTCCTCTCCCTTTCTCTCTGTAAAAAATCAATAAAATATATTAAAAAAATAAAGATGGCTATAAACAATCTTATATAAAGTTCACACAATGAACACAAGACATGTTACCTTTCTAAGCATTTCCCCACCATCCTTTGCATTCAGGTAGTGATATCACTGTCCATATATGTCCTTTCACATGCCAATTTTGGAAAGATTTCCAGAGCACAATGAGTCACCTGTTCTCATAAAAATTTAGGAGTATGACATCATAAAATGGTAAGACTAAATTCTTCCATTTATTGAAAAGGATACATAATAGAGTAGTTCAACATCTGAATTAAATTATATACATAAAAATTTCTAGGTTTGGAAATATTTTGAACTCATGTAGTTTTGCTCTTCATTACAGATTGATTCTCTCTCCTGTGTCTAAGATGCTGACATTCAATCTGATAGCATAATCAATTCATCTCTCTGCTTTGGCCTTTGCCTGAGTAGCAAGAATAGTGTAAATCACAGATGGAATGTGAGGCAAAGTTCCTAGTTGTCCCCAGATATGGAAACTGCAATTCTCTTTTGACTTCTATGACTGTGTAGCCACAAATAGATGAAGGAATTGAAAAATGCTATAACAGACACACTGAAAGAACATACTAGTCATTCACTTTTTTTAAAAAAATATTTTATTGTTTTTTTACAGAGAAGAAGGGAGAGGGATAGACAGTTAGAAACATCGATGAGAGAGAAACATCGATCAGCTGCCTCCTGCACATCCCCCACTGGGAATATGCCCGTAACCAAGGTACATGCCCTTGACCGGAATCGGACCTGGGACCCTTGAGTCCGCAGGCCGACGCTCTATCCACTGAGCCAAACCAGTCAGGGCCATACTAGTCATTTTCATTTTCATCCACAAGCCTGTTTACAGAATCTAGAAAAATGAGAAACACAATGACTAAATGTTATCCCTATCTTTCATGGTTCCTCTTCTTTAAATATTATGAGAGTGACACCACCAAATTTCACATTAACATACCTTATTCCAGTGTTTAAAATCCATACTCCTGATCATTTCCCTTCTTTACCTATTTCTGTCCACCCCACTAGTTTTTATTACTGCCCTTCTCACTCTATTGTACATGCAGAATTTAAAAAGGGAAAATAAATTAAACATACTAATATTTGATTTTTATATAAATGTTTCTATTTGGTTGACTTGAGGTGTAACTCCCAGGGCAGTGATTTTTATGTCTCTTTGCAGTCATTCTTGTCTCTTTTGTATATAGTAATATTTAATATATTGGTGATTTAAATTAAATTCAGATGGACATAAATGAGAACATCTTGGTCATTCAATATGAAACAAAAGAACACCCAAATGTCTGTATTTTTTGTGTGTACATGTAAGATGATATAACTTAAATAGTAACTTTCTTTAATATTCAGTCAACTCTATATGGCACATTGAATTAATTTGTTTTTAAGATTCCTAAATATTTTTCTATTGAAACTAAAAAATCCCATCCTCCTTAATTTTCAAACTTTGCACCTGATAATAATAGGAAGGAAAAAAACCCACACCATTTCCTTTTCTAGTGAAAGTTTTAAAAGTCCTAAAAGTACATTCCCCTGATACTTGTAATTTACTATTATTACTCTACTTCTGAAACTAAGGAAATCCTTTTGAGTGACCTCAGTTTTTATTCTTTTGGAATGACCTGCTTTGACAAGTTGCTATAATTCCTAAAGTTAGGTTTAAGATAATACTTAGAACTGTAAAGCATAAGTCACAAGTTACAAAAGGAAAAAACAACATTGCTTTTCAACATTTAGCATTCTTACTTCAGCATATTTAAAACTTGTGCTTTCTTTTGATGTGTGTGTGTTGCTGTGTGTTTGTGTTTTCCTAATTGCAGACTTGAGTGCAGAGTTTGCCCAGTTGCAGTTTGGGATAGCAATCTGGAAATGTTTGAAACCAAGGAGGCCAGATGCAGAAATGCTGTGGAACAATCAATCTTTCCTTACTTTCAAAACCTCTGTTATTGGACCAGCTTCTTTTAGTATTCTACAGCTGCCGAGTAAAACGACCTTCACCCTCTGTTCCAATATATATTACTATTATTAACATTGAGTATTTTATTTCTCCTCACCTGTTATTGTCCTTTTACACCTCCACATTTTCCCCCAATTTCTATCCATTTTAGGTAGCACTTAAAGTGTGCAGAACCCAAGTCAAAAGCATCTGTGTTACTCTCATTTGTATAGTAGAAGCATTTACAACACCAAAAGGAAATGCTTTATAGTCTTTTTACCCTTTTGGAAATAATAATAAATCTTGATAAGCACATTTGAAATTGTAAATCGAATAAGAACATGTGGCTTTTTATGAAATGCAAATTAGGACCCTCTGACTCTCAGTGTGTTTTGCTCCATATGTAGAGATCATAAAGATTTTAGGAGAAAAGAGTAGTTTTTAAAAAAATCTACAATGTTTAATCTAAGTCCACATTACATGACTTTTCTAGAAATCCAAAACTTCCCTGCAATGTAAGTAGCTCCTATGGTAGAAGTGCAAAGATACATTAAATATGATCTTCCTTATTAAGATAATAATAAAAAATAAAAATGACACACTCTTTGGTAATAGCATCACTTGTCACAACATTAAGACCACATGGTTAAGCAGATACCTTCATTTTTTATGCTTTAGTTTGAAATTTAATGAAGGCCATAATGATTAGCATTAAACCAGCAGCACAGTGTACTATGAGCCAAAGTATGGGGTGTGTGTGTGTGTGTGTGTGTGTGTGTGTGTGTGTGTGTGTGTGTATGCATGCGCGTGCGGGAGGGGGTAGGGAGAGAGAGAGAGAGAGAGAGAGAGAGAGAGAGAGAGAGAGATGAAATCAGATTTGTTTTGAGTGTTTCTTCAGTGGAAAGTATCTTCAGACCAATGATTGATCATTGTTAATTTTCCTATAGATGAAAAGTTTTACCACTTTCAGTCTCACTTGACATTCAGGCCCAGTTGTAGCCCCTCCCACCCAGGAAGATAGAAGCTTGGATTTGATCTGAATGTTATGCTGGGATGCTAACCACATTGGGATCATGCTCAACAGCTGAGCTGCCTGCTTTATCTTTTGCCTTTCAATTCTCCTGGTTAAAATAATATAAATATTATTGAGGGCAGAAATAACACACAAGGAATAATTATTGTGACTGCAGGGAGAAAATTTCCAGAACTATAGCTTATAATAAATCTACAATTACATAAGCTTAGACTTTTGTTTTATGATGTGTTAACCAAATAACATAGTTTGGTGGTGTGAAAATGCTCCCTATCACCAAAGAGCATTGTAATAACCAGTCTGTCATGTTCTCATAGGCTGAGATTTCATTTTCAACCAATGCCCACCCATGAAGATAGATGCTGTTTAAACAGGTAAATGGCCCATCTGGCAGCACACAGTAACAACAGGACCCAAAAAAATTTGTCCTCAAAATTCTAGTGGAATATTCAGCCATACCATTTTCTCCTGTGTTCCCTTGTTCCACTTACAACTGCTGTATTGGCCTCTGCTATACTGTGGTTTTATTACGAAGAACACAGATATTGTTTCAAACTTAATCCCTAATGTGCTAAGACCTTGTCTGCTATTTCCTTAACATCATACTTGTTAATCTCAATAGTATTACTTTACTATAGGAGGCAGCCTTTTCTCCCTAACCCATTTATTTCAGGGCCAAACATACTTATTCAGTCTTGAGGTCCTTCCACATATACTAGTTTTCAGGCTTTCCCTAGAATGTTATATTAACCTTACCATTAACTAAAACCTGCTTCTATTCAAAGAACAACCAGTCCTATAACCTTCTTAAAGAAAGAGTAATTCATTTTCTACATTCCTTGATTCTTGGGACTGGAAGGTAGGGTTCATATTCCATTTGTTCTAAGCTTTTACTTCTAGAACCATAATTTTCTACCTTTTGCAAAGACATTATTTTTTTTCTAAAGCACATCCTACCCAGTTAAACCACTTTTACCCACGCTATCATTTGATTCTCATCCAGTCATTCCCACATTAACAAAATATATTGAGCTATTCTATTTATTTACTACTAGAGGCCCGATGCACAAAATTCATGCAAGAGTAGTCCTTCCTTTCCCTTCCCTTCCCCGCTGCCGGCACCGGCTTCCCTCTGGCACCCAGAACCCAGGCTTCCTTGCAGCCCTGGCTTCATCTGGAAGGTTATCCAGAAGGATGTCCAGAAGGATGTCTGGTCTAATTAGCATATTATGCTTTTATTGTTATAGATCATTATCCCAAGGGATTTCAATATCCATGACCCTGGCCTCGGAATTCCAAACTTATGAGTCTAAACCAAATTGGAAGGTTATCATCAGACATAATTCCATCTTATCTAAATTCTGTGACCTCAATATACTGCCTTATCATTTTATATTAATTACTAATTTTGTCCACAATAAAAATAGCTCCTACCTGCTCAAAATTCCCCCAAATACTTAGTTTCAAAATTTAACTGACTAAACACTACCTAGAAATCCTTTGAATTTTTCTCTTTTGCTTCCTTTTTAGTTTCCCATGATATAAACCTTTACCATGTTGCATCTTACAGGCACTTATTCATAGTAAACTGGGATTTCACAATATCAGCCTAATTCTACCTACCTCTCTACAACCCTCAGTGATATTTTCCAGCTTCCATTATGACTTCTTAAATATGCCAGACACCCTTCCCTTCAGTGCCTGGAAACCCCAAACCCACCTTCCACCATCCACCTTAAGCCATCCCTTTATGTCTTCTATGGCTCTCTCATTACAAGGATTTGATACGTTTTCAACAAAGTGTTACAATGCTTCTCAGAGATGGTAACTTCATCACCGATTATGTATTTTCCCACACCCCTGCCCCCTCAGCATCCCCCAGTGTTGGGTAAGCCCTCAATGGCAGGACTATATTAATCACACTTGTATCTTTATTGTCTAGGATAGTATCAGGCTTATTGTAGCTTGTAAACACATTATTGCTACATAAAAACTTGTGAATTCTGGTCACTTTTAGACAGATTATTACAAACTTTCAGGAAAATTGCTATAAGTTAAAATTAATTAGACTCTTGGAATTATACATATTCCTGTGATAGTTCACTGCAAAAGACAGTAAGATTTCCAAGGGAAGCAAGAAATCTAATCACTTATGCCAAACATTTCGAGGAAGAGCAAGGTATTTACCCACTGTGCAAAGCTGATTTTGGACAATGAGGCATAGCTGATTTTGAGTTCTTATTTTCTTGGATTCAGAAATGTATAAACAATAAGTTGTAATATTTAAACTGAAATTCACAATTATGATATAAGACAAGGGTTGAGATGATTTGAGATCAGATAACTAAGATGTTTGGAAAAGTATTTTACTCATAGTAAAGCCCCTTAGACTCCTATGCACACTGACTTCAATCACTCTACATTTAAACTCCTATGTATTTGTCCTGGAGCCCCAGGGAAACATGATGATAGAGGCATGAGAAATGAATGGATTTTAGACTCCTGAGGGGCATTTCCAGAAAACTGTCAACATTGACTCATTGGAATCACCTTATGCCATCAATTGCTGAACCAAGGCTTCACGCGTGGATTTCACTTGCCCAGCACTGGCAGGGCCTATGGGATGCTTAGAAAGCAGACGTTATAGAGATTTCCAACTGAAAACGACTTAGCTAATTTTAGAGGAATTCAAGGAGACTGGTTTAGTTCCAGGCCATATTTCCACTTGCAGTTTAAGTTATACAAAAAGAGATCATGGATTATGGGGGTCAGATCAGTCTCTTTCTAGAGAGGCTTTAATTTCTGAGGGGAAATCAGATACTAATGATAAGCACTGTGGAACACTGATGTTGAATTAGAGCCATATATGCCATAGTCTTTTTGGCTTGGCATCATTCACCACTTTTTATAGCTACTCCAAAAGGTGCTCAAACTGTAAAACACTACATACTCTTTGGGGGTACATTTAATATTATGAAAACTAGCTTTTAAAGCCACGTGTTTCCAAAAGAAAAACTGAAAATGTTATGCTACCATTGTCCTTTAAGGGAAAATAAGTCTTAGGGCTCACGAAATCCCACAGTCTAATTCTCAATTCTACTCTGGCTTTAAAACTTTGCTGTTGTTTCTTTATTTTAAATAAAGGACGTGGTTGGTGTTCAGATGAAACTCTTGCATTTACTTCTTTCCTCTGGAAAACTAAGCAGATAGCCTAATTATACATTTTTTAGGAACTGCATAAAGTATAAACATTCAAAATAAACTGTTGGAAATATTCACTTGAACTCAATTTCCTTTTAAGCAGTCTAGTTGAGCCCAGTGCTCTTCAATGGGTCATTTGTTATGTCAACCCACTATAGAGTACATCAAAGGGACTTGCCACTAATTGATTACATTTCTCTACCACCATGATTCACAGTGCTATAGGGACAATTACATAACTGTTTGACTTTTGCAAAACTGTGAGTTTAAGTAAACACAGTCCTTTGTTATTATGATCTCTAATGTGCATGTGCACAGTAAATATCATAGTATGTAACTAGAGCTTGCTACATTGTCTCTGACTTGTGACTCCAAAAAATCCCTCTTTTGTGGCAACTGGAGTTCTGGGGAACAGCTGCTGATCTCAACACTGAAATTAAAAACATTTGAGTTGTTTTGATTTATGTTAGCTCCCATGGGAAGAGAGAAATGAAAAATGGGTGCTTCATGTAAACAAAATACCACTTCTCCAAGCTGTATAAAGAAATTATTCTAAATATCCTGACATTTTTCTTTTGCTGAATTATGGTGAGGACCCCATTACCATGCTGTTAGAAGGGAGGATGACTAACACTATCCTAATAAACCAACTGCTAGGATTTTCTGGTAATCAGCAGTGTACTGGAGGCGCAGCTTTATCAGCCCATTTCTGACGCCCACGTCTGTGCCCTGTTGTATGATGCTGGAGTAGGATGCAACCAGCAATGAAGATCACTGACGTGATATACTCTCAGGAAAGCCTAAGAAAACCAGCTTCTCTCTTCAATAGGTGCTCTTAAGAGAAAATCCAGTATCTCAAATTCTAATATTTCACTGTATGTGAAATCATTTGTACAGGGATTAGTGAAACAGAGAAATATTGTTCTCATACTAATAATTGTTTAAATTCACTGAAGTAGACTTCCTTGATGTGGATATATATTTTAAAATGTCAGTTTACTTTATATACATCTTGGTGAAAAGGGCAGGTCCTTTTATGATTCAAATTCTCTTAGGATCTTGGGAAAACAGATCAAGAGCCACCTATAACCACACCAGCTGGCGTGATTGATTGGCAACACAAGAACAAAAAGCCTTTGGGTTTAAAGGTACATTTCCCTCCTCCCCAAACTACCTCATTCTACACTCCTTATATGATGGGACTTTTTCTTCCTTTAAAAAAAAATGGTCCCTGACCTTGGTGCGATTGTGAAGGATCAAGCACATTATAAATGATAATATGCCTCTGCTCAGGAAGCAGGGTGAAAGAGGCAGAATTTCTCAGTAGTCCATGTTGTCAATTTCTCTATTTTATGGTCCCTTTGAAAAGACTGAACCATTCTTTTTAGCCAATAGTAATGAAATATTACTTTACATGTAAGCAGTATTTGTTTTATTTGGGGATGTTCTGAAACTGAATGGCAGCTTGTCCTTAAACTTCCTCTAAAATAGTTTTTCTTAAATAGTTGACTTTAAAATCGCTAGTCAAAAAGATGTGGGGTTATTTTTTGGTTTCTTTTAATAGGTTAGAAGTATGTAAACCAAGTTTTAAATAATTTATAATAGATATTACAAGTGCAAGTTCTTTATTAAAGCAGATATTAAAAAATAAATTTAATAAAAAGGAAGATAAGTTGGATTTTAATTATACTGCTGAAGGAATTCTACTTATTGAGTAATCTATAAAGGATTTTATAAAAATTTTCCATTTTTAACTCCTGAAAAAGGAAATTGCAGGTTAAATCCTGTTGCTGCCAAACTATCCGAGTGCTATAAGATTTAATCATAATCAGCATAATGGGAACCTAATGGTTATGAGGATATAAACAGTTCCTTTGAGCTCATTGTATTGAGAATACTTCTACTTGTATACCAAACAGTTACTAAATGCATACAAAGACACTGGTTCCTTTCTGTTGGCACAATTGAACTTTCCATTTCTGGGCATTATGACCATACAGTATATTTGGGGCAACAGAGCTGCATTCTTTTCATCACTAAGTTTATACCATCAGGTATCCGGAAGCTTAGATCATATTAGCAGAGATCAGTCTTCCTACTCCCAATTTCTTTAGATAAAATGGAATTTAGGGAAAAGAGCATGAGCTTGGAATTACAGAGACATAGTTTGCATTCTCACTGCAACCTTGACTATAGTCTCATGTTCCATAAATTACTTAATTCTCTGGGCCCCAAATTCCTAGTCAAGGAAGAGGATTAATATGTGGCTTAATGGGAGTTATGAAGATATGTAAAGCACTTAACTGAGTTCCTGGCCCATGGTGAAGATGTGTCATTATTATTTCTTATAGAACTAAATCCTACATAATATAATATAGGCTTTTCCAAAGGCATAAATAAATTTTAAAAATTAATACTGTTACCATTGTCTGCTTGATATGATTTGAAAATAATGTAATTAAAACTATAAAGTGTTTTAATTTCCTCACTTTTGGAGGAAATATTATACTTAAGATAAAATAGTAATTTTGAATTGGACAAAATTAAAATGAGAAAATAAAGTTTTGTTGTTTTTTTTAACACATTTAAATGAATTCTTGCCAACTCAATGGAATCCATCCAAAAATTAAGGAGGCTTTAGAATTGTAAGTAAAAGCAGTGAGCAAAGACTGAAAATCAAAGTTTTAAACATCAAGTACTGCAGAAAACATAAAAAGACACTAAAAATTCAACATTAGATCTAAAAGGTCTATTAAATTCTCATAAAAACATTTTAAATTTTAGCATATTCATTATATAAGAAAGAAAATGGAATCAAAGTAATATTTATAATGATTAAATGAGGATTTTATTTAAAATAGATGAATGTTATTCAAAGATCACACAGTGACTATTGTGAAATGTGATTGAGTGCACACATTTTCAAACTATACGTTGTCTGTGGTGTATAGAGGCACTTTCTGCCAGAAGGCTTATGCTTATCCTTTGCTTCAAGTAAGTCCTTTATGCGAAGAAACTTCCTGCATTTGTAGTCATTTAAAATTCTAGGCCTAAAGGTAAATACCTGTTTGCGGTTTTTCAGCTGCAGGACTTTTGTACTGTGAATTGATATTTGCCCTCGGCATGTTTCATTAGCTCACTTAAAACAATCAGATGCATTCCAAAGGGTGGAAACATGTAATAAACTTTCCAAAACACCAATAAAAAAATCAAAGCATTATTTCCAGGAGTGGAAATATATAATAAATATTTCAAAACCACAAGGAAAAAGGATTTTTTGTCCCTTCCCTTCAAAAGCTGAGAACTGTTCTTTAATCATATTAAATAAAGGCATACCTACAGAAAATAAGAAATGGGAAATATTGCGCTATGGAGCTGACCCTAGAAACAAAATGTTTGGGAAAGTAAAAGGATTTCTACTTTATAAAACTAACATAACAGGATCCTCATACATATAAGCAGGCTATTACAGAACATAAAATGGTAACTCTTTTCACTGCATGAGTTCTGCCCCCTCCCCCACCAGTTATAATGTTGTCTTTGTATAAGCTACATTCCACAATACTTTAATCAGGAGATAAGTAAAATGGGTAATGAGAACAGATACACCACACAGGGTTTATTTTTGGGCAAAGTAAAAGGAAGGGGCCAGACAAAATTCCAGGAACTGAATGTTAGTACAGGAACTATATATGCCATACACATGTCCGTGTAATCTAATCAACCTCTGCTCTCCTTTCCATACACAACTCTGCTTCCTTCTGAGCATTTCCACCTGATATGGTTCATTAAGTCAAAATAAAGCCATGAGAGTTGAGAATGATATTCTCTCCAATTTATACTCTGCTTTTGAGCACAACTATGAAAAAAAGTCCAGATGTTTTAAAATACTGGGCTATGATATTTATTTCTATCTGGTTCATGCTGCACTTTAGAGCTTGACATAAAGTAAGTGGAGTCTAAAAAATATTTTTCAAATTGGAATAGGTCCTTAATTCTCTCGTTTGGTGCTCTATTAGTAATGCGCACTTTCTGTTTACTAAGTTATAATCAGTTGCCAATAGTCAATTTAGCTGTCCTTCCCCTTTAAATTCATTTTGTCTGAACTGATACAATAAACAAGTATTTATTTAGACATGAAAAAACACATTCATTTAAAACTAGCAATATTAGAATAAAAGTAACTAAAGAGTTTTCTTGTATTATTTTAAGTTTAATTTTTATCTATAACATTGCAATTTTGTACAACATGAAAATTAAAATAATTTATTACACAGAAAATATTAATATAACCTATGGCTGTTAAATTGGTATTACATGGAAAAATAACAAGGTATCTTGGAAAATGAGTATGGTGATTAAATGTGGTGTTGACTTTGATTTGCAATTCTCCTTTTACATGAACTATAGAGAAAAATTAAACCCAGTCATGGACATGCTTTCCTATCCATCACCACCCAAAGTTCTTTTGTGTCCCTTTGTATTCCTTTTCTCCCATCTCTTGCCCCTTCCCCATACCAAACAACCATTACTCTATCTTCATTATACATTCATTTACATTTCCTAGAATGTTATATATGTAAAATTATGTAATGTAAAATCATCACTTTTCTAGCTTCTTTTACTGAGCACAATAATTTTAAAAAATTCATCTATGCATTAGTGTGTATCTCCTAATTATAGAAAATATAATTCCTTTTGCCAAGTGTGAAAAAAAAACTACCCAGGAAAGGATAGAGTTCAATTGAACTGAAAGTTAAGAATAGGGCAGGTAAGGAAAAATAAAGCTACCATCACATGTTCTAAAGAGAGTCACACAATGCTTCTCAAATATTCAGCAAACATTTCTTGATAGCCCTCGGTTTTCATTTTTTAAAGGTCTCACTTGTTTTAAATAATAAAATCAAACTTTAGGTATAAAAATCAGTTGATAATATAAAGTATTAAATAGATGCAAGGGAGTATTAGTTAATTAAAACAGAAAAGGCTGGAATCATTCATCAGAGTCTACTTTTTCTGTGATGATTTTATTCTACCATGAATGTTTTAATATCAAATAAGTTACTGCTTAGTGACTGGAATAAATTCAGAATGTATTTAACTTAGAATGGGTGATAAAGGTATATGTGCATCACAAAAAAATGAGAGCTCGGACAGCAATCCTACCTTTCATTTAAAATGATAAGGTAGGTTTATTAATGTACAACTGACATACTATAAACTGCACGTACAGTGTATACTTTAATAAGTTTTGACATATATGTATACAACCTCACCATCAAGATAATGAACATATCCATCACCACGCAAACAAAATTCTTTCATGTCCCTCTGTATCGCCTTTCTCCCATCTCTTGTCCCTTCCCCATCCCAAACAACCACCAATCTATTTTCACCACCAATCTATTTTCATTTCATAGAATGTTATATAAATTAAATTATGTAATATACAATCATTACTTTTCTACTTTCTTTTACTCAGCAGAATAATTTTTAAGAGCCATCTATAATTTAGTATGTATCAAGAGGTCATTCCTCTAAATTTCTTAGTGTTCCATTGTACAAATATACCACATTGAATCCATTCTTGTGTTGATGTACATTTGAGTTGTTTCGATATTTGAATTATTATAGTTAAAGCTGCAGTGAACATTCATGTACTTGTCTATATGTGGATGGACATATGCTTTAATTTCTTTTGGGTAAATAGGAGTAGAATCATATAGTAGCAAATATTTCACTTTTTATAAAATTGTCAAATTTTAAAATTTTTAAAAGTTACCATCCCTCTCTGCCCTCCCCCCTGACTACCCTTCCGCCCCAGGCAAGAAGTGTAAAAAAGTTTCATTTCTTCCACATCCTAGCCAATACCTGCTATCATCAGTGACTTTAGGTTTAGCCATTTTATTATGTGTGTATCTACCTTAATTTTTCTTCAACATTTCAAAGTCTCAGTGACAGTGTTCATTCAATAACAAATCCTAACTCACACTTTGAGGGGGGCTGAAGTTTAACACTTCCTTTATGTTTAAGAATTGGGCCCCCAGCCGGGCATGGCTCAGTAGTTGAGCATCAACCTATAAACCAGGAGGTCACGGTTCGATTCCTGGTCAGGACACATGCCCAGGCAGTCAATCAATGATTCTCTCTCATCATTGATGTTTCTCTCTTCTGCTCCCTTCCTCTCTGAAATCAATAAAAAGATATACATTAAAAAAAAAAAGAATTGGAAAAGAGAGGTCTTGCATTTGAAAAAAATAGACATGGTAGAAAATCTTTTCAGAGGTGTAACTCAACAAGTAAAAGTAATTTGTATTACTGTTTTAAAACTCAGAGACTTGCAAAGTACTTCATCCCTTTTAACATACAGTATACAATTCTGGGAGATGAAGGCCTTTTTTATTGGAAACAAAAAAGGAAGATATGGCTGAGAAAGGTTAAACTTCCTAACTTTTAGTGATAATGATTGAAGAGTATAAACCAAATTGTCCTATTAATGTTGGCATGAGAATAAGAACATGAGGAAAAAAGGAAATTATGCACTATCAGCTTGTAAGAAATAGAAATAATTTCTTTGTGTTTTTTAAAATATATTTTATCGATTTTTTACAGAAAGGAAGGGAGAGGGATAGAGATTTAGAAACATTGATGAGAGAGAAACATCAATCAGCTGCCTCCTGCACACCCCCTACTGCACACCCGCAACCAAGGTACATGCCCTTGACCAGAATCGAACCTAGGACCCTTCAGTCCACAGGCCGACGCTCTATCCACTGAGCAAAACTGGTTAGGGCAGAAATAATTTCTTCATATGTTACAATTTTAAATGTATATTGATGAAGGTTTAGAAAATGGAAAACTCTTAAGATAGTAGCTGGAAGTGAGTGTTAAAATGATAATCAATTTTGCAGAGTATTTAATCTCCAAAAGGCTACTGAAACAATATGTGAAGCTTAAAATAAGTAACAAGATATAAATCTGAGATAGTTTTTCTGAGAGGAATGAGCAAGCTGATAGTTATTGCGTAAATCATTTTAATAGCAGAAAATAAAAATTAAAAAAAACACAAAAAATAATGCAATATGTTATGTATTTGTAATATCTTTTTGGAATATCTTTTACTAATCCAGCCTTTTTAAACCTATGGTTTTTAAATGAGTCTTTTATGACAGTTGTAAAAATTCCAATATACATTCTTGACCCAATGTAGTCTTGAGAGAATGAGGTGGTAAGTAAACAAAAATATATAAAACTGACCTTAAGCTTCAGAAGCTCAGATTTCTATCTAGCAAGCATCACTTTTTGAGCTTTTTCCTGCTCAAGATAGCAATATACAGTATTCTTGCATTCCCAGGACAATCACAGTATTCAAAAATGTATTTCATCTCTGTGAGAAGGTAGTTTGAAATTCTTGAAAGAGGCTTCCCAAAGGAATGGAAAATTAATTAAATAGTAAAGCCATTTGCATTTACTAGATCAAATTAAAGGGTAAAATGGAAGCTTGATTGCAAACATAATTTTTCAATTGAAATGTATAAAGAATATGTTCACATTTGCCTGCACTGTTGGGCCAGATAATTAGTCAAATGGTCCAGTTAGTCAATTGTTTTTGTTTCCTCTGATATAGAAAATAAAAACTACAAAGAAAATTTCAGAGCCAAAGAAAGAAACTTCATTCCCTCCGTTCTCAGTTCTCCAGGAAAAAGGAGAGCGTGAGGTCAGGGAAACTCAGAATTTGAGGAAGACCTTGCAAAAGTCATTCCCCAGCCTCCCCGAAACATTTCCTGTTGGAGAGATGGGGAGCACCGATCAGCCCGCGTTATCTGAGCCAATCTGTTTACCTCAGATTGTAAATCACCTCAGTGTATCCAAGCCCTGGACCCCTCTGAGATGTCCAGTTCAACCTATAGATGTTATCCATTTACAGGCCTTTTTTTTTTTAGGTGAAACAAAAACCCTATGCATTTCAGAAAAAAAGAAAAAGTGTTTACACAACCAAATGATTTCACATCTGGTGAAATTCAAGCTGCCATTCTGTAAAAACAACACTAAAATAGTGCAATGCCTTTTAAAATATCACTGGGATATACTCTGAGACAAATTGTACATTTCAAAATTTGAATGGTTGGCTTAATTCCTTAACACTTCTTTCATTCATTTTTCTGATAAACCCAAAATTATTAAAACTAATTAACATTATAAAATACTATCTCACATGTTATAGTGTTTATTAGAAGTTTTGATAATTACTTCAAAGATGTATTCACAGAAGATGGGAAACTCTGGTAATATGTCAAGCAGATAGCTGGAAAGCCAACGAATAGTAGACATACAATAGATCGGTCTGTTAACTTGGGTTACTTGCATTAGGAACATTTCTTACTGAATTGATTCACTTTGGAAGGAATGTTTAGCTGATATTAACAGCATCACTGTAACAAAATAACAAACAAACCCAAAACATAAAATTATGGTAACAATACATGTTCATCTATACCAGAAAAACCTTAAATTTGAAAGCAATAAGGCTGATTTAAATTCACTTTATTTTATCCTCTTAATAACAATGAGTGTCCTGTTTATAGGTTAAATGTTTTTAGAATCTGTGGCCAATTTCACACCTATAAATTCCCAGAAGCTGACTGCTACATGGAGGAAACCATCTCTATATTGGGTTACAAGAGCAACACATGTCTCCTTAAATGTATTACATTTTTTTATTATAAGTACTTGTAACAATTTCCCCCCAAATGGACGCACTAATTACTTGGCCAAGTAGAAACTGCATAATTTTTTGTTTGTAATGTAAAATTTCAATTTTAGGGAAAATAAAAATTCAAAGGATGAATAAAAGCCAATGAATGCAGTCACTCATACTTTCAAAGAACTTAGGTTAGGGACTACATCTGGAACAAAAATGAAATCATTCGGGCATTAAAAACCAGCACATTTATTTGTGTGCAAGTGTTTAATTTTTGGTCTTTAAAGCTCAAATTTAATTTTCAGGATTGACCATCAAAGCAAACATTGGCTTTATAAGTCCTTTCCTGCACGCATCCAATCATTTGTTCACTTATGCAACCAATTCAACTGAGTACTACTATGTGCCCAGTATTGTGGGAGTTAGCATGGAAATGGCAGGAGCAAAACAAAGTCCCTTTGCTCATGGAAAGAAACAGACATTAGGATGATAAACTATTAACATATATGTCATACGGTGAAAAGTCCTATTAAAAAATGAAAGCAGGGTCGGGCAAAGTCCTGGTAGAGAGGTCCTCTCTGATGACATGAGGCTTGAAAGAGACCTGAGAGCAGGGAGGAAGCAAGCACTGTATTTGACCTTGAATCTGTGTGTTTCGCATTTTGGATTAAACTGCAAACTAATAAGATGGCCAATAATGACATGCCATCTCATAGATAGTTGGTGTTATCTTGAAATTTTCATTAGGATTGCTATATAACAGTCAAATCTATTTCCAACCTCAGCATATAGGAAGAACGAAAAAAATCCAAGGTTAGCTGTTAGTACTTCATTTAGGAAAGAATGAATCTTTAGTCTGAGTAGATATCTTTAGGAGATATTGATGGATATGCAGCTAACACTTGTCCACAGGAACACTGCCCCATCTCTAAGTTGGTGAGTCAATAGTAAAACAACAAAAATAAAACAAAAAATCTGTCATGTTATTAAGTAGTGAACAGAGTGATTTTAAGAATCACCTGAAGGTTTGTGAAGGAGAAAATTGAGATCCATTTAAGCTGTTTGTCTGTATGTGGGGCAGGGAGAAGAAGGGGGTGCTTCAGGGCTAAATGGCTGTGATAAACTTAAAATCTGAGTCATATTATAAAAATTTTAAATAATTTAAAAAATAAGCAACATGAATAAGAGAAAGTCCTAATAGCGAACTTTGTGGCAATCTGTATTAGACAAAGATAATTTTAAAATGTTATGAGATTTATTCGAAGATAATTTGGACATACCTCCCCCATATTCTAGAAATCAGAAGCATGTAATGAAACATATTGTGCCGAGAAAATTGCCCAAACATTTTTTGTCTGTGTGTAACAGCCACAACATAATAGCAGCTATAAAATAAAGACAATCTCTAAATCTAAGACTTAGAAACAACTCTGGATCATATGCAGACAGATGCGAATTTAAATTGTGCTCCTTTGAACCATGTTTAGCTGTGGTGCTACCTCCTTAATGTTTTCACAGAACTGTCTAACTGAGGATTCACAATCTCATAAGGTGCACACCAGGACCCAAACAGACCTCTTTCTAGGCCCTGAGTAGGAAAGGTTTTGTATCACTTCCATGTTTTCAATTAGATCCTAATTATAACATGCCTCATTTAAAGCTAGAGGCATCCCGACCCTGTCAACACTACTGGACCGTAGCATGTCCGTCTTAATTAGATCTGATTAGTTCTGGGCCCAGCTCACATTGTGTACCCTGACTGGGTTAAAAGCTGCTCATCTGTTGGCAGCTGCTGGTATGGAAGAACCTAATTCATCATGCTGCAAGAGAGCCTGTTCCCTCACCTTCCTCCCCGGGGATGCTGTGTCTTTGATATCCCAAAGTTCCATAGGATGAGCCAAATCATACACCTCACTTATCACTGAGGTATGCTGAACTGGAAAGGAAACCTCAGCTGCTCAGGGGCTACTCCTGGAAACACTGTGAGCTTGTCCTGCTCTCCCAGTCAATGCGACTCTATGTGGCCATGTTAAGTGGTCAGTTTTCCAGAGGTGGAGTTACTCACCCAGGCAGTCTTTTAAGTCTGTATTAATTGGAGACTCTATGAAATGATAATTGTTATGTATTTTCTGGGAGCTCATTTCAAATAAAACCTGTATTATAACTTTCATTGCAATGAAAAAAAAAAAAGTAAAGCTCTTGAGCAAAGTGTATGGTGATGTTGTTGGGGTTTTCTCTCTTTGGAAAGTTTCTATTTGTTTACAGGAGCACCAGATGCAAAGGTCTATATTGATTTTTTTTCTTTATTTGATACAACAAGCTTGTTTCATGACTAATAGCTCACAAGGCATCGGTACATCCTTATTTTCTCTTCATTGTATCTGGGCAGCATTGTGATAATGGTTGAATTAATACTGGGCATTGACATCTTTATTTATGGTTAATGGGAGTTCTCATTTAGTTGCAAGCAAAGCTGATGTAGGTCTAATCTACTGATCTTCAGTAACAATATAGTAACACATATTATGGACTTGATCTATGTTAGATTCAGTTTGTGTTTTTCATATTTATATAATCACTTAATCAACATCACAATTCTATATTACAGAATTTAACAGTATTCAGTACATAACATAATTTTAAAATGAGCAAATACATAGAATGTGGGTTTTAAATAAATTGCCTGAACACCAGTTATAGAATCACAAGGTAGGATTTGAATCTCATTCTACCATAATGGGCCTTAGATAAGATTTGTTTACCTTAGAACTTAGATTTCTAGGGATAGAAAAAAATGAGTTTTTCTCATTTATATTAGGATTAATGTGTTAAATAGAAAGTGTCACTGCATCTTTAGCTTCATTTTATACCCACCACCTTCTTGCCCATTAAGCTACAGCTTTCTTTTGATTTCTCACACATATCAAGTTCATGTCAACCTAAGAGCTGTTGCCCTAAGCTGTTCTTTCTGTGTGGTGAGCTGTTACCTTGAAAATTTACAGGACAATCTTCTCTGTCACATATTATCACTAATCTCAGTTTACATCTCACTTCTTCAGACTGGCTTTCTCTCACCTACTTGCCCAAAATAGCATCTCCGCACTCATTAATTTCTCACATTATCCTCTACATTTTTTTGTTGTTTATCACAGCTAACACTATCTATGATTTTTATTTACTCCTGCTATGGAGTCAGATAAGGTCCATGAAAGCAGAATGTTATTGATTTTGCTCACGATTATACCCCCTGAATTTGCAAAGGTATTTGGCACAGGTAGACTCAATAAATACTTGGTATATATGGAGTCAGATGAACCATTAAAAGCTTATAATACTACCCAAGAGGAAATATGAAGAATTCTAGCCAAATAGTCATTTATCCTCAGGAAAAGCAGCCAGACTCCATAGTCAGTAAATTTGGGTTAATTCAATGAGTTCCAACATATTCACAATGAGAAGTAGGGACCCAATCTCTAACTCTGCTCCTATTCTTGAGATCTAGTCCCAAATTTACAACCAAAGTTAAATATGTGTTTCTCAATCCCATTTCTCTGAGCCTGCCTTCTTTCCTGTCCCTATGACTTCCTTCCATCCCCCAACTCCCAGGTCTTCCCCAGCACCACTGCTGAGCATAGAAATTTCATGGTATTTATTTTGATGTGACTGCTAGATTGTCTGAATTTCATACTCCTTGTTCATCTTCCCCTACACAATATTACATATTATTACATTCCAGGACTTCATAGTTGACCCACTTTCATTTTCACATAGAGGAAAACAAGTTTCAAACCTAATTTTATCTCCCTGGCCCTTTAAATACACTCTTCCCCACAACTCCAGACCCCCTTCAAACTTGATTTAGAAAATGTTAGCTTACTGTACACTCTATTTTCAAACTATTTTTCAATTTCATTCACTATTTACTATTTCTATTCACAAACTAATGTTCAAGCAGTCATCATTGCCTACTTGGGCTAATGCACCATCCTTCCCAACATTATGCTCTATGTCAATGGTGGTCTCCAGAATGAGTCTTCCCTGACCTCCATATTTAGATGTAGATCCTGCATCATGAACCATTTCAATTTTGCTTCCATGTTTTATTTATTTTACTAAACGATTTCCACCAGGGATTATATATTTTGTACATTAGTACACTTGATTATTGTTTATCTTCCTAATGGAGTTCCTTGAGATTAATTCCAGTACCCAGAGCAACTACTGACAGATAATAATTTTTCAGATATTATTTTTGAGTAAATATATAAATGAGAGATATTATATTCAAAATTGTAATTCTTCTTCAAAGCTAAGCTACTATACTCAGACCAAGGTCCTTCATGTAAATAGACCTATCCCAGCCTTAACCGGTTTGGCTCAGTGGATAGAGTGTTGGCCTGCGGACTGAAGGGTCTCAGGTTTGATTCCGGTCAAGGGCATGTACCTTGGTGGTGGGCACATCCCCAATTGGGGGTGTGCAGGAGGCAGCTGATCAATGTTTCTCTCTCATTGATGTTTCTAACTCTCTATCCCTCTCCCTTCCTCTCTGTAAAAAAAATCAATAAAAAAATATTTTTAAAAAAAATAGACCTATCCCAATGAAATTTGGACCAGACTATCAATAAATCCTTTAGGCATCTTCAGGCCTCTCTGAACTTGGAATAGGAGTAATCCTATCTAATAATAGAGAAACATGGTAATTAACCGTAACTTTGCTACCCTTCCCATTGGCTAATCAGCGAGATATGCAAATTAACTGCCAACCAAAATGGCGGCTGGCAGCCAGGCAGCTGAAGCAAACAGGAGGCTTGCTCACTCCAGTGATGGAGGAAGCCAAGGTTCCCCACCTGCCACTGCCGGCCTCTGAGCTTGCACTCTAAGAAACAATGTTGCAATTATAGAACCTAAACAAACCCGAGAAACCTGCTTTCAACCATCAGAGCTGGAGCGAGCAGGACCGCAACAGTGTTACAATTATAGAACCCAAACAAACCCTAGATTCCTGCTTTCAGCAGCCGAGGTCTCAGAGCTGGAGCTGAGCCTCAGAGCTAAAGCCGGCTCTCAGCTCCAGTGACAGCCATAGAAGGTAAATAAATCCCAGAATTAAAAAAAAAAAAGGAGAGGTTGGGAGCTTCAGTCACCTGCCAGCCTGAAAATGGCCCTTAGCCCCTCACCCAGGCTGGCCAGGCACCCCAGCGGGACCCCCATCCTGATCTGGGACATGTTTCAGGGCAAACAAGCCAGCCCCACCCATGCACCAGGCCTCTATCCTATGTAATAAAAGGGTATTATGCAAACTGACCCTAATAGCAGAACAACTGGGAATGACTGGTCACTATGACGCACACTGACCACCAGGGGGCAGATGCTCAATGCGGGAGCTGCCCTCTGGTGGTCAGTGCGCTCCCACAGGGGGAGCTCTGCTCAGCCACAAGCAAGGCTGATGGCTGCCAGTACAGCGGTGGGAGCCTCTCCTCCCTCCTCAGCAGTGCTAAGGATGTCTGAATGCAGCTTACGCTTGCTCCCCGCTGGCAAGTGGACATTACCCGAGGGTTCCCGGGCTGCCAGAGGGATGTCTGATTGCCAGTTTAGGCTCAATCCCCGGGGGAGAGAGCCTAAGCTAGCAGGTGGTCATCCCCAAGGGGTTCCAGAATGTGAGAGGGCACAGGCCAGACTGAGGGACCCCCATCCCCTGAGTGCACAAATTTTTGTGCACCGGGCCTCTAGCCTTATCTAACAAAAGAGAAACATGCAAATTGACCGTACCTCTGCTACACTCACAAGCCATGCCCACCAGACACACCCACCAGCCAATCAGGAGTGAGTATGCAAATAAACACAACCAAGATGGCGGTGGCCACAAAGCTGGAGCAAACAAGAGGCTTGGGTTTCCCCTGGCGATGGAGGAAGCTAAGCTTCCTGCCTGCCCTTGCCGGCTGTGGGCTCCACTCAAGGCTACAAAGTTTCAATTATAGAAGGTACATAAATCCAAGATACCTGCTTATAGCCACTGTGGCCTCTGCTCAAGGAGGGTCTGGGAGCCTGGGTTGCCCCGGGCAGTGGCCAGCCTGCAAACAGACATCCGCCCCTCACCCAAGCTGGCCACACCCCCCAGGTGGGTCTCCCATTCTGAAAGGGGTATGGCTTGCCTGCAAACAGCTCTCAGCCCCTCACCCAGGCTGGCTACACCCTCATGGGGTAGGGTCCCTGCTTGGGGGCTTGGCCAGCCTGCAAACAGCCATTAGCCCCTCACCCAGGCTGGCCAGGCACCCCACCGGGGACCTCCACCCTGAAGGGGGTGTGACTAGCTTGAAAACAGCCCTCAGTCCCTCACCCAGGCTGGCCACACACCCCCAGTGGGGACCCTCACTCTATGGGGGTGTGGCTGGCCTGAAAACCACCACAGGCTCCTCGCCCAGGCCTCCCCATGCCCTAAGGGAACCCCCACTCTGATCCGGGACACTCTTCAGGGAAAACCAGCCAGCCCCCACCAGGCCTCTATCTATACTAATAAAAGGGAAATATGCTAATTAGACTGGGAGACCTTCCAGGAGACCTTCTGGATGTTCTTCTGGACAAAGCCATGGTGGCGGGGCTGAGGTAGAGCCAGTTAGAGACCAAGAGGTCAGGGCAGCTCTAGCCAGTTTGGCTCAGTGGATAGAATGTCGTCCTGCAGACTGAAGGGTCCCAGGTTCGATTCTGGCCAAGGGCACATGCCTGGGTTGTGGGCTCGATCCCCCGTGGGGGGTATGCAGGAGGCAGCCAATCGATGTTTCTCTCTCATCATTGATTTTTCTATATCACTCTCCCTCTTCCTTTCTCTCTGAAATCAATAAAGAAATGTATTTTTTTTTTAAAAAAGAGGGGAGGGCAGTTATGAATCAGGCTGGTGGGGGGGCGGGGCCATTGGGGGTAAGCAGACCAGCAGGGGGGGCATTTTGGGTCAAGCAGGCCATGAGGGGGGCATTTGGAGGCAAGCAGGCTGGTGGCGGGCGGCAGTTAGAGGTGAGCAGGCCAGCAGCAGAATGGTTAGGGGAAATCAGGCAGGCAGGTGAGTGGTTAGGCATCAGCAGTCCTGATTGCAAGAGGGATGTCCGACTGCTGGTTTAGGCCCGATCCCTGTAAACCGGCAGTAGGATATCCTTTGAGAGGTCCCAGATTAGAGAGGGTGCAGGACGGGCTGAGGAACAGCCCCTACCCCATGCACGAATTTTGTGCACTGGGCCACTAGTTTACATTATATCGAGGCAGGGAAGGTTAACCTGGTCCCAGCTTCACAATCCACATATTTGTAAAAGTATATTCATTAATTCTTTCACTCATTAACTAACATGATTTATAATTCTGCTAAGTGGAATACTAAAAAGAATCACATAGAGTGTTAAAATCTTTTGGGTGTGATAATCCCTATTTAATTTCAGCAGATTAGATATTAAAACATATACATACATAACAAAGATGAAAGAAGTCATTCAAATAGACCAATTTTGTCATTTATATCCTAAAAAAATACTGTTTAATTTTCAAAATTATGATAAGATCATAAAAATTTTGCTGTATGCCAAGTGTAGGAGTTGAAAAAAGTTATAAAATTAAACAGTTAATAATATTACATGGATTTTTTAAAAATGAAGCATGGAACAGACTGATGATTCTCAGAGGAAAGGTGAGGGTGGGAATATGTCAACCAAAGAACTAATATGCCTATATCCATAACCCATGGACACAGACAACAGTGTAGTGAAGGGCTGACATGGGAGGGGATTGAGGTGGGGAAGGCCAGTGAGATAAAAAGGTGGACATTTGAAATATTTTCAACAATAACGATAAATTTAAAAAATATATTAGCAAGAAATAGATTTTAATACTGTGTATGCCTCTTCACTAGGAAATCTGACAAGGGCTCAGATTCAGAAGCACAATCCTGTTTCACAAATGTTTATCCCTACTTTACTGTGCCACCTCCCATGCAAGCAAGACCAATGGATTGTCTACAGCAAAAGGATTTCTCTTATGAAGCCAAGAAAATTGTATTCTTACTTACAGGGCTTTTGGGAGCTATCCTGTAAAACTTTTAAAATCCCCTTCTTTGGAGTTCAAATAGAAAAGACTGACAGGTTCTAGTATTTCCTAATGTCTGATCACCCCATAAACAGAATGATTAGACACTACTAATCTTCCAGAGAGGATGATTTATATGCAGAGAGATAGAATCATATGGTTATTATGTAGATGAGACCATCCTCTCTTTTAGCCCCATTAAACTAGATTCTGAATCCCCAATTCACACAGATGGGAGATAGGCCCCTGAGAAAACTTGTTTCACTGTTGCTAGTTATTACCCAGTTAAAGAAAGCTAGATGAGTAAGAAAGATTTGTTAAAAACTGCTTTTATGGTATATCATCCACAACATAAATTGTGTCATACAGCAACTATTTAAGTTTACTTCAGAAATCTAGATACTTGAGGATGAGGAATGAAGATAAATGCAAAAAGACCCGAGGCAACAAAGTAGTGTTAATCTTAGCAGATTAAATTCACAGGCATTATTTGTAAAATTAAAATAAGATTCATCCCAAACGTTAGGTGTTAGGCTGATACATTAGAAAGTCTGAAGCTTTGTTGTTTTATGTAATTTTAAGAATGTGGATTGCCCTTCTGTAACTCCCTGATCCTATCCAAGACTCCCATAAAAAGCTTAAAATTGGAGCCATATTATCAATACTTGAATTTCCCCCCTCGGATATACATTTTCTATTTTACTTTTAATATGGATGATGAATTTTCAGTTTAAAACCCTAATGTGAGCTTCCCTAAATTCTGATAATTTATCTTTGACTAGAGGCTCCATGCACAAATTCACACACGGTTGGGGTCCCTCAGGGTGACCTGTGGAGATTGGGCCCCAGCTCACATCCCCAGCCTTGCAGCCCCGCAGCCCAGCCTGGCACTCCACCTTGGCCTGGTGCTGCCCCCTCATCTGCTCCACCATCCTGCCTGTGGGGCGATCGATTGGGGCCAGGCCTCCCACCCGGCTCCCACAGTGCCTGGGGAGCCTGGTGGCAATCCGGCCCCCTACCATGTTCCGTGCCACCCCCTGGTGGTCAGTGCACTTCATAGTGAGTGGTTGAACTCCTGGTCAAATGACTGCCCGAGGGGACAATTTGCATATTAGGCTTTTATTACACTACTAGAGGCCCAGTGCACGAATTCGTGCACTGGTGGGATCCCTCTGGGTGGCCTGCAGTGATAGGGCCAAAACCCTCAGTCCAATGCCTCCTGCAGCTCCTACCTGCCTCTCCTGCTATCCCGGTCCCACTGTGCCTTCCGGGGGCTCATGCCCAATCAGTCCCGATCCGGAGAGGCTCACGCTGCTACAGCAGCACTCACCAGCCATGAGCCCTACATCTGGTGCCCTCCCAAGGAGAGTGGCCTTTGGGATTGGGCTGAAACCGGCTCTCTGACATCCCTTGAGGGGTCCCAGATTGTGAGAGGGTGCAGGCCAGGCTAAAGGACCTCACCGGTGCATGATCAGGCCTGGGAGGGACTGTGGGAGGGCTCCAAGGTGCGATCAGCCCATCTCGCTCAGTCCTGATCTGCTGGACCCCATTAGCAAGCTAACCCACCAGTCAGAGTACCTGCCCCCTGGTGGTCAGTGCACATTATAGCGACTGGTTGACCAGTTGACTATCTGCCCCCGGTGGTCAGTGCACATCATAGCAAGTAGTTGAGCAGCCTTAGCATATCATTAGCATATTATGCTTTGATTGGTTGGTTGTTTGTTCTGCCGTTTGGTTTATTTGCATATTGCCCTTTTATTATATAGGGCATAATAAAACCCTAATATGCAAATCAACCAAATGGCGGAATGACCGGTCGCTATGACATGCACTGACCACTAGGGGGCAGGTGCTTAATGCAGGATCTTCCCTCTGGTGGTCAGTGCACTCCCACAACAGGAGTGCAACTCAGCCAGAAGCCGGGCTCACAGCTGGTGAGTGCAGCGGCGGTGGCGGGAGCCTCTCCTGCCTACACAGGGAATGGGCCTAAGCCGGCAGTAGGACATCTCCTGAGGGGTCCCGGACTGCAAGAGAGCACAAGCCGGGCTGAGGAACCCCCACCCTAAGTGCACGAATGTAGTGCACCAGGCCTCTAGAATAGGATAAATACTCATCGTGCAACGTAAGTTGTCATGTACTCTTCTCTGTCACATACCCTTGTAGGTGCTGTTAGCAGAGGATAGACAACCCCCCCACCTCATAAAGATTACATTGTTGTAGAAGCAACAGTAACACACAAGATGAAGAAAATGTATAGTTTGTGAGATAGTGATAAATGTTAAGGTGAACATATAATTAAACAGGACAGAAGTTAGTAAATGCAATTTTAGGGAGGATGACTAAGGATATGCTCACTGAGAAGATGTCTGAATGTAGAGGAGAAGAGAGATAATAGCTGGCAGATCATAAAGGCCCTTATGGGTATTGTTAAGGTCTTGGGAATATCTTTTATTCTGGGAATGACAAAATGTTGTTGTGTTTTTGAACAAAATAATGACCTGAAGTGACACACATTAAACAAGATATTCCAGACTGCTGTGTTGAGAATATATTGAAAAGGTAAGGATGGAAGCAGGAGATCATTTTGTAGGCTGATGGGATAAACCAGTCAAGAGATTATAATGCCAATTCTGATGGTAGTAGTGGCAGTAGTGAAAATGTTCAAAATCTGGCTATCTTTTGAAGGTGGAGGGGATAGGATTTTCTGATAGATATGGTGTGTAGTATGAGGGACAGGGAACCCCACCTCATGTTTCCTTGCTCACATGTTTTCATTTGAGATGCCTAATTCTTCCCTCTGGGCATAATTTTACAAGATCTTAAGTTCTATATTAGTTAGAGAAACAGAACCAATAGGATATCTATCTATCATCTATCTATCATCATCTATCTATCTCTCAAAACATAGGTTCTCGCTCTCTCTCTTATACATATTTAAGTCTGCAGGCTGGCTGGCCACTGTAGAACCAAGAACAGCAGGCGTCCCAGATGGAAGGCTGTTTGGGAGGAGAATTTTCTATTACAGGAGGGTCAGCATTATGTTCTATTCAAGCCTTCAACTAATTAGATGAAGCCCACCCACATTAGGAAGTACATCTACTTTACTCAATGTATCAATGCAAATGTTAATTTCATCCAGAAAAATATCTCAAAGATATACCCAGAATAACAATTAACTAAGTATCCATATAAAATTGACATAAAATCTACAGTCACACCAGCTTTTAAGTGCTTCCCTTCCTTTCTTTTTCCTTCTCCCCCACACCCCCACCTCTGTCTTGCTCACTTTCTTCTTTCTTTCATTCTTTCAGTTAGGGTATATTAAAATTATTTTTGTTATTCTTTCTTTTATAGAGTGATCTCCATTTATTATGGATTTATATAAGTGCCTTCTGAAGCTATTGAAAAGGGAAAATAATGAGATCACAATTTAGTTACATTTCCCTAGACAACTCACAATATTGCAAGAAGATAGTATTTAGCTCAGAAGTTTTGAGAGTTTTATGGGCTTTCATGTGGGAAAGAAGGTTTTAGTTACTGTATTAATAAAATGTCTGAGCTAAATAGTAATAAGAAGGACCAACTGTGTGAGAAAATCAGTCTAAGTAAAATATAACGTAGAATTAAAATAAATTAAGTGAAGGAAAGTAATGTGTTTCATATATTGAGATCACTTAAGTAATTCTTATCTGTATACAGTCTACCATGCAATATATGTGGTTTTCCTGTAGTCAGTTATAATAAAGCTTTGTATTAGATGAATGTTACTTGTTTTTTTCTTTTCTGGGCACAGTGAGAAAGAGACAATAGGCATGAAACTTACAATTCTTGCATGAAAATAAATACCTAGAGAAATGTATAGTCATATGAAATGTTATGTATATATGTAACATGAATTCTACAATTATATTATATATTGTATTATAAAATTATTATAATGAAATTTTAAAAATTGTACCTCCTCTTCATAGGTACATTCAAATTTGGAAATATAGTTCCCCTTATAGTGTAAAGTTTCCCTTACACACTCTCTCTTAATATATTTATATATGATATATATGTGATATACTGTATATACACACATCAAGTGTGCGTGCGCATACACACACACACACACACACACACACACATATATATATATATATATATATATATATATATATATATATATATATATATGTAGGTATGTATATGAGACTGATCATACTCTATTCCTAAATGCCATGATTAGTTTAATCTATAGGCTTAGGATTCAGACCAACTGTAGTCTGCCAAAAACTTTTCCAAGTCAATACAATAGAATAATAGTTCTCTTTTAATGTGGATTAACAGCTGTAAAGTTACAGTTCTGTAATTGCTATATAAAGAAAGAAAAAATTAGGAAAACATTTAAAAAGTAAGCTCAAGAGTGCTCAAAAGATAGGCAATGGTTTCAAACTTTGGTAGATATAAAGGTAGCAAAGAAGGGAGAAGAAGACAGAGAAAGTGGTGGAAGAAGAGTGTGCAGGCCCCCTTAAGAGAGATTTTGCTTCCTGATTAATCTGCATATAAAATCTGCGCTGATCTTTTCAGTTACCTGCAAATGCTTAAGCAAGAACTGAATATGTATTTCCTATCCCTATTTAATGAAATTTGAATGGGGTCTCTCCCATTAATACCTTAAACTATGCAAATATCTTATTTCAATAAGTATTTAATTAGATGATATATCTAAGCAAATCCCAAAATAAGTAGTCAACTTCTAACACAATGGATTTTAAAATAGAACTCATTGATAAATATGCATAAATATATATTTTTCTATTATTCTAGGAATATGTTTGTTTTATCTAGAGTCATTATACATATATACGCACACTTATAAACCCACACAAACATATATAGTTATAGTCCCCTTCTCAAGCCAAGGAAACAGAAATGTGAGCCACATATATGTATTTAAATTTTCTACAAGAGAAAAAAGAAACAGGTAAAATTACTTGTAATAGTATATAAATATACAAAATAACATCCCAACATAAAATCAATACACAATTATTATGGAATATTTTGTGTCTTTGAAAACAGTATGTATTTTACATCTATAGCATTTCTGAATGGTTTTAATAGACTCATTAAGAAATCTTATTGGTTCTGTTTCTCTAACTAATATAGTACTTAAGAGCTTGTGTAGCTGGGAGCAACCACATTGGACAGCACAGGTCCGAATATGTGGTTTAGTTCTGCTCAATATACTTTCTTAACAGAAATAATGAAAAAAGTTGGGCTAAAAATAGCTTTTGAATACATCTGAAAATCTTAGTTTTTCATCTGGAAATATGGGCTTAGCAGAATAGCTGGGCTTAACGAACCAGGTTCCACATTTATTAAGTCAGTTCAACTAATAAGCTTCTTGTAATACTGCTGAGAAATATTGGGCATAAATTAAAAATTAGGTGGCTTAAGGGAAAAATAAATATTTCCCCAAAGTTTATTTTCATTTAAAATTAAAGTGAAAACTGTATATAAATGTGGATATGGTTGCAGACATGGAACTTCTTCATACAAAAATATTAAAAAAGAACTTGTACAGATATATGCATAACCCATGGACACTGACAATAGGGTGGTGAAAGCCTGGGCTGGGTGGGGAGGCAGGGGCAGACTAGAAGAGGGAATTAGGGGGACATATGTAATATTATCAAGAATAAAAATTAAAAAGAAAACACAAAAAATCCAACTTAAATATGTCAAAATGCTGAATATTATACTCTGAGATTTCCTCTTTCTGTTATGTTAATTATTACTGACATGAAATTCATAGTATAGTAAAAGAAAAACAAAAGCCGACCATAAAACTTGACCTATAAGTACTTGAATAAAGGGTTAATAAGTTATCACATATTGAAATCTGCTGTTTTCTCTATTTAGTATTTTTAATCATCCCAACAAACGAATAAGTAGGTATTACTATTCTCCATTTTCTATATGACATATTGAGTCTTAGAGATACTAAATATCTTGTTCAAGGTCAAGGGCTAGTAGGATATATAAAGAGCATAGACCTTTAATATGTTTTCATCTTTAGAACAGTTAATCCATTTCATAGAGAGCCATTGGTAATGTTTTAAGTAAAATATTATTATGTTCATATATCTTTACTATAGTATATTAATATATATTTCAATTTTTAGTAATATATTAAAGCAGAGATTCTACTTTGGGCAATGCTTTATTAGAAGATGAAACCATTGTTTTTGTCTTACTTCATTGTGGACATATATAATGAAATTTTGAATGAATCTGAGATAAAAAACCTACATTAAATGTTAGCTACTTTCATACTCATTCTATTTTATATTTAAAATAACAGCAAAATTAATGTTAACATTCCTGCTTTATGGATGAAAAATCCAAGGCTTAGGAAGGTTCTTGTTCATGGTGGAAACAGATTTTTTCCATGTCAGTCTGGCTGCACATCCATGTTCTTTCCATGACACTATCCTAAGTTGAGGAAACTTTTAATATCATACAAATAAGGAAATGTATAATGGGGCAAGAAGAGAGGCAGTGTACTGTTCTCTTTTTTTAAATTAAAAAAGTTATTTTAAATTGTTTTCAAGGTCATAATAGCATGCTTCCAAATAAAGAATATAAAATTAGATATATGGCATAAGTTTATATTTAAGCGTTTTATAACAATACTTCAAACTAGAAAGTATAGACATTCATCACCATTAAAAAAAATTTAAACCTTTAAATATTTACTTTCTGTCATAATAGGGGTTAACTTAAATTCTTTCATTAATTCAATTAATTATTCATCAAATATTTTTGAAGTATATTATGCATTCTGGACACTGAAGATATGATGGTTATCACACAATAAAGTGTTGCCCCACATAAAACTTGTGTTCTATAGACAAATTCTATATAATAAAAGGGTAACATGCAAATGACCAAACAGTGGAAGGACAGGTCGCTATGATGCGCACCGACCACCAAGGGGTAGAGGCTCAACACAGAAGCTGCCCCGTGGTGGTCAGTGTGCTCCCACAGGGGGAGCGCTGCTCAGCCACAAGCCGGGCTGACTGCTGGCGAGCACAGCAGCCTGCCTCCAGCAGCACTAAGGATGTCCAACTGCGGCTTAGGCTCTGGGGAGCAGGCCTAAGCCATCAGTCAGACATCCCCCGAGGGCTCCTGCACTGCAAAAGGGTGCAGGCTGGGCTGAGGGACAACCCCCCCTCCAGTGCACGAATATCGTGCACTGGGCCTGTAGTAACATTTAATTGGATTTTGATGACTTTCAACTTTATGCATGATTATCCAGGTAAAATTTAAGATACATCATTTAAAGTTCCTTAAATTTGCCATGTCATACATTTTTGGGATTTGGAAGCTGGGAAATAAAATCTCCATGTAGAAACTATTATAGGAATAAAAGCAGGTAAAGGTGTTGATTAAGCTAAACTTAAGTATTACTTTTCAATAAAATATGTGACTGTTTGTTAAATTCTAGTCTCCAAAGCAGGAACGTTTACAACCTTTTCTTTTGCCAATTGCAGATGCAAAATAAGTAATGCCCATTTTCATTCTTCTGTTGCTGGTCAATTTGTAAAGTTAATTAAAGTAAGCACTGCATAAAGGCAGCTTTTAAAATTTTGTTCAATTACATTTATTTTCAAAACTATTTTGTATCTTTGAGTTCAAAACTGACTAAAATTGTAAGATTTTGCTAATGTACTTTACTAGAGGTGTATTTAAATTTTTAAAGTATCCATAATGTTCCTATGAGTTTAGATTCTCTTTTAAATATCTAAATGATCTGTAATAATAGTAGTTAACATATATTGAAAACTAACTCTAAACCAGGCACTGTTCCAAATATTTTACACTTACTATCTTTTGTGCTTCTGTTGGCTTTCTTTTATTTGTGATAGTATTAACATTTGTTAGAATGAATTGTGTTTATATATACCAGAGGATTCTATGACGTGTATAACATTATATCATGGACTAGGCACTTAATGCACATCGGTTCCTTTTCTTCTCACATATTTATTCAAAAAATTACAGACTGCAATTCAGTAAGAACTGCAGGAGGATAAGGTCTGAGGTTTCCTCTTTTGAAAGCAATACTCTATTATTGCAGCCTAGACTGGTATAAACCCCATAGCAAGTAAGTTTGGAGACAAGGAAAATTCTTTCACCTTAAAGTGCAGTTTTATTTCCTCAAGTATTACTGTTTCCTGTTTCACAAGCGGGTCAATGCAGAAAAAGAAGGGCTGGGTACTTGGGATGCTCTCCTTGAGAGCCATGGACCCATATTCATGAATAAATACAAGCCAAACCCACAGTGTGAGTATAATATGGCATACTGACTACATTCACTAGTATGCATTCTTATTAGTTAAGGTCAATGGTTTCAAACTTTAATAGGCCTCAGAAACACCAGGTTTTTTAATCCAACCTCCAGAATTTCTGATTCAGTATGATTGATTTAGGGTCTTAGTATTTGCATTTTTGAAAAGTTCCAAGATGCTAGCAATGCTGTTGGTCCAGGAACTATAATCTGAGAATCACTGATTTAGATAATGTGCATAAAATTTGGATTAATAGCTGCTGGGGCTGTGTTTCACTTGAATAAAACATGCTATCAATCTGACTTCACCCAGAAAATTGGGCCTTTCTGTGTGGGCACATGAATACCAAGTATTGTACTAGGGACTGTGGAAAAGCAATGACATGTAGATGGAGAATAAACATAAACCCAAACTGAAATCTAACAGGCTTAAATCGGTGTGTTAAATTCCAAGAATATCCTGAGAATTGTGGAAGCATGCATGAGAGACAGCAGCCCACTCTGGAAGGTCAAGGAAGGTGTCAAGAATGACAGGCAACTGGAAATGAGCCTTAGAGATTGTAGGATAAGTAGGTCTTGATTGCATAGACTAGAAAAAAAGACCATAAACCTAAATACTGTTTCTGATGAATATCTGCATTAGCTAGCAAAGAAAAGTAGGTCGAAGGCTGTAAATGGGATAATCAGAAAAGCCAGTTTCATCACTAGAAAATACAGCTCTCATTGCATTCCCTGTTTTTGACAGCAGGCAAATACCAGTGAATATTTAGCCCCGCGTTGGCCCATTTGCCTGTTGGATATCTCTGTGCACTGTGTATTTTTTTAATTCACATTCCTTTAGATAGAGATTGACATATAAGTATTCAAGAAGTCTTTCATGAATGTGATAATGGAAAAATATATAAAAATTATACTATTTAATATAATTCTTGTGTTATAACAATTCCTAAAGCAACTATAAAACAAGCAAAAATAATTATCTATGCATTTCTAATCTGTATCAATTTCTTTTTCCTTTAAATGTATTCAAACTCTGATAAGTAAGATGTGTGGGAAAGATTTGGTCACTCTGCTTTAGGATGTCCTTCAGTTATAATTTCAAAAGTATAATGTGTTTGTCAGATATCTAATGTTCTACCTACATGCCTATAAGCTTTACATTCTAGTGATCATATAGGTAATATAACCTGTCATTTTTTTGAGGTGGTATATCTGTACTAATTTCTAATTAAAATGATTAATTAAACATATCATTAGTTTATTAAGCACTAGTTTCCACAGATAACTATCTATGTATGCATCTGCTCATGCATACATTTACTAATTATATCATTAATTCTAAAGTCAAAGCACAAATGAGACTGTTAAGTATCATTTGTAAAGAGTGGCACAAAATCATACATAAGGTTGAGACTATGCTACGGTCAATCAATATAAAACTATCATTTGAGTTTATAAGCTGCCATATCTTTGATATGGTAGAAGACAGAAATACTTTCTTAACAACAGATTTTAGAATCAACCTGTAGGAAACTCAAACTTTTTTTTTCTATTAGGAAAGCCCTGATAGGACTACAATAGTCAGTTAGGGTTGCATAGTAGAGTTAGTTCAAGTTTAAAATTATGCATTTTCCTTAACCAAGAAGTACAGATGTATGTCTCTCAGTAGTGTTAATCTGTTTATTAATTTGGTAAATACTCAACAATTTGTTCATCTACCATAATTCTTCTGAAAACACAAGTCCTTAAAACAACTACACATGTGAAACAAGTGCAGCATTATAAATTATTTTTTATTTTATTTATTGATTTTTAGAGAAAGAAAGGAAAGGGTGAAGGAAACAGAGAGAGAGAGGTGAGAGAGAGAGAGAGACAGAGAGAGAGAGAAAGGAAAAGAGAGAGAGAGATAAATTTGTTGTTCCACTTATTTATGAATTCTTTAGTTGCTTCTTGTATGTACCCCCATGAGAGATCAAACCCGTGACCTTGGTGTATTGAGATAACACTCTAACTTAACTGAGCCACCTGGCCAAGGCCAAGAAATTATTATTATTATTATTATTATTATTATTATTATTATTATTATTATTTCAGAGAGGAAGGGAGAGGGAGAGAGATAGAAACATCAATGATGAGAAAGAATAATTGATCAGCTGCCTTCTGCACGCCCTTTACTGGGGATTGAGCCTGCAACCCGGCATGTGCCCTTAACCCGAATGGAACTTGGGACCCTTCAGCCCGCAGGCCGATGCTTTATCCACTGAGCCACACCAGCTAGGGCAAGAAATTATTTTTTAACTGTAAAATTTTAACATATGCTACCCAAATAATTGAACCGGTTAAGAACACAAATGATACTTGAATGAAAAAAATTGACTGAAAACCAGAACACCCTTGCTTTCTTGGCCTCACACTGGCCATCAAGCTTTAGGTGAAGAACAACTTTGACATTTATCCAATATAATAATGCTTGTCCTGCAACCTCACAGAGATTAATGTGGAGAGACATTAATAGTTCAGTTTAATGAATATTTATTTAGCATCTATTACCTCTGGGTACTGGAAAGTCAACAACAAATCAGAGAGATGGATAGAAAACTCTGATAGAGTGACTAGATTAAAAAAGAATCCTCAATATATGTGAATAAATGACTGCAGAAAGTGATTCAGCCTATGTGATCTCACAGCACAGGACATGTAAGCAGAAAAGGAGAGGAGTAGCTACTTTAGATGCTGGGAAGGTAAAGCAGCCTCTTTGAAATCTGAATGATGAGATTTCTGTGGGAAGATTCCCCATCTGGGGGACAAATACAGAAGACTAAAGGTGGGTTCTGAGTGGAGAAGAGAGAAAGACGGCCGGATAGCCAGGGCACAGCGAGCACGAGAGAACAGCACCAGGGAAGGACAGAGTGGGAGTCAGGATCATGCCTGTGCAGCACCACGTAGCATGAGATAAATCATGTGAATTTCAACCTTTGTTCAATGGGAAATTCCTGGTGGATGAAGCAAGGAGGTCTATATTTTGATTTATGCTTTTGAAAATATTAAGTTTGGCTTCCATGAAGAAAATGGCTCTCAGGAAGACAGCACTGATAGGGAGGTTAGAGAGGCAAGTATCACAGACTTCAGGGTGACAGGGTGAGAAGGAGGGTCGCTTTGATAGGTGCAGCAGGCAGCAGAGGAGAGAGTAAAAAGTGGGCAGATTGAGAGCACATTTATGAGAAACAACTGATGAGGCCACTGTTCCTGATTGCTCCTCAGAGCTCTATGTGAATCAAATGAGAACGCATGTAAATTCTGGAAACTCTATGCACCTAATTATTATTATTATTATTACTAGAGGCCTGGTGTACAACATTTGTGCATGGGGGGGTCCCCTCAGCCCAGCCTGCACCCTCTCCAATTTGGGACCCCTCAGGGATGTCCAACTGCCGGTTTAGGGCCAATCCCACAGGACCTAAACCAGCAGTCGGACATCCCTTTCATAATCTGGGACCACTGGCTCCTAACTGCTCACCTGCCTGTCTGCCTGATCACCCCTAACTGCCCCCCCTGATGGCCTGGTCACCCCCAACTGCCCCCCCCCCGGCCTGGTCGTCCCTAGCTCCCCCCACCCTGCCTGCCTGGTTGCCCTTAACTGCCCCACCTGCCGACCTGGTCACCCCACACAGCCTGCTGTTTGGTCGTTTGGTTGCCCCTCACTGCCCCCCCCTAACAGCCTGGTCACCCCACACAGTCTGCTGTTCAATCATTTGGTTGTCCCTCACTAACCACCCTGCCGGCCTGGGTGCCCCATGCAGCCCACTGCTCAGTCGTTTGGTCGTCCCTCACTAACCCCCCCTGCTGGCTTGGTTGCCCCACGCAGCCTGCTGCTCAGTCGTTTGGTTGGCCCTCACTAACCCCCCGCAAGCCTGGTCACCTCACACAGCCTGTTTGGTCATCCGTTCTGTTGTTTCGGTTGTGACAGTTGCTTAGGCTTTTATATATATAGATTATTATTATTATTATTGCCTTGATAGCTATATCTATCTATCTATCTATCTATCTATCTATCTATCTATCTATCATCTATCTATCTATCTATCTATCTATCATCTATCTATATAAAGCTAATTTATACTTGAATGTACAAAATGGGACATTATAATATTTAAATTTTTTTCTAGGCCCGCAGGGTTCTCTATACAAAATTCTTAGAATGCAGCATGAAAATCCTGGTTTGGTACATTCAACAGGATTCCTCCAATGATCACACATAATAATCCCACACATTATTTTATTTCATTCTCTATCCCTTAAAAAAAAAGCCTCAGGCAGTACACTTTGGAAAGGGTAAAAAAAGTATAAATGAAATTATTATACTATATAAGAGTTTTTCTAAAAAGATACAACAATATCCTCTCACTATCAAAGAGTATTTTCTGGATTTGTGCTAGGCAGTTAGGCAGCCATTAACAGATCAAGGAAGATGGGCCAGGAACAGAGGTCACCTGGGCAGAAAGCACCTGTGTTTAGCAACAGGCAAAACTGGGAAAACAAGGAACTCACCCCCAGGGTAACCTTTCCTCCCTTAGCATATCACTGGTCATGGAGTTTAGACCCTCTGACCTTTCATGTCCTAGTCATGCAGTCCAGACCCTCCCCTGACCTTTCCTTCCGTGGCATGTTTCTAATCATGTGTGTTAGATACTCTTAGAAGGAGAATGAACAAGGGAGGCAGAGAATAGCCCTTAAGCATTAGGCCCCCCAGGACAAGGCATCAAATCCACCTAGGCTCAGTTATGTTACAGCTCCAGGCCTAGAAAACCAGCAAAACCAGACAAGTGACAACACAGCTGACATCAGGACCAGATGCAATGACCAATGACCCCCTGCCCTGGAGACCACAACTCTGAAAGGACACACCTGGAAATATGATGAATATTCTACTGGGATCCTGCCCTGAAACCTCTAGGTAAATACCCTGGGCACCGTGACCCCAATGCTGCTCTCTCTATGGAGCTCAACAGCACCTTACCCTACCCCCTTCCCCCAGGCGTGTTTTCCTTGTCTCTCTATTTCTTCTGAGCTCCAAGGGCCCTTATTTTACAGTTGTAACTTGCTTCCTGAGCCCATTTCTTCTATGAATTACTTCTTTTACCTCTGTGACTTTCTAAATAAACTTTCTTTTATAGTTTGAGTCTTAACTCTGAATTCTTTCCAAGCCAGGACTCAAGTAACAAGGTTGCTGAACCCAGGTCTGGTCTGACTCCACCAGTCTAACACCTGGTGTTCTTTTGCTGCCAACAGATTAAAACAGTTATATAAATATTGACATAATGAAAGGGAACTTGAAGGAGTTTCAAATGTTTGTAAATTTAAGCATAAAGGGAAATTAAGAATTAACTGTGATAGAACCTAAAGAGGAAAATCAATATAATCGTCAGGTCTCTTGAGGCTTGGGAAGTGGGCAATTTTTCTCTTTATGGAGAACAAATATTACTTATTTATTTGAAATTCTTTTTAAAATAAAAGTAAAATTATTTGTTCTTTTTAAATTATTGTATGATTTTATGATGCCAAAAATTTCTATACTATCCTACCTCTCCAAGAAACATTCAACAAAATTATTTTAAAAAATAGATATGTTTATTGATTTCAGAGAGGAAGGGAGAGGGAGAGAGAAATAGAAACATCAATGATGAGAGAAAATCATCGATTGGCTGCCTCTTGCACACCCCTCACTGGGGATTGAGCCTACAACCTGGGCATGTGCCCTTGACCAGAATCAAACTCGGGACTCTTCAGTCTGAAGGCCAATGCTCTAGCCACTGAGCCAAACTGGCTAGGGATCAACAAAATGATCCTATGTGTATAGTGTGATTCAGTGTGAGGAGTGTTGACTCTGGGTCACCACTTTTCAGTTCAAATTCAAGCTCTGCCATTTACTATCTTGTGTGACTACCAACAATTCACTAACCTCTCGGAGCCTCCCATTCTTTCTTAATGAAGAGGTGCATTGTGATGCTAAAATGAGTTCATTTATATATAATACTTAGCATATAATTAGCATTAAAAACTAGAAACATATTTACATTATAGATAAAAGAAGAAGTGCAACAGGTAGAAACTCTAGGAAAGAAATTATAGTCACCAGAAGTATAGAGGGTGACTTTGTAGAAACACTAACATTTCAGGACTTTAGTTTCATTTGAAAAATTATCACATATTTCATTCTAGGAGAAATACTACAAATAGGCTAAATAAAATAGAAGTGCCTGACATGGTTATCATGAATTATAAAATGTAAATAAATATATAATGTATTACAGAAATATAAAAATGTGTTTTGATGATTGAATATTTGTTCAGGAAAATACAAACTAAAATATAAATTTCTCTCTGTTCAAAAAATGACTTTAAGTAGGGCATACATTTTCGAGAAGACATACCATATATTCATTACAAAATAGCTAATGAACTTGGACTGTTTTATTTCATTTGAAATATAGAGCTCCTGAGTTACTCCTATTTATCATCTTACTGTATATATGGTATAGTATCAAATCATACAGATCATACAAATGTATATCACAGACATTAATCAGGATTTTATAACTGAAGATGGATTCAAGATAAGTTTTTAAAATATGGCTAGAGAACAGGTAAAATATATATATTGCTTTCTCTTGTGGAACTAAATCACCATTTGCTACTTTTTTCATGTGCCCAGCAATACATTTCATAGTCAAAGGTAAAGGAAGTAGAATTCACATTTTCCATTCTTTAGTCCTCACCAATCTTTAGCTAAGGGCTCATTCTTTGGGAATGATTCATGTGACAACCAAAAACCAACAGACAAAATCTGCTTCTTTTCAATTCCTGCCAACAATGCAACAATGGAAATAGCACAACTCAGCATGAAACAGAGAATCATGCATCTGATTGTATTTTCATTTGCTTTGGTGAACTTGAACAACTTAAATTTGCTATAGTAGACATATGTTCTGTTAGATCATTTGCACAATTGAGAGCCTTTAACCAAATGCATTTAATGAAAAATTTGTAAAGCACGTAAAATAGAATTTATTGGTTAAATATGTTGCCCTATTCTGCCTCAAAACCGGTAGATTAATTATCACAATCTCTCTTTTATAAAGTGAAAGCTATATTATGAATTATCTTAGATCAAAGGACTTAGCACCGGTTTTACTTGAAGTACAAATGTCTCACAAAAGTAGCGTACTTATATGAATACAATAGGCTCCTTCTGGGATATGCTCTAATTCATATTGTCATCTTTTAAAAACGATATTTATAAAGGACAGTTGGCAGCTCTGGTAAGAAAATTCATTTTTAAAAAACCTTATTTTTCCTACTTGTCAATCTCAAGTACAGGAACAATTTATATGCTTAAAACAAAAAATATTTTAAATCAGCTTATAATAATGTTTCAAAAATATCGACAGTGTGTTTTAATCAAAGTAATACTGAAGAGTTGTATTGAGGCAGAATTTTAAAACAAAACTTTTGAAATTCATAAAATTCTATCTAATAATACAGTTTTATAATCAATGATCCTAAAAATATGGCAAGATTATGGTTTTTAGGGACAGCAGGGCACATAAAAGTGTCCAGTAGAATTTCCTTCTTTTATGAGCATCTCCTTTCTAACAGGTGGTTTACAGGTTCTTGAAGAACTCATTTCTTAAGGATAAAAAAAATCTGTTTTTATATTGTTTCATTATTCTGACTCCTTCTTTGCATTTTGCCAAAAGCTGCTTGCTATTCGTTCCAGTTCTGTCTTCCAGACAATAAAATAATCTGTCTGCTCTCTCTCCCACATGGTCAAACTTGAAAAAAAAATAGAGTTATCCTTTCCACACTAAAGCTTTTTCTTATCTAGGTCAAACACCCCCAGTTCCCTTAACCATTTCTCAAGTTACTAGGTAACAGAAAATTTACTCTCTCCTATTTGTACTCATCAAGGTATTCCTCTCATTATGTGTGGCTCAGAACGAATTAAATGTTTAATTGTGGTTTATAATTTCCCTTAACAAGGAAAAGCCAGAAGACTTGGGTCCTGGAATGACAATAGAAATTTTCAGTTGGGAATCAATTTCTTCTTGCAAAATAGAAATACTAGTTTCTTATTCCTCAAAATATGTCAGCTCTACTAGTACACAAAATCGTGGTATCAAACATAAAATAAATATAATCGATAGTGCTGTGAATATTGTAAAAGTGTGAAAGTGTGTTGTAAGTATTTATTATTTTCCACATTCCCTTAAAGATTAGTCTTTTTCTTTATTATATCTGGCTGAATATCCACTTTTTAAAAAATATATTTTATTGATTTTTTCCAGAGAGGAAGGGAGAGGGATAGAGGGTTAGAAACATCGATGAGCAAGAAACATGGATCAGCTGCCTCCTGCACACCCCCTACTGGGGATATGCCCGCAGCCAAGGTACATGCCCTTGACCAGAATCGAATCTGGGACCCTTGAGTCCGCAGGCCTACACTCTATCCACTGAGCCAAACCAGTTAGGGCCTAAATATCCACTTTAAAAAAATATTTTTATTGATTTCAGAGAGGAAGGGAGACGGAGAGAGAGATAGAAACATCAATGATGAGAGAGAATCATTGATTGGCTGCCTCCTGCATGCCCCCTATTGGGGATGGAGCCTGCAACCCTGGGCATGTGCCCTCGACGGAATCGAACCTGGGACCCTTTGGTCCACAGGCAGACGCTCTATCCACCGAGCCAAACCAGCTAGGGTGAATATCCACTCTTTACTCAGGAACTTTTGTCTCATGAGATATAATAATCCTAATTGTTATTTAATGTCTAATAAGTCCTAAAAACCATATTGGCGCTTGACCTATAATATTTTCTGTAATTGATATGACTTTGTGGAGGTAGTACAATAAACTCTATTTTATATATTAGGGAATTCCAATCCTGTACTTATGCAAGATCTATATATGTTCTTTTTCAATTTCCCTTATTGATTTTAGATTACTATTATCTGGTCCAATGGACTTCAAAGTTTCTTGAACACATCTCATTATTTGTTCAAAAAAATTAAGCAAAATTTTAGTAAGTTTATATATTTTTTTCTTATAAATTATATTTACACGTTCTAATGCATATGTATATATATATTTACACACACATATCAGTTATATATACTTAGTAGAATTAGAAAGTAAAAGGATGATCTATATTTAAATGGAAATTCTAAAATATTCTCAATGGGATATCCTGTTTGTCTGCAGATTATAGACAGCATGCTTCAAAACATCCCTACTATTTATTGCTCCATCAGGAGTTGGAAAACCAAGGCCCAAAGGCCAAATTTGGTTCACAGCCTATTTTTGTACAATCCATGAACTTGTAATGATTTTTATATTGTCAAGTGGTTGAAAAAAATCCAAAAAAATAATACTCTTTTTAATACATAAAAATATGATGAAATTCAAATTTCATTGTTTATAAAGTTTTATTGGAACACAGCCCCACTCATTTTCTGCCTATGTCTGTGTCTGTGCTTTGTCTATGACTACTTTCATGCTATAATTACAGAGATGATTTCTTGTAACAAAAATTGTATGGCTCACCAAGCTTAAAATATTTACTATATGTCATTTAAAAGAAAAAGCTTTTGACCCCTGCTACAGACCAATGAAATCTTACTTGTATCAGAAGGATGGAGACACTCTATGGAAATACAACCTTGTGTAGTTAGGGCACTGAATCAGAGTATGAGACTCAGGGTACATTGCTGGTTCTGCCTCTCATTACTTGCCCCTTAGAAATGATCTTCAATTTCTGCTCCTTCAGTTCTGCATTTGTAAAATGATGACACTGCACTGAATTAGCCCACTATGCTCCAAAGCCTTTCAGTTTTATACTTCTAAAATGTGCCACACATATACAAATACAGCTAATATGTATGCACCACAATTAGAACCAGACATATATTGTTCAAAGAGTCTTTCTAGACTTGCTGAGATAACTAACTATAGTAATAATAAAAATAAATCTTAGCATTGTTAAAACAGTAGGAATCATTTAATGTAAGGCTAAGAAATGTATTTTCAAATTGTTATGCTTGAAAGAACAGAACTGCAATTTAAAAAACGAATGCTTCAACATAAATAAATTATGAACTCCAAAACCATAAAAATGTAAATCTAAATTTAATGAGAAATTAAATACCCTAGAATTTACCATTAAATCAACAATTTCATCTTTTATTTTATTTTATTTTATTTTTTTATTGCTTAAAGTATTACAAAGAGTATTACATATGTCCCCTTTTTCCCCCCCGCCCTTGACAATCCCCTGGCCTCCCCTACCCCCCAGTGTCTTATGTCCATTGGTTATGCTTATATGCATGCATACAATTTCATCTTGATACTATAAAGTTTATTTCATCTTTTAGAAAGTCTCATAATAAATTTTTTTCCAAAGTTCTCTAGGTTGTATCTAGCTCTGTTTTTCCCACATGGTTTTTGTCTTACTCTGAAAAATGATTAAGATTAAAGGAATTACATAAGCAAGTACAGTACAGAATGTAATACTAAAAGCGAGTCATTTATAAGACTGCTGATTTTTTCAATAAATACAAATAAATTCCTTGTCTTTTTAAGAAGTAGGTGTGCAAATTTCAACTTTCTGAAAGTTTGGATTAATTTATTAATAGTAACAAGATATATTGTAGACTTTCTGCTAGAAAGCGTGTAATGGTGATTAAGAAATATTTCACCCGAAGCAGTTACAGCTTATAAAAGTATTACAGGAAAAGAATGCCAAATAACAGAGGTAGATTTTCCAGATGCCTAGGAAATCCCCGTTCTGTGTGAAAAACATTTGGAATCTAAATAAATTCTTTTAGGACAATAGTTTAGCAATTTCTCTCCTGCCTTATAGTTGTTGTCTAACTGTTGGTGAAAATGAGGGAGCATAGCATTCTCAGACATTGAGATGTGACTCTATTTGTGTAGTGACCTATTTCAGAAGAAAAAAAAATTGCATGCAGGTTCTAACAAGCACAAACATACTTAAAAACACAAGGAGGCAGACATTTAATGCCAGGCTTGTCTCAGAAAACTGAGGTGTGCAATTGCAACATGTATATGAAGTATCAAAAATGAATCTTCAAAACAAGTATACCAATGCACTAATGAGTTTACATCACAAACACAAATACTCTGATCTTGCTGCTGAACAATTCATTGCTTGCCATCAAACAAGAGAACAGGGAACGAGGAGATGAGAGGGTTGATGCTATTCCTGACCTCTTCAGTGAAATCTCTTCCACTAGACTACTGAGCACATGACTTTATAGTGGATCTTCATCTCTTTTTCAATTCTGTGTCCCCAGCCTTTAGCAGCATGACTGGCTGTTGACTAAACAAGGGCTGCATTGGGTACTGCTACATTAGACTCAAATAGTCTGCAACTCTACATTAGGTCAGTGTTTGAAAAATGACCATATTCACCATATTGCCTCAAAGTTATTTCCTGGTGACAAAGTAAGGTCCTGCTTAAGTTAATTAATTCCTAAAAAATTTCTGAGTATCAATCATTTGCAAGGAGTTTTTCTAGGCACAGGGGGAAAAAGCAATGAATTTTATTGGGAGAAGACAGGGCATAAATAAAGAATAAAATATCAATGCAATGTAAATGATGGACTTTGGGTAAATAATAATGTGCCAATTAGGTTCATCAGTTATAACCAATGTACTACTCCACTGTGTGATGTTAATAAGAGGGGAGACTGTACATGTAGGGGGGCAGGAGGTATATGAAAATTCTCTGCACTTTTCACTCTATTTTGGTATGAAGTTAAAAATTCCTTAACACTCGATTGAAATGTATTGTTAGCTTATATGTTATACTAAAGAAAAAGAAAACAATAAGGTAAATAGGAAATATTAGGGGATATTTAAACGATATATGATAATCACAAAAATTAGCTTGAAAGTTTTTATATACAGACTAGTGGCCCGGTGCATGAAATTCGTGTGTGTGTGTGTGGCGGGGGGGTCGCCTCAGCCCAGCCTGCACCCTCTCCAATAGAGGACCCCTTGGGGAATGTCTGACCGCAATCTGGAACCACTGGCTTCTAACTGCTCACCTGCCTGCCTGATTGCCCCTAACTGCCTCTGCCTGCCTGCCTGATTGCCCCAACCTCTCTGCCTGCCTGTCTGATCACCCCTAACTGCCCTCCTCTGCCAGCCTGATCTTGCACCCAACTGCCCTCCCCTGCCAGCCTGATTGCCCCTAACTGCCCTCCTCTGCCAGCCTGATCTTGCACCCAACTGCCCTCCCCTGCCAGCCTGATTGCCCCTAACTGCCTCTGCCTCAGCCCCCACCACCATGGTTTTGTCTGGAAGGAAGTCGGATGTCTGGAAGATGGCTGTTCAACATGGTCTAATTAGCATATTACCCTTTTAGTAGTATAAATAGATTATCTAGGATAAGATTGCTTAAATGGGGGGGAGGGGAGAGCCTTTTTCAGCAGGAGGAGATGCTCTTGGCAGACAAAAATGCATAATCCCTATATCTGGACTGATAGCCAGCCATACGCACTATACTGCCAAACCAGTCATTAAAAAATTGAACTGCTTTCTTACACCTTACACCAAACAGCTGTTGCTCTTAAAACCCCTCCTCAGCCCCCACCTTAGGTTCTGCCTTTGCAGTTCACCCATATTAGGTTCTGATTCGTCAGTTTCTATGCCAGTCAGCATCTCTGGGCCTATCTCCGGGCCTGATCAGAGAGGTGGGGCTGATCAGCAGTCCCTGTGTAGGTCTGGAGAGAAATGGAGGCGCGGCTGCTGGCCAGGCCGGGAGAGAAAGAGAGAGGCAAGTATTGATCAACAGCTGCCATGGATGCTATGGATCAGACCCTGCTTCTCACTGCAGACCTAACTCTGGACCTGATCCGAAGCCCCCACTGACTGCTTCCGGTGGGTCAAGCCTTTGGTCATTTTGGACGTTGTGGACCCTGGGTTTTATATATTAGGATGATTCTTACTCAACAATGGGGCTACAGCCTAATAAATCCATGCTAAATAAAAAATGTCATAAGTTGAAAATGCATTTAATACCCTTAACATACTGAACATTATAACTTAGCCTAGCCTACCTTAAACATGCTCAGAAAACTGACATTAGTCTTTAGTTAGGCAATTATCTTGAGTTTCATCTCAAAAGTAATTAAAAACTAATAAAAATGTCATTGTATACTGCACATATAAAGGTCAAAATGAATTGTAATGATTGATTTGGATTGTTTTCAATATTTTAAAAATTTAAAATTCATTCATTCATTTTCTCTACCTAATTTAAAATGTTAGTAATTGCTTAATGTTTATTATTTGTTGATTTTGAATTTTAAGTAATCTTAAACCAACAGAGCAGCAAATTTACTTATGAAATCCAATCAGGAATTAAAGAGATGACTCCCTTTAAATATTGCATTTAATTTGCTTTTGCCTCTGTCAAACACAACCAGTCATATTTTAAAAATGGGGTTACTTTACTCTCAAGAACAATATGTGGAAAATTGCCAGTTTCTTTCATGAAACTGCCCATTTGCTTGCTGCCGTATCACTTTACCACACAGACTGTATCAGTCTACACAATGTATGTGCCCATTTCTAACTTTTCTGCCAGAAAATTGTGTCACCTAATTACCAGATTTGGAGTCAACTGTATAATTCCAAGGTGTGCTTTAGTTTTTAGGTTATAGTAATTCAATAAACATGCTAAGGATCTTCAGTGAGTGAAGTATTAAGACTAGAATTATGTGAATACAAAATTAAAAAAAAAACCAAAAAACAAAAAACCAGCCTGTCTTCATTCTAGGAAACCTACTATCTTTGTCTGTTGGTCTAGTTACATATATGTCGGCTTCATACAGAATGCTATTACCCAGAACAGTCTAGACCCATTTTTCCTTGAAAGTAATCATGGTATTACCTACATTGACCCACAAAGGACAAAATTCATGTAAAGTTCTTGACTCTATAAATAGCAGTCATTTTTAATGATCTTATGGAGAAATTAAAATAAACTAGACAAGATTAAACAATTCAGAAATCTATAAAATCGTGAGACAAAACTTAAATAAATATTCTATCTTAAGTTGGTTATTTTAGGAAGCAGTAAATAATTTAGTAAAGTTGTCACTGTTTACATAATTTGCACAGCACTCTTTGGGCATTATCTCCTTAGGATAAGAGTTCCAAGAAATTTAGTATTATCTCTATAGGCACACCTTATTTTTGCCCACAATTGGTGTTTTACTGCTTGATTATTCAATTTATTTACAATTTCATGTTACTGATATCTCTTGGATTTTGGTGAAAGTTATATTCACCATCAGAAATAAAAAATAAAAAACAAAATATACAAGGGTAACAAGTAATTTCCATCTTACTAAATTCACATTTTAATTTTTAATTCTTGAATCTTTTCCTCCCCTTAATATGTTTTCTTTACTTGGATCCTAAGATATTTGTCTCACCTGCCTTTCTTTCTACATCTCTGTTGGCTCTTTTTCAGTCATGTTTGCAGGTAGTTTTTGAACTTCTAAACATCTTTGTCCTTTTTTCTATCTCTACCCTTACTAGCTCATGACTTCCTCTGATCTCATGAGTTTAAATACCAAGTAAATGTTTTCAAATGGTTCTCAAATTTCTATTCAGATTTCTCACCTGAACTTCACACTCTGGCATGCAATGGTCAAGTTGCTGTATCCATTTGCATATCTCGTAGTCATCTCAGTCTCAGCATGGTCAAAAACTGAACTCTTTCTGAATTGCAGCCTTTCTAATCTCAGTAACAGGAAACTCTTCTTCATCTTATTCAGGCCCACATTTTTGAAATAAACTTTCACTCAATTTTTCTCTTACTGTACATACAAGCCTCCAATTTAACAGCAAATATTACTGATTATACCTTGAAAATCTGTCCAGATTCTCAACACTTCCCACTCTTTCCATTGATACTACCCTGACCTGAGGCAAAGCTTCACGGCTGGTTTACTGCACTAGCCTCTGACTGTGCTCTCTGCTTCCATCCTTGCTCCACTGCCAGCTCCTTACAATACAGCAGAAAGACGGATCATATTTAAACCTGAGCCGGTTCATAATACTCTTCTGCACCAAATGTCCCTGTAAGTGAAACCCAAAGTCCTGGCCGTGGACTATAAGGCCGTACTTGATCTTCCAAACTTCCTCCTCACTCGTTCTTTTCCAGGCACCCTGGCCTCAGGCTTCTCCACAAACACGCCATGCGCACACCTGTGTGCCGCGGAATCTTTGCATTTGCTGTTGAACACATGGCTCACTCCCTCTCCATTTGCATGCATGTGCTCATTTGTCTACTGCCTTAGTCATCCTGTATTACTCCTAATCCTGCCCTCCCTGAAGACACTCCCTATGTCTCTTCCCAGATTTATTTTTCTCCTTAACACTTACAACATCTGACATACTAAGTATGTTATTTTTTTACTTTTGTGTTGTCTATATTCTCCCACTTAAATGTTAAGCTTCATGAGTCCAATATTTTCATCTGCTTGTTCATTGATATATCCTCCATACACACCAGTGCTCAACTCCTAGAAAGAACTCAAAAATATGTTATAGAAGTGAATAAGTAAATACAGGCTTGCAACTCATGTAGTTATTTAAAGAACATATGTTGATTCCTGTTTTGTGTCTTTACCACTCCAGTTTCTGTAGGCCTGGAGTATTTCTTGTTTTGGACTGACTTTAAATTCTACTCCAGTGACTTTGATCTTATAATTTAATGACAGGCCCATCTAATTCCAACTCTACACATTCTTGTTTCTAGATTCCCTGTGTCTAGGTCCCACCCACTTGGCAGGTGAGGCCTGTTTGCTCTGCTGACCTTGTCTGAAGTCACTTGCTATCCCGCCATCCAGTGTCTGTCACTTGAGTTTCTCTGCGCTAATTTATGCCAGTTTGGCTGGACTTTTTCAAATCTCCTTAAGGGATTTGTCGCTCTTGCATTTAGATACACCCAGAAATACAGTATCTGCCTCACTCTCAAAGACATGTCTGATTCCATTTCTCTGCCCTTTCCAGACTGCTTCAGACTGTTGTGATTGTCCCTAGTTATGTTTCAAGATCCAGGTATGCAGAATGCCTGACTCTTGCTTTTGTGATCTTTCACTTTCTGAGGTACAAGCCATTTCAGGTGAACTTGGATCTTGGCTTGAATGAGGGGAGATAAACTTTGGGAGCTCAAAAGTTCATGTTAGCAGGGAAAGGAAAACGTGGTACCTGTTGCTGGGTTCAGGTGATGTGTCTGAGTTGTAGACCATTCTAATGGTCCGGCATACCCCTTGAGTGGGCACCTAATAATAGCACACCTTGGCTCTCCTTGGTTAGAAATGCAAATGTTTTGTTTGATTTTAAAGACTAGGTCTTGTGAGAAAAATGTAGGTAAAAACAATTTTTGTAAAATCTGTAAAATGCTACAATTGAAGTTGTAAGCTTAAACAAGCAAGCAATACCCTGGTATTTCCTGGGGAATTCTAGAGTTTCACATGGCTGATAGAGATTGAATATGGGGAAGTGATTAGAGGTAATATAAGAGTCTGGCAGATGTGATTAGGCAATATATAGATAGAGAAACCAGAATGGCTTCCAGATATTTTATAGGATGCATAAATTCCTTAGTAATATAAATTCAATTAAAAATTACAATGTGATATCACATTGCACTCATTTGGAGATGGGTATGTTCAAGTGTTGGTAAAGCATGGAAAACCACGAACTCTCATGAATTCCTAATGTATCGAGCCATCTGGAAATATATCTGGTGGTACTGAATGAATTAAGTATGCATGTTGCATGTCATTGGAATGGAATCTCTGATAGAAGTGTTTTGCTACACAGGCTCAGAGAATGACTGCTTTGAAGTGGCCTACAGTTCCTTGCATGTGGGAGCTACTTCTATAAAATAATAAAACTAATATCCATGCACCACCAAAATTGCTCCTGGGAAGAATTTAGTTTTTTAAATAGGTAACTGAGCTTTGCTTTTTTGTCTTGTTTCCATCTGGCATTGTACTTTGCCACCACATTCATTTTGCACCTTAGCAATTCCTATCTTATTTTTCTCCATCCACTTATCCTTACTGGTTCTCTATCTTTTATTGTCTCACTGTAGTATTCACTCCAACTACTAGACTTATGCTATGCATTTAGTCCATTTATTTTTAATATTTTGTTTCACATACTTTACCATTAGAGTTTAGGTTAATATTTTGGTTGCAGTAATTCTTTGTTTTCATAAGTCAATTGGAAAAATAGCATATCCCTACTTTATAATATGAGAGGCTTCTTCTGTTATTTCTATCCAGTATGTTAATTTTGATTCCCTGAACACCACAATTAAGTGGAAACTTTAATCAGGAAAATTTTCCTGAAGTAGGTTAGTTGGGAATAGATGTTTATTATGTGTTGGGGGAAATAAAAAAGGAGGGCATTCTAACTAATGAGAAACTCAAAGGCATGCGGATAAGTAGCATGGAAGAATGGAAAGTTGGCTGGATTTAGCTAGAGGGGAGAGTCAGTCTGTACTGAGAAAAGATAAAATTAGAGAGGCACAAAAGTGCCAGTTGACAGAGGACCTTGAATTATAGGCCAAGAGTTTAGACTTGATATAGTAGGAGTAGCTGATTCTTGAGCAGGAAGGTGATGTGATAAAAATGGCATTTGCAGAAGATTATTTTGGCAGTTTACAAAGGAACAATTGTAGCAAATAGAGACTGGAATTAGGATCACCAGCAAAGAAGCTACTGTAACCCTTGAGTGAATGGAATAGGCTGAAGTCATTGAAAAGGGGAGAAAATTATGAATATATCCGACACTATGAAGCAAGAGATTTCAATGCTTGGCTCTTGATCATCTATTTCAGAATTGCCTGGGACATTTGCTAAACATTTATTTTTCTGTACTACACACCATACTCTTTAATGTCATGCTTTCAGGTGAGGACTGGGAATGAGCATTTTAACAAGTTCTCTATGTGATTTTTTTTTCGCATGGAAGTTTGAGGAGTTCTTCTTGGAGGGAGAATTAAGAGAACATTTTGACTATACTTGAGAGTGAAGGAGGGAAGACAAGAGTACAATGATTACATGGCAGCCAGGCTCAGAAAGAGAGGTAGAGTGTTTAATAGAAAAATATTTACTAGATCTTATATTTTAAAGGAATTTCAGGTTCAGAGTAAAATTGAGCAGCAGGTATAGAGAGTTCCCATGTACCCTCTGCCTCCCTCACATGCACAGACCTCCCTTATTCTCAACATCCCTCGCTGGAATGGTTCACTTGTTAACTGATGAACCTACATTGACATGTCTTTATCACCCAGAGTCCACAGTTTATATTAGGGTTTACTCTTAGTGTTGCACATTCTGTCAATAAAAAGTTTATAATGGCATGTATCCACCATTATAGTACGACACAGAGTAGTTTCACTGCCCTAAACGTCCTCTGTAGTCTGTCCATTAATCCATTCCTCCCCCTGAACTCCTAGCAACCTCTGATTCCTTTACTCTCTGCATAGTTTTGCCTTTCCCAGAATATCATGTAGTTGCAATCATGCACTATGTAGCCTTTTCAGACATGCTTCTTTCACTTTGCAATGCACATTTAAGTTTCCTCCATGTACTTCCTTCCATTACTTGGTAGCTCATTTCTTTTAGGTGGCGAATACTATTCTGTTATCTGAATATACCATAATTTATTTATCCATTCACCTACTGAAGGGCACCTTGGCTGCTTCTATATTTTGGCAACTATGAATAAAGCTGCTATAAACATCTGCATGCAAGTTTTTGTTTAGACATATGTTTTCAACTCCTTTGGATAAATACAAAGAGCATGATTGATGGATCATATGGTAAGAGTATGTTTTGTTGTTTAAGAAACTGCCAAGCTGTCCTCTAATGTGGCTGTACTAGTTTGCATCCCCACCAGCAACGAATGAAAATAGAAATTTGAAACAAACTGAGTAACTATGATGGAATAGATGCTAAAGTGTGTTGCAGCATGTTAGAATCAAAATGAAGATAAAAATATTCATGGAAGTACCCTTGATACAATGAGAAAATTAGTGGGCAGTCTTTATTAAACACAATCATTTGGAAAACATTGCACTGGATGAAATTTTAACCACTAATTGCTGGATGCTGCTTTACATAAAAAATAGACCATCCAAGACCTAGGTGTCCCCAGTTTTAAGTGGGAGACAGAAGAAAATTCATTAGACTAGGAAGAGTGGCAAACAAAAATGTAGAAAATAACTTATGACTGACATATGAGAAAACCTGGGAAGGAGAAATATTTAAAATGATTAAAATGGAGAGAAGGGATTTGTCAGGTGTGCACTTTATGAGATCCTTGGATTTCATGTCACAAGCCGTAGTAGTTTCTTTCCCAAACTTGACTTGGGACAGACATAACTTGGTGCCCTTATAGAAACCTCAGACTTCCAGGTTGCAATCCAGAACGGAGTCAGAGTATCCTGGATAAAAGTGCAGAGACTGGTATTTGGCAGGTTTCTCAGGTGATTTTTATGATTGCTCAGAGGCTGATTATTTCCTTTGGAGATTCATAATTCTCAGCCCACAGAGGGATGGTGGTGTATGTTGAGATAACACAGATATAAAACATAGACTTGTTTCAGGCATAGCTCACGGACGTAACATAAAGCACAGACAGGAGTACTTTCCTAGATTGAAAGAGAGCACGGGTTCTCGGTGCAAGGTGATTTTGTCCCCTAGGGGACATGTGGTAACATCTGGAGATAATTTTGAATGTTACAAACTGGGGTAGAGGGTAGTTCTATTCACATCTATTGGGTGCAGACCAGTGACCATGTTAAACATGGTACAATGCAAAGGATGGCCCTCACCTTCCAACAGCAAAGAATTATTGGCCCACCATGTTGGTAGTTGTAAGACTGATAAACCATAAAATAAAGAACAATGACAGTTAAATGCAACATATGCATCTAGTTTGGATTACAACTTAAAATTAAAAAATAACAGTGGCCGCAGCAATAAAAGACATCCTCAGTACAGTGTGGAGACCTTGTGCATGGGTAGTTAGTGTATAATACAGAATTATTATTTTTCTAAGGTGTCATGTTGTAGTTACGAAAATGAATGCTTTTTTGATATGCATGCCATAGTCTGAACCTAGTTTCAAATGATAAAACAAACAAAAAAAAGCAATGTACATGCATGTGCATATATATCTCTGGAGAGCCACAGCATACATGTGATAAAATATTAATTATTTTTAATATAGGAATAGGTACATAAATATGTATTTATTATTCTTTCAATCTTTCAGTATGTTTGAAATTTGTGCATTAAAAAGTTGTGGAAAGTGCCATTATAAGTTTTTTTTAATAGTATATGCTTTAGATTTGGACAGACTGGTTCCTGAGACTTGGTTAGATGCTGAAATTGTCTCGAGTGCCATCTTTATACTGCACTAGGTCATTTCCACTGCTCCTTGCTTTTAGTTTTTTGAAGTTTCTGAGATGTGTTTGCTGACAGGAGCAACGGTTAGGCATTTGACATGTTACTCAATGAAGAATCCGACATCTCTGACCAGTCTTTTATTTCACTTCTTTCTCTCATCTAAATGGCTTTTGCTGGGAGTGGAGTGGGGGGCATGAGATTCCAGACTGCCTCACTGGAGGGAATCTTTCACCTCCACACCTCCACTGTCCAGTACAATTACCTGTGTGAGAAACTGCTCCATAGCTTTCAAAACCTCTCCCTTTAGGCACAGGAAACAGGAAAGGAGCTGGAGATCCACACTGTTTTGCTTTATTCCAACTACCTAAACCCTACCACAGCCACTTTCTTAATCATGATGTGATAACTGGAGTGACCGCATTCCTGCTGTGGAGAAGCTGTAATCGCTCTTGCTCTCTTACTTACCCTGCCATACATTCCAGGGCAATCAACAATTTTGCTGAAGTAGGTCTTTCAGCTTTGGACAGTTTATAAATTGTTGCAGCGTTTATTCAATATACTCTCTCTGAACATCTAAAAATATTTTTCAGGGTTTTATAGTACCTTGCATAATAAGGAGTGCTCTTAGTTACTTGAGGGTTTAATAGAGCACAAGTTTGAAATATTGTATTTTCTACAACTGGTCAACATATTTAAATATTGCTGATAGGAGGAATGTATATGAAATTAAGTCAAAACATTTTGAAAAGAGTCTAATTAAAATAAGTTTCATGTAAATCAAATTCTGGGTAAACAGATGCAGGTATACAAATTCACTAAATATACTTTCTTGCCTCTGATTTAAATAGTTACATATTGGTTATTATTTATAGTCATAGATACATATTGTCAGCTGATTTTTTAGCTACAATGAGAATCAAATACATTTTTACAAAATAGGCTGGTGCCTTAAGTGGCTTCTGATAATGACAGATGATGGATATGTTATATTTTTCAGAACAGAACTAAAGATGCTCTTTTCTCATACTTTCAACCTTTCTGAGGTCTGAAACCCAGGTGGGCTGGTTTCTATGCTGGGGTTGATTTCTAATTATGTATTCTAATATATGTATTATGATGTCAAACATTATCTATCTTAAACAGGCAAGCTGACTCTTGACTTTAATCTGTATTACATTTATAAGAATCTGAAGGTCTTTATTAATTCTTTAAAAAACTCCTATATACATAAAATGTCTGAACACATATGCTGAGCACAGTAGTCTAACTGAATACTTATTGAGTGAATACTTTCAGACTTTAATATTCTGTTTAGGGATGAAGCCACTTCTCAGAAGTGTTACAATGTTATATTAGCATCAACTTTCCAAGTTAAGTTAGACTCTTCCAATGAAATTTCCCAAATTAAAAAGGTTCCAATGCAAAACCCTATTTCATTAGGAGAGCTTCACAAATATATTTACCATCTTAGATCACTGAGGTGTATACTTTTTAAATTGATTATTTTGCAAAATTATACATATTCTAAAATCTAATGCACGTATATTACACTAATGATTATTTTAAGTAATTAGTAGTAAAAAGCTGAGTTATACTTTTTATAGTTAGAGTTGAAATATTTTTCTAATCAATATTTCATTTGATGCTACAATAATCATGACAATTTAAATTGCAGATAGTCAAGATATTCACTTTAATTTTACATTTTCTTGGAGTTCATAGTAAGATAATACGATAAAAAGGGGGACAAAATACTATGTAGTGTTATATAGCAAACCTATGTGTGTGAATACATAGACAGACACACAAACAAAAGTCTGAAAAGAAACATACTCAAAGTTTTAACAGCATTTATACCCAGAGATTGATAATACAGAGGAAATGGGGGCAGGTTGTAATTTTACAGCAACATACATTAAATAGTAACGTGCATAAGTGTGCCTTCCAAAGCCAATGAACACTTAAATTGCTTGATATTAGGATTCTATAAAGAACCTAAACTTCTTAAAATGCCAGCGTATGTGTTGGGTTAAAGATATTTCTGATAGCAGTCAAGGTCAAGTATTAGCTTGCATACAGCACAACCTAAGTCATCCTCTCAAGGCAATGCATCAAATATGATCATGTGATCAGTAAATCGATGACTCTGTCACTGTTAACTAAAGGATTTAACTTGCAACCTACTTCTTGGCCAGGTTGCCACAAAAGTGACATCAGACAAATCAAACAATTTCAGTATTTTCAACCACAAACAATAAATGGCAATGTAGTGACACTGGCAAAAACATCTTGGAAATCTTGTAGAGGAGATAGGATCAGAGACTACATGGCAAACAGGTGAGTTGATGGCAAGCCACTGCAAACAGGAGCAGAAAAACTGTTTTAAAGTCTTGTTAAAGTGTAACAACAATCATAGCATACATTGAAATGTAAAGCAAAAATGTAGTTTGCCCACTTACCTGAGCATACTAATCAGAAATAAAGAGCTTCATTTTGAACAATAGTACTGAATGAACCATAGGTCTCAAAACCAAAGGTTGTAGTTTACTGTGTATAGAAGATGCTCCTTCATGGACTCAGGTGGGATAGAGTGCAGACTATCATTATTGGTACATTGAAATGCACATAGGTAATAACACAATTATTACAAACATCTCTGATCATGGCCAAAGAGTCAATAAATTGTGTTAATATTAAAATACATGCATTTATTTGTACCTGTTAAATGTGAGGTGTTATTCTATGGTTACAAGTAGAAATAAGGTAAGAATTTTCTTCCAAAATTTCAACCTTTTCGAGGAAGAGCAGGACGTATTGAAAATACCATGTCATAATATAGGTGTGTACAAAGAGATTTGGAGGCAGAAGATTGAGAAGTCATATGTGACGTCATCTTTGCACTAGATTTTGAATTACAGTTTTCTCTGTCCAGTGACAATTGTCTCAGGCAGGCATTTCCTGAGGCTGTATGGCACATTTCTCAGCAAAAGCTACCAGTGAATCAAATATTTTAAATACTTTAGATACTGCATATGTGTAAGGCAAAGCTAATGTTTGTAAGCTTCTGCCTATTTCCAAGGAACAGAACACAGGTGATTTAGGATTAGAAGTTCAACTTCTTTCCAAAACAGGCCTGGTTATTATTCAATGATAATTCAATTTAAAACCCAAAAGTTTAATTTGAAAGGTAATATTGAGTCTACGTGGCAGCACTACACTGCTTTAATGACATTCAAACAACGTACTGCAGTATGATGGCCGGCTAACAATGTGGTCAGATCTGTGTGTCTGTCCTGATTGCTCGGGACTTCAAATTCTGACTAAACTTGAGAAAATAACTTTGAAAAATCTTTTCAAAAGAAAGTAAAATGTCTGATATTTTAGCAAAACTTTCTACAAATTATAAGTTTATCCCATTTATGATTTAGATCTAAGAATGTATATGAAGATCACATGGATGTAAATGTGTGCTCATACAGAGGAGGACGCTGAGACTCAGAAAGCATTTCAATAGCGCATTCAACAGGCATGGCAATAGCTAAATGTTTATTGAGGTTCAGCACTTCAATAATAGTCAGAAACCTCATTCTTACACTTTTAATAATGGATAGTAAACTAGTAAAAACATCAACAAGGAAATAGAAGACTTGAATAGCACTTGAAACTAATGAACCTAACACATCTATAAAATATTCCACTAAAAATCAGAAGACTATATATTCTTCTCAAGTGTACATTGAACAGTCCCTAGGATACTTTATATGTTAGGTCATAAAACAAACCTCATTAAATGTAAAAGAATGGAAATAATATATGTTTGCTATCATAGTGGAATAAAATTAGAAAACAATAACAGAAATTTGAAAAACTCACAAATACGAGGAATTACACAAAATGCTCCTAAACCAAGCAGTCAAGGAAGAGGTCACCAGAAAAAATTAAAAATACTTTGAGAGGAATAGAAATGTAGACACAACATTCAAAAAGTTATGGGACACAGCTAAAGCAGTGCTTAGAAGAAAATTTATAGCTATAAATACCTATACAGAAAAAGAACATCTCACATTAATGACCTGACATTCTACATAAGACACTGGAAAAGAAGAGCAAAGCAAACTAAAGCAAGCAGAAGGAAAGAAATAATAAAGATTAAAGTGGAATGTATTAAAATAGAGAAGATAAAAAAGAAAATAAATAAAAGCAAAAGATTATTCTTTAAAAAGATCAACACAATCTACAAGCCTTTATGTAGACTGACCAAAAAGGAGGGAGGAAAGGTGAGAGGAAGGGAGGGAGGGAGGGAGAGATTACTAGAATCAGAGATGTGAGAGAAGATAGTGCCGCCAACTTTTCTGAAATAAAAAGCATTGTAAAGAAATACTATGAACAATTATAATCAATATAGTAAATAACTTAGGTGAAATGGGCAAATATTTATAAAGACACACTATTAAAATTGACTCAAGAAGAAACAGATTTATGACAAGTGATTAAATTAGTAATATAAAAATACCCAAAGAAAAGACCAAACCGGGATTCTGGCTTCACTAGTGAATTCTAGCCAACATTTAATAAAAAATTAATAACAAATCTTCAAAAATTCTTGTGAGAAACCAAAGAGGAGGGTGACTTCCTAATTCATTCTATGAAGTCTATATAACCCTGATACCCCAAACCAGATTAAGACATCATAAGAAAAGTGAACCACAGATGAATACATCTTGTGAACGTAGATGCAAAAATCTTCAACAAATTATAGCAAACCGAATTCAGCAACATATATACAAAACTTATGCACTATTACCAAATGGAATTTATACTAGGAATGTAAAATTGGTTTAGCATACAAAAAATACTTAATACACCATATCGATAGAATAGAAACCATAATTAATACATCACACCAATAGAATAGAAGCCAAAACCATACCATATTCAGCTTTACAGATACAGAGAAACACATTTAAAAAATTCGACACTCATAATACAAAAATGTAAAGAAACAGAATGGTGCCTCCTCAAGCTTTATGGACATCTACAAAAATCCCACAGCTTGTATCATGATGAGTGATGAAAGGGTGTTCCTCCTAAAGTTAGGAACAAGTAAAGGTCCTCAGCTCTCTCCTCTTTGATTCAATATCCTGCTGGATGTTCTATACAGCACATTTAGGCAAGAAAAACAAATCAAAGACATCCAAATGAAAGGTGGAAATACAATGATCATATTCATAATTGATATGCTGTATATAGAATATCCTAAGAAATCCGCTAATAATTATTAGAGCTGAGTGAGATCAATAAGGTTGCAGAGTAAAGGAATAATACACAAAAAAATCAATTCCAATTCTGTAAAATTACAATGAACAACCCAAAAATGAATGAAGAAAATAATTCAATTTACATAAAAAATAAATTATATAGAAATACATTTAACAAAAGGAATGTAAAACTTATACTCTGAAAACTACAAAACATTGTTAAAAGAAATGAAAAAAGGCTAAATGAATTAAAAAAACAGCTTTTGTTCATGGATCTAAAGATCTAATATTGTTAAGATGACAATATTCCCCAAATTGATCTACAGATCCAATGCAACCTCTACTAGAACCCCAGCTGACTTCCTTATAACCAAGCTAATTTAAAAATTCATATGGATCACATGGAACTAAAAATAATCAAAATAATATTGTAAAAGAACAAATTTAGAAGCTTCATATTTCTCAATTTTGAAACTTATTCTAAGTCAACAGTAATCAAGAAAATGTAGGACTGACGTAAATTAGATAGAATTGAGAGGTCAGAAATAAATCTGTGTGTCTATGATCACCTGACTGTCAACAATGGTACCAAGACCATTCAACAAGGAAGTAATAATTCTTTTCAGCAAATGGTCCTGGGACACTGTGCGTTCTTGCCAAATAATTAAATTGGATCATTATCTCACAGTATATACAGTCTACAAAAATTAACTTAAAATCAATCAAAGACCTAAATGTAAGAGCTGAAACTATAAGAATCTTAGAAGAAACATAGGAGTGAATCTACATCACCTCAGAATTTACTATGGATTCTTAGGTATAACACCAAAAGTGTGAGCAACAATAGGAAAAAGGATAAAGAGGACTTCATAAAAATTAAAAATATTTGTGTTTTGAAGGACACTGTCAAGAAAGCAAAAATGCAACCCAAAGATTGGGAGAAAATATTTGCAAATCATATATCTAATCTAGGACTTACATTTAAAATATACAACACTATTTAGAACACAATAATAGACACAATTATAGACACAATAATAGAACACAATAATAGCCCAATTAGTAAGTAGTAAAAAGATCTGAACAGACATTGTTTCAAAGAGAATATACAACCCCATAGTCATCAAGGAGCTGCCGATCTGAACCACAATGTGATACTAATTCATATATCTAGGGTGGCTATAATAAAAGGTAGAGTTGATGAGGATTTGAAAAAATTGGATCCCTCAGACATTGCTACTGAGAATGTAAAATGGTAGTCACTTTGGAAAACACTGTGGCAGTTCCTCAAAATGTTAAACATATAGTATTATTTGACACAACAATTCCTAAACCGAGAGAAATAAAAATATATGTCCACAGAAAAATTGGTTGCAAATGTCCATTGTTGCCTTATTTGCAATAGATCAAAGGCAGAAACAACACAAATATTAATCAATTGATGAATGAATAAATCAAATGAATAGAATGTTATTTGGCCATAAAAAGACACAAAGTACGGATGCATGCTACAGCATTAAAAACATGCTAAGTGAAAAAAGTTAGTCACAAAAACCTGTATGTTCTATTATTACATTTATATGGTACATTTGAAACCTATATAATTTTATCAGCCAATGTTAATCCAATAAATTTAATATATATATATTTTAAAATCCAGAATAGGTCGTTCTATGGAGAGAGATAGTTGATTAGTGATTGTTTAGGGCTGGTAGGATTGAAGGGTAGATGGGCAATAGCTTAAAAATACAGGATTTTTTTGAACTGATGAAAATGTTCTAAAATTAGCTGTCGTGAAAGTTGTACATGAGTATTCTAAAAATGATTACATTATGTACTTCAAATGGGTGAATTGCAAGGTATGTAAATTTTACCTCAAAAATATATTTTAAAAAACAAGATTTGAGGCCTCCAACAGACAAGTAAAAGTTGTGGTTAAATAAAATAATTTTGCTTTACAGTTATATATTGCCTCATGATTTTCAAATATATTATCTCATTTGATCTTAGAGACAACCATGAGAAAAAACATTAAACTACATAGTAGTTCAGGGATCCAGCAATAATCACTCAATTTTAATGCAGAGGTTTACCTGGAAAAAATTAACGATATACAAGCACGCTAACCTATTGTGCCACTGGAGATGGAAGATTTCACTTTGGGTGGTGGGCACCCACTGCAATAAACGATGATGTATCATAGCAATGTACCCTTGAAGCCTTATAATCTTATTAACCAATATCAGCCCAATACCTTTAATTTAAAAATCAATAATATAAATTGATATTCTTTTAAATGTTAAAATCTCATTTAGACAATTTTTAATTGTCTATATAGCGAATAGTAATTAAGCAGTCAATAGGTTTCTGGCTATGTTCCTCAGTTTAAAAGTCTTTCTTTTTATTTGTTTGCTTGATTTTGAAAAATGATGAAGAGAAAACCAACATGATATTTTACTTTTGCAAAATAAAGTTTTTGGTTCCTTTAAGTTCCTAATCATTTTAGGATAACACTTCCCATAATTCTTTCCTTATAAGATTTCTAGCAACTATTTATTTTAGCCCTTTCAATACAATTATGAAACATGATGTCTATTTTATTGGATCTTGTTTTTCTCAGTGGAAGACAAAACTATCTAAAAGCTAAGTAGCTCTCCAAATATTATTTCTAATGAACGGGATCTGCTTTAAAAAAAAACAACACACAAAACTTGTGGAAAACTAAAAGGAGGATGTGATGTGTCCTTTGCATACATGTCTGTACTAGATCGCATTGCCGGAAATATGATTTAAGTAGAGCATGTACAACCTGTTTTTCTGGTAATTGCAAACCAAGGCATTTGTTTTCGCAACTGGAAAAAGCTACTGCCATTTTAAGCATTTTTCTGGCCCTGCTGAGTTAAGTCCATGACACCAAAATCCCAACAAAGGTAATTTCAAACAGAGCATCCTGCTGCTATCTATTCCTTTTGCTGAGTTTCTTCCTTTTGAACTGCAGGACTACTGACTAAAAAGGAAGCCTCTCTCCACACTGTCAGGCTTACTTTTCTTTAGAGCACAGGCCTCCAGAATACTCTAATCATGCCAGGAAGTCATAGGGAACTAAAAGGAATTTGTGCACAATGTAGAAAAATTATTCTTGGCTTCTCTGTCTCTCCTCTTTCTTTACTACTTAATTCATCAGCTAAAAACGATTCATGCATCCTTATTTCTTATACATTTTACAGATTAATTTCATGTAGATGCACAAGTTTTAAATTCACACACAGAATATAACTATTATGCTTAGTGGAGGGAACCAAAGCTAGTTTTAAATTAGTCAGTCTTGCGGAAACCGGTTTGGCTCAGTGGATAGAGCGTCGGCCTGTGGACTGAAAGGTCCCAGGTTCGATTCCGGTCAAGGGCATGTACCTGGGTTGCGGGCATATCCCCAGTGGGAGATGTGCAGGAGACAGCTGATCGATGTTTCTCTCTCATCGATGTTTCTAACTCTCTATCTCTCTCCCTTCCTCTCTGTAAAAAATCAATAAAATATATTTAAAAAAAAATTAGTTGGTCTTAACTTTTAAAATTGTGCACATGGATAACCTTAACACTTTTTAGTAATACAGGCAGTTTGTTTGTTGACAAACTGTTTTCCTAAAAGTGTCTATCCATAATAAAAGTGTGAGACCAGAGCAAAAGTACATGGAAACATTGAAGCTAATTGAATGTATTGTTTTTTATGTTCATATTGTAACATTCACTATTCTCCAAATGCTTTGTTAGTCAATAGTAGATATGAAGAACTATTCTGAGTCCTTGAGATAAATTGCTAGTGGGAGAAACAGAAAAATTGTAACGTAGGAAATGCTCCAATAGATACCTGATTACAGTAGAAGTAATGAGAAAGGAAATTAAATCCTGACTACTTAAATCTGAAAGAATTAATTTCGTGAAGAAGGATATACACAAAAACATATATGTGCACATAAGCTCACAGAAAGAATTTCCAAGTATGGGAAACCAAACTCGGGGTAGTCATGTAACTGCTTACTGTGTCACGAAATGATGGGAGGTTCAATATGGCTGCACCAGATGGTTTTTTACAGCTCAGTCCCTTAATTCAAATGAGTGGCTATAACAGTGCTGGGTCAAAACTCATAGGATTTTCCTATATCCAGCTGAATAATTTCAATTTACTCAATCAGTAAGAAGTCAATAGGAAGGTAATATAAATTTTAATCAGAGGGTAATGGTGGCAGAGGATGTACTAGAAGATAGGTTCCAAAGGAATGTAAAATAAGTTATTACAATAGTCTAGGAGGCACTGCACAACTAGAGTTGATGCTGCTACTTCTATTACTACTAGTATTGCTATTACTACTGCTACCACTGCTATTGGATAAGATTTATTGAGCCCTTACCATAAGCCAAGGACTCCTCTAAACTTTTAACATGTACATTTACACTTAACGCTCACCACAGAATGAGAAGGGACAATTAGAACTTCTTATTTTCCCCATTCTTTTCTGCATTTTGTATTTGCCACACGATTTCATCTAGATATCCAGCTTCGTGCCTTGCCTTCTTCATCTTAGGTCAATCACCTTCCTCCTCGCCTTTTCTGTTCTGCCTCCCAAAGGTCTGATTCACCATCCTCGCTGATCTCACATCAGTATCCTCCATTACTTTGAATCCTTAACATTTTATTGGAGCTTCCCAGAATTCCAGCCTGAGATCCATGCTGTAGCCCACATGTCTGTTCTGTATTTATACAGTTGAGTACTCTGGACAATATCCCTCAGATATGCTGATTGGCACAATAACGGCTCAAGGTTTCCCATCATAGCAGGGCTTTCAGCACCACTGACTGACCTTTAAAGATCTGTCATCAGCTTTGCCTTTTGCTTCCTTGCTTGTCGATTTTGACACATTTGCTACAGTCCACGAATCATCTACTCAAACAGGTAACAGTCATCGCTGTAACTGAGGGAAATTACTAAACCTAATCATGCTGCTCCTCTGCTTAAAGCTTTTTAGAAGTAGTAGTAGCAGAAGTGATGATGCTAATAGATCTAGTCTAGAGATACAAATTTTGGAGTCATTAGCATACAGATTTTACTGAAAACTATGGTGAGTGAGTGGAATCACCATTTTCATAAATGTTTTTTTAATTTTCATAAAGACTAGCCATAAATAGGAATTTCATAAATACTACCAATCAGAGTAGTATCTCATAGTTTCATTTCTATGCTTTAAATTTAAGAACTCAGAAATTCAGTTTCCCATGTATACACCATTTGCAGTATTTAATTTTTTAATAATAAAGAAGAGACATTATTATTTCCAAGAAATTTTCACAAAATGGATTCATGGCCTCAAATTTACATAATTGTTAGACAAAATTCATTAATAGACTAAGTTTCAACATGAAGACCAACTCTTTTCAAAATACCTAAGATGCTTTGATGAAAGTATAAACATCCCCCTTTTACTACTCACCTTATTTTCATTTGTACGGCTTTTCAACAGTAAATGTACTCTCCATGGGATTTGACCTTTCTCAGAAAAATAAGATTCAAATGTTAACAAGTATCTGACATTGTATATCTGTAAGGAAGTTTATGATTCAGTGTCACACAAATTTTTAACCTCACGTGTCACTGTTTCTGCTTCTACATTTATGTTCTTGTATATATCAATATCTGAATTTGTCTCTATGTCTCTATTTCGAAATATACTAGTAAATGTGCTTGTTTGTGGTTTGCCTTTATATTAGCAAAAAAAATCAATGACCGGAAGAGGTTCTCAGAGGATTCAGGACAGCTTCATTAGGCCAAACAGAAAACTAGAATTTCCCTGAGGTAACAGTTCAATTCCTCTATAGTTGAACTATGGTTTCAGGCCATTTTTTTTTAAATTAATGAAAAGGTTCTTTATTCCTGAGCACTTTCAATTTTGGCTAAAAGGAAGTAATTTATTTTGTTGTATATTCATATGAGCTGAGCTTCAGGAAGCAGTGATATGATAGGTCAGTGAAACTTCTACATTGATTAATTGTTCTCTTTATCTTCACTTCTGCAGGAGTTGGTTTTTATCATCACCAGTAAAGGGGCCAGAATACTACTTAGAAAGAATGAGGAATTTTACCCTAAATGTTCAAGAAAATTCTTTAAAAATAACACTTTCAAAAATACAAAACATGCTCTACTTCTTTTGTATTTTTGCTTGTCTGTAACAGTGAGAGCACACACCTGAATGATGTTACTTTGGATTTTTGACGGGGATGACAACACTGTTCAGGACCTGTCCTGTTTTTACGCCAAAAGGCTTATATATCTACTTAAGGGCAAAACGTTCTGTACCTCATGAGCAACTGCAATATGTGTTTCATGCCTGAGACTTAATGGAAACGCCTCAGGTATTAAGCTAAAAAGTGAATTATTATGTCAATTAAAACCATTAATTGAGGTAATTACAAGAAGATCATAGTTTATATAGACTTTAGTTATAATTTATATAATTATCTTCGGGTATAAAGAAAGAAATAATGAAGCTGTTTATATAATGTGTTTACCTCGCTGAAAATCGCAACTGCGAGAAGCTGCACACTCACACTCAAAGTACCAATTGGACCTGGATTTGCCACAGATCCACTTGTAAGCTAATGAATGCCCCCAGGACAGGGTGGTTTGGATAGAATACCAGGCTTCTAAACACACAAATATCGCCAAATCAGATGCCTTAATTTTGACTTGGTTTGAAATGAGTCTCCTTTAAGTATAATTGCTAACCTCTAACACTATGCTCTCCTGGTGGGGAGCCGGAAGGTATTGCTGCATGTATGAAACATGAAACCTGGTTCTGACTTTCTTAAACTAAATATATAGAGTCAAATTTCATTTATTGATCACTGCAAGGAAGGAGTAAAAGATGAAATAAAGGAAGCAGACAGCATTCTACATGTACATTTTTCAATTTCTTCTTTGCATTCCCAGAAGAAATATAAGCAAAACTAGCTTGCTGGTGTGTTTTTTTTGGTGGTTTTGAGTCTTCGTTAGGAGCACAATCTCTGGAGCAAACTTCTGGCTTCCTCACTTACACAGCTGCATGACCTTGGTCATGTTAGCTATTCTCTTAGCCTCAGTTTTTTTACCTATAAAATGAAAATCTGAAAATAATACTACCTACCTTATAGACATGTTACAAGGATTAAATGTTCTAATAATTGTGAAACACAAAGTGTTTGTGTTTGACATACAATGAGCATTATATAAATGCCAGCTATTATTATTGGTACAGGGAAATGTTGTATAATTCAGTGTAACTGTTAGTCATCAGAGGTCCAAAGGAACTACCAAGGTCAGAGGAAACATTCCACTTGAGAGCAATCTCCAGCTCCTCTTCAGATTTGGGGTAGGTAGACTGATGTCCCAAGGGATCATATCTGGTTATTACTGAGATAGTTGAAAGACAATAGTGCTCTACAATTGGGGAAGCTCTCTTTCATTCGTTGATTCCACAGAAAATACTTTTTGTTCTTATAAATCTGTCTTGAGATTTCAACGCTTGTATTGGAATCCAAGGTGTGCCTGGGTTTTCTTTAGTTATATTTTCCCACTATAGAACTCTCACTATGCATTTAATAAAACTTGCATATTAGAGACTTTTTTTTTTGCATTTCTAAAAAGGAGACAAACTCCAGAAATGTAGGGATTTAAATGAAATATTTCCTTTCTCAAAATTGATGTATAATTTTTAGAGTGGAATAGCAGTCTCCTTCCTGAACTTGGAAAGACACAAATCCTATTAAGAAAAGGCTAATATGCAAATCAACCAAACCACGGAACAACTGGTCACTGTGATGCACACTGACCACCAGGGGGCAGATGCTTAATGCAGAAGCTGCCCCCTGGTAGTCAGTGCACTCCCACAGGGGGAGCGCTGCTCAGCCAGAAGCCAGGCTCACAGCTGGTGAGTGTCGTGGCGGTGGCAGGAGCCTCTCCTGCCTCCACTGCAGCGCTGATGTCCAACTGCCTAATTAGGCCCATTCCCCACAGGGAGTGGGCCTAAACCTGCAGTCAGACATCCCCAAGGGCTCCTAGACTGTGAGAGGGTGCAGGCTGGGCTGAGGGAACCCCCCCTGAGTGCACAAATTTTGTGCACGGAGCCACTAGTGATTATATTAAATTCTACCCATTCACACATTTTGCCATTACAAATCAATAAAATATTGCATGAATTCACATGTATTTTATTGCCTCAGACCTTTTTTGCCATGTAAATTCAAAATATTGCAAGTTTAGACAATACATCACAGCTTAACATCAAGTGAGAAGCTTTTTTTCCTCTACAAATATGTAGCTATAAATCAATGAATTGCTATTAAAATGTGTTCCTTCAGAGATCAGTCATATCATGGCCTTCGTGTTACTGTAAGATTACCTCTTTATTTATCTGTGCTGCTAAGTTATTATAAAAGTGCTTGCAGTGAGCGAACATTTTGCTTGCCTAGTCAGCATCTTAAACTAGATTAATCTTCTAGCAACACTTAATGGAAACTAAATCACACATCAGCATGCTATAAGAATATGATGATGAAACAGCAAGTGAATCACTCAATTAAGTTTTTGATAAACAAAAACATATTTTTCATCTATAATTTACAAAGTCAAAATAAGCTTTTATACTTTATGTCCATCTGCTTTTTAACTATGACTAAGTTTTGGAAAATCAACATCATGAAATGCATTTTGTATACACAGTAAAAAAAAATACTGCTTAATTCAATTATTGGATAAGATTTCAAAGTGATACAATATTTGATATCATATCACATGCAATGTTTCAATTTAAACATAATCTATAGTCAGTCATTAAAACTACATAGCTAGAAATTCATACACATGCCAAAATTAAAGTTGGTTCATTTTCTGTCTGTATGTGAATTATTTCCAAAATATTTCTTGCTGCTACTGGATTGGTGGTTTATGTCCTCCTTTCAGGGGTTCTAATTACCAAATTGTTATGATGCTGATGAATCAAATGTTGTCTTTAATTCTAAATGCCAGATTTGCTCATGTTTTGCTCACTTACTGAACAAATGATGAAAATCATTCTCCAAGCCTTGGTAATTTGGCATAATCTAGAATTCCCTATTTTTATTATTATAAACATATTAGGCTTATAAGAAAATCTTAAAGAAAAAAATTGCAACCAACGTAGTAAATTTCTGATTAAAGGCTCTATGATGCTAGGACTAAAAATACCAAACTATACTGGTCGTGGCTTTTTGTTCTCAATAAGCTTACAATCCAATTTGGGACTCAACAGCTATATATAAAGAATGTAAATAGCACTGTAAGGTAGCCTGATAGTCCTAGAGACCTAGAAACAGTAGGAATGCTGGCCTTCAGAGTAAGTAGATTGTAGGTCTGTGTGAGGGAGGATAATCTATAGTCAGGATTTCTAGTGTTAGTGATACTTGAGCTGAATTTGAAAGGAGAGGGTAACTTCAAGAAAAATATAATAAAGAAAGAAAATTTTAGGTAGAGGATATTGTGGAATACTCTTTGAACTCTATGGTAGTAGCACCCAAGACAATAGTATGAGAGATTATAATATATGTGCCCTGAAAACTTTTTGGATGGAATTCAAACATTCCTAACTTCAAGTTTCATTAAGGTTTAATTACTAAGTGCTTCTTTGAAAAATAGTCTAGTTATAGTCTTAATTAAATGAAATTGGCCCCATGTCTCAATGATTATATCAGGATATAAATCCTTTATACATAAAATACATGTAATATTTTAATTTTCATAAATGGGAATTCTGAATAAAACTTAAATGACAATAAACTAAAGAAAGGACATGAAATACATTTTTGACAATCCATAAATAAATTTTCTATGTGAGCAATTTCTTATTGACTTCAGAAACTTGTGAAATGATTTATGAAGAATTTGTGTTGTTTTAAAAATTGTTACTATACTCTCCCTACCCTTCTCTTTATAAATTTTATTTCATGTGACTCTCACCCAAGGTTGGACAAAAGTAAAAATAAATATAGCAGAAATAAGGTAAATAAACAAAAATAACTATAGCAAAAATAATATAAATATACAGCTTATTAATATACAGAACAGCTATATTTTTGCACCAGTAATTATAATCCTATCCAATAAAGAGGTAATATAAAAATTGACCATCACTCCAACACACAAGTTGGCCACCCCCATGTGGACACAAGATGGCCGGCAGGGGAGGGCAATTGTGGGCAATCAGGCCTTCAGGGGAGGGCAGTTGGGGGGGGGGGGACCAGGCTGGCAGGGGAGGGCAGTTAAGGGCAATCAGACCAACAGGAGAGCAGTTAGACGTTGATCAGACTAGCAGGGAAGTGGTTAGGGGGTAATCAGGCTGGCAAGCAGAAGGATTAGGGGCAATCAGGCAGGCAGGCAGGCGAGCCTTTGGGAGCCAGCAGTCCTGGATTGTGAGAGCAATGTCCAACTGCCCGTTTAGGCCCAATCCTGGTGGGATTGGGATTGGGCCTAAACAGGTAGTCAGACATCCCTTGAGGGGTCCCAGATTGAAGAGGGTGCAGGCTGGGCTGAGGGACACCCCCCCCCCAACCCCCTGTGCATGAATTTCGTACACCAGGCCTCTAGTAATCTATAATAATAAAAGCATAATATGCTAATTAGACCAGACATCCTTCTGGACGTCATTCTGGATGAAGCTGGGGAGGTGAGGGAAGCCCGGGTCCCGGGTGTCAGATGGAAGCTAGTGCTGGCAGGCAGGGGAGGGAAGGCCTACTCTTGAACAAATTTCATGCATCAGGCCTCTAGTAATAATAATAATAATAATAATAATAATAATAATAATAATATCTCACCTATTGAGAGCCAAGTTTCAGTCATTTTAAATGGGTTAGCACTTTTATTCCTTAGGACAACCTCATGTGTAAGGTATATACTATTGTCACCATTGTAAAGTTAAGAAACCTGAGGCATAGCACTATAAGTTACTTGCTTTAGGTCACAGAATTAGTAAGTGCAAATGCTGGAGTGAGCAGGATCCAGCTTCCTCAGTGTTGACCATGGTGCAAGGTGTTTTAATTAAATAAGATGATGCTCTTGAATCCAAACCTTCTCTTTGAGGACCAGTAACTCTCCTATCTGGCTGCACAGGAGAGCAGTCACTAAAGCCTTTAACCAGTTGCCATGCTCACACCCAACAGTTTCTGATACAACGGGTAGATCTGTGTTGGATCTGTGTTTCTGTAATTTTAAAATCACCACAGGTAATTCTGAGCTACACTTCTGGAGTTGTAAACCTCAATGGAGATTCTTTGTTAGTCTGCAGCCTTGTGGCATCTAATGGACATATCATATCCTAATATGATTTAATTATAAGTAAATTAATTTACTGTATTGCATCTGCACTCTCCATTAGTCCACATAAGGGCAGATTACAGTTGAATGAACTGAGACAAATATTTCCAATATTTCTTTCAATATACTTTACAATAAATTTTAATTTTGAGGAGATAAAATGTCTCATTTTGAAATAAAAGAATTTTCTTAGTATTAGCTAAAAATGAACTTCCTACCCTAGCCAGTTTTGCTCAGTGGATAGAACAGGCCTGCGGACCAAAGGGTCCCAGGTTCCATTCCTGTCAAGGGTATGTACCTTGGTTGCAGGCTCCTCTCTGGCAGGACCAACCAATTGATGTGTTTCTCTCACATTGATGTTTCTCTCTGTCTTTCCCTCTCTCTTCCACTCTTCCTAAAAATCTATGGAAAAATATACTCCAGTGAGGATTAAAAACAATAACAAAAAATGAACTTCCTGTCTAAAAAGTAATCTAGATTGAACCAGAGTATGTTAAACATGACACAAGCAAACATGACACTTTTACTATGAGATTTGTTATAAGTCACTAAAAGAGAAAAAGAAAACACTTTCTCAAAAAAGAAGCCGATGGCCAATTTGCCTAAGTAGCCCTATTAAGTAACTAAAAATTCCCAGAATAATGACAACTTAAAACCAGGAAAAAGGAATGAGTAACTTTTAGAAAAGATACTAATAAGCATTGATAAGGATGAAAATTTTAAAATGCAATCTTGCTTCTGAAGGCAGATCAGTGCCATCTAGTGGCAGAACTAGTTAACTTTTCTGATCAAGTAAGTAGAGGTTGCCTGTGATAGATACATCTACATGATTTGTATACATAGGTATGAATTTTAAAATGTACATTTACTTCCTTAGAGAGATTTATTTCAATACATAATAATGAAATAAATGTACAATTATTACACTAAAAGAAAAGCTTAATGTTTAACAATTGAGTAAGGAATTATGAGTATCTAAGAAATAGATAATATATGAAAAATATAAGAACATAGGTTTAATGGACAAACGAGACCTCACACTGGGAAAGAATAATCAAATATTTGTTTAATAATGGACTGAAGTATGTTTTCTATGTCAATTTTGTACTCAAGATTATCATAAATAGGATGACTAACGATTCACAGTGAAGGAAGACTTTTTCTGTTTCTTTATAGAATGGATTAGGCAAAAACTGGGGGAAATTACAGAATATGCTATTTAAGATGGAGAAGAGGAGAGGTCACTGGACAACATACTTGGTAACCATGAGATTTCATGAACAGTTATATGATTTCTCTCACTGTGGGTCCTGAATAATAAGATTTAAAAAATCCCCCTGGAAATGTTCATGAACTGTCTTACCTTTATGGAAAAGGAATAGGCTAGATGAAATTAAGTTTCCTTTCAGGCTTTAATTGTATTAAAAGCCAAGCATCCTCTCTCATAATACATCTTTTTGGTTTTGAGATATTATGACTGTTTGACCCAGCTGAAGTACTGCCTTTTATTAGTCCTTTTCCTGAGACTCCAATTAACTTTACAAAATTTCTATTCAGGGAGAAAAATCCAGGCAAAGGATTAATTTAGCTAACAATGCTGTAATATATAAATCTCTGTAGGAGCTTTTTCTGACCTATTCCAGGGACTCTGCCAACTCAAATGCTGGGATGATAAAAGAGTCCTCATAGCCCAGGAGATAAGGGGAAAAAAGAAAAACCCATCACATCAGACTCAATTGCTCTTAGAGGAATTCAAAAGAATCTAAAATAGTCTTAATGTCTAAAAATGCCACATTTTCTACCTGAGACTAGGATCCAAAAGGGCACAGCAGGTTGACTTATCAGTGATGTAATTTTCTCAGCCTGATGGGGAAGGCTTTTATATGTTCCCAAGGAGCTATCAGAACAGGGGAAAGCATTCCTGTCTCAGCCACTCCGAGGAAGCAGTGTGGCATGTGAGACACAGAGGTGTGAGTGAGACCAGGCCTGCAGCTTCTCCCCCCAATTTGAGTCATGATGACTACTCCTGACCAGCCTCTGAAGCGCAGAGACAGCTGGAATTCTTTTCTTTCCTGCATTTGACTTAAAACATTCTCTCTTCAGTTTGGCACTTCGTTCCTTCCTGGATTTGTATTAGCATGACTATGAAATATGAAGAAAAAAAGAACTGTGATGCTAAATTTAAGTTTTTTTTTTTTTAATTCTCTCACTGATGATACCAATGGTTTTATAACTCTTAAGAAGCCATTTTTAATGGACTATCCTCTAATTACAGATCATGTATCAGGTACAAATGAGAATTATATGGTTACGATTACTCAACAAATTTTACCTGGAAGACCATATAATTAAATAGTATGTAATTAAATCATGACTGCTAACACTTTGCAATGAAATATCACTGAGTCCAAGGCCTAGACAGAGACACACAGGCACATGTATGAAAGGTATGCACACACATGTCCACATGTGAACACTTATGCACATATAAACACACTTACATGCACACACAGATATATTTACTCATATGTTCCTTTTTTGTGTTGACTTACAAGTTGAAAGCCATAATATCAAGTATACTATAAGCTAATAATCATTTCAGTGATCATTTGTCCAAAAACAATTTTTACCATACAGAACGTGGTCCAAATTCTGAACGATTAGACTATGATAAAGGCTAAAAATAGAGTTTATGTTCACTTTAAATATGGTGAATTACTAAATTCTAGGAAATAGAACGTCTAAGTTATTAACAATTATATATATTTTTGTCATAATTTAATTAAGTATTCTCTATGTTTCAATGATGGTCTGGCAATAGTTTTGTTTTTATCATTTGAACTTTATCATTACTTCTGAGAAATTTCTCCATTTAATTAAATAATTAATTACTCTCCATTTATGCTATTCACATGTATTTTTCATATTCTGATTTCTTCCCCTTTTCTCTGATTTCAGCTTTATTTACCTATTTTTGACTAATCTTTTATTCTTTAGCTTCTCCCTGTCTTCCTGTCTAATGGGCAACATGAAACAGCTGTGATCACAAATTTCAGGGATTAATCAATCAATTTAGTCATTAAATGGTTTTGGTCCTACACCACGCTTTTCCCTCTTTTTACATAAAATACTTTTATTATAAAAAAAAAGGTATTGCCATCAAAAACTCATACAAAACATTTTTACAGCTATTCATGTTAATCATATGTCAGAAAACCTAACTTCAATGTGTTTAATAAACATGTGTACTTCCAGAATGTATATTTCTTTTATAAGGAATTGAATGTGATATCTGATACAATTCTGAAAATCATGAGAGTAAATTTTCGTAGAAATAGTACCCTTTAAGATCTATCTTACTTCCTAGTACCTGGGGAAGGGGGATCATCTTCCATTCTGGCTGAGTTTTCAAATTACAGGTTCAGTCATTCTTCACTCTAACTATGGCCTCCCTGTTTCACTCAATTCCCAAATATATTTGAATAGTAATTGTATCAGAATTCCCAGTCCTTAGAGTAATTTACGTCTATCTTATTTATTGGCCACCTCCTTGCTTCACACTTCCTTTCCTTTTGTGAAAAAAGGCCAAGGCTCATCCATGACCATCACCACCCTTTACCAGGATTCTCTTTTAAAATATTAAATGTATTGGGGTGACATTGGTTAATGGGCTCATATAGGTTTCAGGTGTGGGTTTCTATGTTACAAGATCTGCATATTGCACTGTGTGCCCACCTCCCAATCTTCTGTCTGCATATATTAGGCACCGTTCACCCTACCACTCCCTTCCCTCTGGCAACCACCAAACTGATGTTTGTGTTCACAAATTTCATTTTAATATCCCACCAGTATATTCTTAATATCTTTTCTCACTTGCTTGGAAAAAACTGTAACCCTGTATCACTGTAACCTTTGGCCTTCATACCTGAACATCCACAATAAATTCATTGTCAAAAGCATTAATGTGGCCCTGAATGAGGACAAGCAAATGCAGTTCTGTAGCGCTCCTTTCCTATACCTCAAGGTGAAAACTTCGCACCATTGCCACTCAGCCTGAAGTCCTGGCTCCTTCATTTCTAGGTTCTATCATAACAGACCTTTAGTTTTATAAAAAGAAAAAAAAAGGAAAGAAAAAAAATAGAAGCTGTCCCATGAAAGTGCCACCAACTGCCTTCACTGATTCCATCAACTTGCATCTTAATTTTTATCTCTCCCTTCTATTAAAATGGTAGTGATTTTCTTTTCTTTTAGGGTAACTTAACATTATGCAAAATGATCGTACTCTGTGTCTTCTCCCTCTATTTCTCCACTGGCTTACATCTACTCCAGACTTCTTGGGACCCAGAACTTTTGATTATACAGGTGGGAAAAAGTAGGTCTACTGTTGCATTGTGGCATTCTTTTGAGTTAATGAAGCTATTGTTACAATCATAACCTGCATATCATTTTCCCTATGAACAACTGTAAACCTGTGCCCACCCCTGTATGCTTTCATCCTCTTATGTTCAATTCTATCTGTAGAAAAGCTGCTCACGCTGACTGCAGGCAGACAGACCTGGTGTTTGTCACAGTCTTATTGTTGAGTAGCCAAGCAATAAAGGGTAAGATATTTAGCATCTCTAAAGCTCAGTTTCCTTAACTGTACAATGGGAATACAATAGCAGATACCTCACATGAATGGAGTAATAAACCAATGAGAATAATGGATAAGGTAAAAATCTGGTATAAAAGCTTTTGGTAAAGTTTTTCTACCATTACATTTTCCACTAGGATTCAAATAAACCTGTGCCACTGGGGGTGTGGGAGGACAGCAGACTGCCTTAAGCTTAACACCCCTTTTCTATTTCTATCTGATTTCACTCTTCTAACTCACTATAAACCTTCTTAAAAGAAGTGCTCTCCCCATTTCACCTCTGTCTGACTTGCCTCTCAGCCTACTCCCTTTGGCCCGGACACCATCACTCCACTGCAAGTCCTCATAAAAGTCACCACCATCAGCCTCTGGTTTAAAGACCCTTATCTCTTGGTAAGACTTAACAATGTTGGGCAAGCCCTGCTTACTTGTCTCCTCTCCTGGCCCTCTTGGACTCGGCTCCCTACAGGATGCCCAGCACTCAGCTGGCACATGTGCACATGGTGGCCACTGGTAAATGTGTGTTGCATGACTTAACAACCAACACATGAATGCAGGCTCCAGAGTCAATTTCACCATTGATTTCTTTGGCCTTCAGTCTTCTAGATGGACACTTCACTTAAGAAACAGCTGAAGTCCTGAATTCCTTCTAAAGCAGTTAATGTCACCTGAGATTCCTGGGAAGAGACTACATAAACCCACATTAGTCTTTTAAGATACTCTACTGGTATATTTAGAAAGTCCTAGAAACAGAGGGAAGCCCTTAAGTTTACATTATGTAGCTTTCAAAGCTGTTGCACTTGGTCAGAAATAGGAAACAAATGGTGAGGCTCATTTCCATGAAGGCTCAGATTACACTATTTTGTAAAGTTTAAAATTTGCCCATCATTATCCATAAATTACAGCTATACATTATAATTATATAACTACATTTCTTGTTAAACACCTAAATTATGTCACTTCATCAATTTACAGGAATTATGTGATTAGGTGTAATTATTCTAAATAGCTGAACACAAAAAAAATCTTACATGCAGGAAGTGTCGCATACAGTATGTTAATTAATTTTTTTGTTCTCTATCTCTTTACTTCCTGTCTTTGGTCTCTATCGCAAGGAGATGAAGGCTGGCTCAGTTTAAATGGAATAAGGGAATTTCCAGCTTTCAGGTGACCTCAGCTCAGGGGCCAGCTTCATCCACTCTCTCTTTATAGTAAGCACATTTCCTGGCAACTAGTATAGTTAAAGTCCCTGAAGCTTATAATTAGTAAGATCAACTGCGATGATTCTGACTCTGATATTTTGTACTGCTAGAGGGTCCAGCATATGTATGTAAGACTGAGAGTTAGAAGTTTATCTTCAGATTTCTCTGCTTTGGACACTTGCCAGACTGCTGTCTATTCCCCTTTCAGTGGAGAGGAAGTACTGTGCAGTGGTTAAGCACATTAAAGGCAGGTGTCTGGTTAAATTAATTATTTCCTAAAATGCCTGACATTGAACAGTCTTTCAACTTATCGACTACTTTGTTTCTCCATCTATAAAATATGGATGATGATAAGGAACAATAACTGGGGGGTAATAATAGCACCTCCTATTGTAGAGCTGAGCACATAGTAAGTACATACTACTTATTCAAGTCTCAGATTGAATATCCCTTCCCCTGATCAACACATTCCACTCGTCCCACAGTTTGCAAATGAGTAATATGTGCTTATTAGTTTAATACTAGTGGCCTGGTGCATGAAATTCATGCACCTTAAAAGGGAATTAATTAGAGGAAATATTGTAATATTGCTATTTGCCCTTTCTCTATAATAGAAGTGTGAGAGATGAAAGGAAATTAGTAAAATGTATATGAAAATGATATATACATTTATTAATAAATACACAGTAACAAAAGGATATAACAAAAACAGAGGCATGATATAAAAACAACAAAAACATGATATTAACACAAAAACATGATATGAAAACAACAGTGATGCAAACAATGACTGATAAAGGGATAAACTTATTCTAATATCTCCCTGTACACCACATTAAGAGTGAAAACACTTTCAGAGTGCTTGTAATTTCCCTTGTGATGAAGTATTTAGAACTTTAACTTTAACGTCACATGCTCTTTGAACTTGAGAGAAAGCAACATATAACTGACCATGTGCAAAAACGGGTTCATGTAGGAATATTCCTACTCTGTCTAGAGTTTGTCCTTGTGATTTATTAATAGTCATCGTAAGTGCTGACATCATGGGAAACTGTCGTCGAATCAATTTAAATGGGAGGCCAGTGTCAGATGGGGACAAATCAATTCTTGGAATCAGAACAATCTCTCCCTTTGCAGATCCTGTTAATATTTGTTTCGATAATGTTAGGTCATAATCTTTTGATAATTAATCTGGTACTATTACAAAGACCTCATTTACTATTACGATTTCTCAATAGCATGATGACTGCACCCACTTTCAGTTTTAATTTTTGACATAGCATTTCCGAAGGGGTAACACTATTAAGAAATTGGATGGGGAGGAACCCTTCACGCCCTCTGCCCCTCCCCCTCCCGTTACCGGTCCCTCACCCCCTTCCCAGAAAGAAAAAAAAAAGAAATTTGATGGGAAAATTTTCCTTTTCAGCATCATCTGTTGAATCATGGAATCACCACTCAAATATGTGTGAAAATCTCCATCGAGTATATCCAAAACTTCTTCATTTAATTTTGAATGTGCTCATTTTTTGAACAAAGAATTGCATGTTTAGATATCTCCACTAATAAAAGACAAAGATGCTAATTGACTGTACCTTCACTGCGCCCACCAGCAAATCAGAAGGGTATGCAAATTAACCCAACAAAGATGTGGTTAATTTGCATACACAGGTGCCCAGCGAAGACTGAAGACAGTGTAGAAGGAAGCCAAGCACTGCAGAAGGGAGCCAAGCAGCAGAGAAGGGAACAGATCGGAGGTAGCAGAGATGGGAGTGGAGCTGAGGTGGCGGACACGGGAGGGATGCGAAGCAGAGGATACGGGAGCCGAGGTGGCTGGGAAGGGAGGGAACCAAGGCAGCGGGGAAGGGAGGGAGCCGAGGGTGAAGCGGCAAAGGGACGGAGCAAGGCAGCAGAGAAGGGAGCGAAAAGCCCGCCCTGGTGGACTTTGCTCCCTTCTCTGCTTCGCTCAGGTCTCAGGAAGCCCTATTCTTGCAGGAATCTTCCTGCAACGGGCCTCTAGTATTTTTAATATTATCTATAGATATACTATTTCCAAACGTAGCTTCAATCATAGATCCATTACAAATCATTTCACAGGAGATTTCAATAATATCCATTCCTAAATGAAAACTGCTATCAAGTTTGCCATCCCCAAGTTTTAGTAACCATCCACTGTAAGCAGAATCCTCTGATCTCATATTTGTTGTAAGAGACAACTTTCTGAAACATCCCCAAACATTGCAGTACTTTAAACTCATTTGTACTATGGCCGATCCCATAGCATGTGGCACAATACTGAGACATTGTCGAAAATCTCCTTCAAGAAGGAGAACTTTCCCATCAAATACAACATTCAAGTTCATAATTTCTCTTAGTAACCTATCTATGGCATTTATAGCATGACTGGATGCCATGGTGCATTCATCAATAATGAGAAGTTGGGCCTTTTTAAGTTTTAGCAACTTCACTGTTTATATTGAGCCTAGAAATTGAAGTTTCATTTAATGGAATTGGTAATTTATATTGGGAATTAAATGTTCTTCCACTGAGAAGTAAATTTGCAGCAATTTGTGTGGACGCTGTGGGTAAAACGGTACCACCATGACCTCTAATATAATGTATTAAAACTTTATACAGATATGCCTCCACACTCTGAGGGCTGTTTCCTGCCTCAAACCTCACCCTCATGGGAAACAGCTTGGGGAGGGTGCAGCTGTTGCCAAGATGACCCAGGACTCAGTGCATCCACACTCTGAGGGCAGGTTCCTGCCTCAAACCTTGCCCTTACCAGAAACAGCTCAGGGAGGGAGCAGCCATTGCCAAGGTGACCCCTGCAGGACATAAATAGATAGCTCTCTTTTATGAAAGAAAACAGGGATCATACTTGCTTTGTACTAGTCCACTGCTAGCACATAGAGAACTTAGAATAGATTGATGAATAAAAGATGAATGATACAAACCTCCTTTCTTTTCTGTACTTTTCTCTTTGCCTTTCCCCACAAGCAGAGAGTCAATCTGTTTTTTAATGTTACCTAATAAACTCATTCATACTAAAGTCCTAAAGACACTCTCCAGGATCATAAGAGAAACATTATGGAAAATAACTTTTCAAAAGTGTTTGCATCTATTATGAAAGTGATAAATTCTATTACTATCATTTGCACATTAAAAGATAATAAATTGTGTTGCAATCGATGGGAACAGAAAATCAGTAGTCTCCATGACCTGCCCAAGGGTCAGAGACAGAGTTTTCTAGGGTCTCAGAGCTCCCACAAAGCAACCTCCTAAACTTCTGCCAGGTATGAGGCTATTATGACTGAGAACCGGCTTGCCCTAACCACAGGAACTTGTTCTGTTGCTGCAAACATCCACTTCACTTTCTCCCACAGGCACCACCGCAGCGTGTCTCATTCTGCCCTCCTCCCCCACAGCTGGCTTTAATTTCAGTGTGGTTTAAACTACCTGTTCTGACTTCGGCGATTTCAACCCATGTCCACTGTTTTTGTTCCTCACTCATCCAGAAAGAAATTAAATACAGGCAGGTCTTGCTTTTCAGCACTTAGATAACCCCAAGGAGACTAAAATATTGCTTGATTTTTTTCTTACCTTACAAAAGGTTTATTTTTTCAAGAGAACTCATAGTAGTTATTACTTAATACCTCCACCTGTGTTTTTAAATGCTATTTAAATAATACATGTTTAATTTATAAAAAAAGTTTGGAATAACACCTTCAAATCCCTATGAAGTCATATCATAACATCCACAGAAGTAAACTTTCACAACTCTCAATAGTGGGGGGAAATGAGGAAATCTTGTTTTATGTACGTGTCACCCAAATTAACATGCCTTCAACCAACCAACAAATCAATGTAAAGACACAGGAGATCCACAAATCTCAATTCAGGAAGATACTGTCTTCTATTTTTTTTCTTTCTCTGCTTTAAAAGACTGCAAGCTGTAGAAAATCTGTAAATCCTTAGGCACATAGAAATCTAAATTCCCCATGCAGAAAGAATATAATATGAGAAAACCAATAAGTTCCATGTGTGAAATCCCTTTGGCCCACTTACTCAAGCAATTCCCTCACACATTTTGAGAGAAGTCAGCTCATAGCACTTACTGACCACCAAACTTCTAGTCTAATTCTCAATATATTCAATACAGAGAAGACCCCAGCATATGGCAACCAAAATCTACAGAGAAAAATAAATATAACCAGACATGGCTTCTTCCCTTTCCTGACTCTCTCTGCTCTGACGTCATATAATGCTCAGAAAGGGAGTGCCTATAATTCTTCCCTTTGATTTCACAAGTAACAGGAGAACACGCCTATTTTCCATTTGCTACCTTGTTGTGCCATCTGTGGGTCAGTGAGCAAATTTCTCAGAAAAGTTCATATTAAACTGTTAGATTTTGTTTAACCAATAAGTGACTATTTTCAAAATCCCATAATTCTTGCAAATTTTAAAGAGGGTTTTTTTATTTTTGGTGGTGGGATCTTAAATGAATGTGTGGAGTGACCAGAAGGTCTATTTCTAATAGTATGCCGTTGTAGAAAGGCCATTGTAATATAAAAAAATTATGCTATTTATATTCCTTACATTTGTTCAGGTGAAATTAAAATCTTACCAAAAATAATTCACTAAATTTGTAATTATAAAAAGTTTTGTATGTTGTTGCTAAATTGGAACATTATATAAAAATACAGGCAAAATATAAATTAAAAATACAAGAGGAAATTTTCAACACTGATAGAATGGGGAGGAGATCTATGCTTGGTTTTATGAGCACATGGAAGCTCATATTCTATATTTTTCATGTTTATATTTAAGATGAGGAAAGTATTTTTAAAATCCTATTCATAGGTTAAATTGCATCTTTGAATAGTAATTAACTTTTATGTGGTATTTTTCATACATTGTTTCATTTTCTCCATGTAACAGCCCTATACATGAGTAAGACAATTAGAACATAACATATTTTTTTCTGATATGGAAACAGAAACTTGGTGGGCTCAATAAAATGACAACCTTGGGATTTATATCCAAGCCTTTCCAATGTGCTATAATAATTACTTCTTATCTTCTCTATTCCTTAACAGAGTATTATGATTTATATTAAATAAAAATAAATATTTAATCAACTTGCAACATATGTCTTCTGGAAATGTATTTGAATTTCTATTTCCAAAAAGACAGAATTTGAAGTTTCAAATGAATATAAGCCAATGTATATTTAAACAATTGAGAGACATATAAAAGTAATTAAGGTATCTATTGTGTAAATATATTCCATTTATCCAGTAGATAGAAAATGATGCATGAGAGAAACTAAGTAGATAAGGAAAGTTAGATTATTCATATTAAATATAAATCTGGCTTAGGGAATTTTGAATTCATATAAAGGTACAGAACACCAAAATACAAATGCACATATACAACATATATATGTTGAGGAATATGGGGTGTAAGGGGTAATGCATAAACACTGAGGTCTGAGAAAGTACAACAGGGAAAATTAATGACTTTTCAGGCTTTTATGAACTGAATGCTTGTGTTCCCTCCAAATTTATATGTTGAACCAAAACCCTCAATGGCTGTATTTGGAGATGGAGCCTCTAAGGAAGTAATGAAGGTGAAATGAGGTCAGATGGGAGGGGCCCTCATCAAGTGGGGTTAGTGTCCTTATATAAAGTAATAGCAGAGAGCTTGCTTTCTGTCTGCCTCCTGCTTGTACTCAAAGAAGAGGTTATGTAAGCACACAGCAAGAATGTGAGCATCTGCAAGTCAAAAAGAGACCTATTGTCAGAAATCAAATTTGCTAGCACTTTGATCTTGGACCTCCCAGCCCCCAGAACTATAAGAAAAATAAATATTTGTTGATTAAGCCATAAACAAATCAATTTGTTGATCAATGTGTTGATTAAGTCAGTGGTATTTTGTGATAGCAGTTTGAATTGACTAAAGCAGAAGCTGAAATTATGATTAAAACTAAGGTTTATTTTTTTTAACAGACAGATAAATCCTAACTCCTTCATTAAAAAAAAAATCAGACAACTGTCCAATATTTGTAACCAGCAAGAAACAAAGCTGCTGGTGTCTGTTTCAATTTGATTCAAGCCTAAAGTATTGCATTTCATTGTTAAAATATGCAAAGTTTTTGCTCCTATATGTAAGCTATGTGTATCTTGACTGGATCCCCTGACTACCATTTATTCTTTTATTTTATCTTGCTTCTGACCCAGAATATATGTAGCAGATGATCTGTGGATTATTATCCCTTTTACAATACTTGGAAGACTGTGTTATTAATTCTGAACAGCTTAACAAGAAGGGAGAAACACATCACAAATATTTCTGTTGTCATATTTTACAAGCATGATTAGTCAGGGGAGCTATATCATTGTGTAGTCTACAGATACACACAGAATGACTACAATTCTACAGAGAAAAATAAATATATTGTGAAATATTAAGCCACTGAAATTCTTCCATTTCCCTAAAATTATGGCTTTGTATTTGAGCTTCAGTATTTACAATAGGGTAGCTTCTAGTTTAATTGACAAAAATCTTCTGAAGTGAATTTCTTATGGGCAATTTATTCCAGACCCTGAATCTTCCTTGGCTATAAAGCCAAGAGGGACCATAATCTTAAAATGATATATTAGTTCAATAAAAGCTCCCAAATGCAAAATTCAGCATTCTGGTCCACTATATGCATTTAAATCATCCTTTTGGGAAACTTGAAATCTATAAACCAATCAACTAATTATCCTTATCTATTTAAGCTATTTTCTTGTATGCATCACTTCCATCTGTGGGTTTAATTGGCTTTTTATCTCATATTGATTATTTAATAGGACCATCATTCTTACTTTTACTTAGTAATTATATAACACTACAGGTCTGGTGCATGAAATTCATGCACAGGGGTGGGGGGTGTCCCTCAGCCTGGCCTGCACCCTCTCCAATCCAGGATCCCTGCAGGATTGGGCCTAAACAGGCAGTTGAACATCCCTCTGCAATCTGGGACCACTGGCCCATAACCACTTGCCTGTTTGCCTGCCTGATGGCCCCTAACCACCTCTGCCTGTCGCCCTGATGCCCCTAACTGCTCCCCTGCTGGCCTGATCTCCCCTAACCACCCCTGCATGCTGGCCTGATCGCTCCTGACTGCCCTCCCCTGCTGGCCTGATTGCCCCTAACTGCCCTCCTCTGCAGGTATGATTGCCCCTAACTGCCCTCCCCTGCAGGTGTGATCGCCCCTAACTGCTCTCCCCCTAACTGCTCCCCCCTGCCAGCCTAATTGCCCCAACCACCTCTGCCTCAGCCACTGCCATCATGGCTTTGTCTGGAAGAACTTCTGGAAGATGTCTGGTCTAATTAGCATATTACCCTTTTATTAGTATAGACATTTATTATAAGCAAAAGTAAGTCTCAGTCAACTACTGAAGAACTACATAGAACATTAATGGAAAGGAAAGGGCTTTTCAAAAGCCCTTTAAATGGAACAAATGAAAAAGTATCAGTAATCGAGACTCAGGTAAAATTCAGAATTGTTCTTTCACTGCATAGAGGCTGATGTTTCAGCTGAACTTAATTCCAATAATAGATTCTCCTATGTTAGTTTCTTGTGAAATACATAAATGAGTATCTTAATTGTTTTTGTTTGAATATAATTCATTTTTTAAATATACTGCTTATTGGAAATCATATAAAAACTACACTCTCTGCCCTGGCCAGTGTTGCTCAGCGGTTAGAGTATTGGCCCTCACACTGAAGGGGCACCGGTTTGATTCCCAGTCAATGGCGGGTGGGTACCTGGGTTGTGGGTTCACTCCCTATGCCCGGTTGGGGTGAGTGTAGGATGCAACCAATCAATGTGTTTCTCTCACATCTATGTTTCTCTCTCTCTCATTCCCCTTCTCCCTCCCTTCCACTATCTCTGAAAAAGCTATGGAAAAAGTATCCTCAGGTGAGGATTAACAACAAAAAAACCCACCCCCTCACACACAAAAACCCCAACCCCCCTCCAAAACAAAAGAACTACACAGTCCTTCTTACTTCCCGTACCTCTGCATTGCATGTGGTACTTGTACACGTAGCTAATAAGGAATGGTTAACAGAGGCCAGCATTGTGACTAGGCACTCATGATGCTTGTCTTCAGAAGTTTTGTGCCTTAAGCTTGTTCTGTCATGTGTTTTATGGATGCTCGAAGTTCCATAATTTAAATGCACTCATTTGCTCTAAAATGAAACTATGTGATGTATAGTATTTTAAACATAGTAAGAATTACTTTTAATAGTTCCTTTTTAAACTTATGTTTAATTGAAGAGAGCACTGGGATGGATGAAAAGGTTATCTCCAATGAAATCAAGGACAGGTGACCAAGATCTAAGATAATCTTTGCCTATTACTCCCATCTTAAATTATCTAATGGCAGAAACACATACAAGCAACAACAGCACTGTTTGAGGGAAATAAAAATATATAATTAGATCATTAAGCAAGATACATTACAGAGCTCTAGAATGCTAAGATAATTAAGACGTCAGCCTCCTGAGAAAGGCATGGTTTTCAACCAACTACATAGAATTGATGTCTGCTTATTGTATTTGTGGCCTTTTATAAATATATTCTTTTCATCTTTATGTGGTGACAGCCATAATTTAATAAGCAGAGGAAAAATACACACCTTTTTCAAATAAATGTCAAACCATGTTTAAAGATGTTATTTAATCTGTTGCCAGGGTATTAAAAAGTTCATTATTCTGACACCTAAAGTGTTCTGGCAGAAATTAAAAATTTAACAACCTTTTCTCCAGTAATTTATTGATGGAATATAGTGTTGTACAAATAATCCAACCCTGCCAAATATCTTTGAGGAAACAGCAATGATATTTAGATAGTGTTTCTACTTAAACAATTATTCTAATGCAAAATGATGTTTAGTAGTAGTTGGGGACCTAACTGAGCAATGAGCAGAAAAACCATTGCAGAACCACTTTCCATTAATCTAACTGCACCTCCTTTATTTTAAAGTATTACCACCTACTTTATTTCTAATCGATTTATTAGATGTAGTTTCTGCCCAACACACACGCTTGCCTTCCTTATTATACTAATTCCATATATTATTTTGACCCTAGTTTCACTTAGTAATTCATCAGAATTTGCACTGATGAAGAAAGGCGGACATTAAGAACAGCTTAGCACTCTTCTCTTGATAATGTGCAGTATTTCTCTCTTCAGAGCCCAACAGCATGTTTTGTGTGTTCCAGCCACCTTTGCTGGTCTCTTAATTTCCCATTGAGTGATGGGTTCTTGCTAGCACATCAGGGAAGGTAAGTCTGAACAACATTTAGAAAGTTTAAGATTTTCCTGGCCAGTGTTACTCAGTGGTTGAGCATCAACCCATGAACCAGGAGATTGTGGATTGATTACTGGTCAGGGTACATTCCGGGTTTGTGGTGGGCTTGATCCTCAGTATGAGGCTTGTAGGAGGCAGCGATGGATGATTTTCTCTCATCTTTGGCTGTCTTCCATGCTGATGCCCCTAGCAGGCTTGCTGTCCTAGCAGCGCTTTCTACTCAGCACTCATACCACCTCCATTCCACCCCATCAAAACCTACTGTTTCTGTGCTTTAATACTCAAGATGTTGCTCTGTGTTCATCTTAAAATATAAATTCACTTTATGAGATGAGGGATCCAGGACTACTTCTGAGAATATATTTGCTATTCTCATTTGCACAAGAGTGTTCCAAAGTTTATTCTAAAACACTGATTAATAAGGCATTTTATCCAACTATTCTAATCTCTTTCTCTGTAGAATTATAATACTTACAGAAGTTAATCAGATGCTATCTTTGGAGAGCTCTTCTATTATTCTCTTATTTTTAATTGGATACATTAAGTTTTTATTTTCATGTCTTTATATTTCATATGCTCAGAGGAGAAGTAAGCATTTTTCAGAGATGACTATTTGTAATAGGCATTTGCATCTTCCACACAAAGTACCATGACTATTGGTGCATAATATAACAAAAAGGGCATGGAGCGGGAATGCGTGACCTCTAGTTCCAGCTCTGTCTCTTCTTGTACAACTTGAACCCTGAGCTTCAGTGTCCTCATCTACAAAGTGAATTTAATAATGCCTCCCTGCCTACCTCCCTACCAAATGATGAGAACCAAAGAATCCCAAATGTTTCTCATGTGCTTTGAAGACATTATATCAACATAAAAATAATTAATATAGAGGATTCCCACAAATAATTTAAATTTAGAAGGCCAGTCCCTGATGAACTCTCTTCATATGTTTTCTATAGATTATTTCTACACCATGCACATACAAGTACTTTGCAACTCATGTACCATCAGAACAGCATCAACTCTTAAAAAAATAGAACTGAACAGGACTTTATATAATCTAAGCCAACCCTTTATAGATGAGAAAATTAATGTATGAAAAGAGTAAAAATTTCTTTCAAGACAAGACACTGATTAATGACTGTTATTGCTCCCAATTACCTTTTCACATTCTCTCTTGATAGAATAACACATCTACATTTTTGCCATGGCTTCATGGAAAACCCTTGAGCTTGGCCATGTGGCTTTCTTTTGCCGATGGGATGTTAGTAGACATGACATAAGCAGAGAATTAAAAAGTGAATCTAAGGCTTGATGTGCTTATTTGCTGCTGTAATATCTCTGAGCCCAGTGTGTTCCAGGTTGGCATTGTCCCTTGGAATCAGACCCAGCAAGAAAGGATGTGGAGTAGATCTGACCCTATCCACTGTCTGCTACCAAACCTAGAGGGTATTTCAATTAATACTTACCTTTAATTGTTATTTACAATGTAATCTAAAAATCTCAATGCTATATTTCTGGAGCCTATTATGATATTTCAGAATTGTAGACTCAATAATATGACTGAGAATAACACGATGTCTTCTAAGCTAACAATATAAAATAAAGCTATGTTTGTATTAATATTTATTAAATATCTAACACACTCATAGAAATCAGGACCAATGATCTGTGCATTATATCATAGGTTTTCAAAGTATTGTCCCAGACCAGCAACATCAGTATGACCTCAATCTTACTATAAATATAAATTCTTGATGCCCACATCAGGCCTAGTGAGTTCAGAAACCTTAGGGGTAGGTCCAGTAATATGGTTTTATCAAGTCTATATGTGATTCTGATGTATGCTCAAGTTTAAGAAACAATGGTTATGCAATCATTTACTTAATCATTACTAAAACAAAATGATGTGAACATCTGTTCCATTATAAATCATGACCAGTACCAAAATAGTTTCTCAACTCCCTTTATGTCCTCTAGATCCTGTTCCCATTTTTCAATTGCATCCTGTTACCTCCATTTACCATGTGATCTATATTCATTGAGAACAAAGAGGAGTCCCTTTCCTTACAGGTCTTTCATTTAGTGTATTGCTTTCTCTGTACCTACCTTTCATTCCTTTCAACTATAGGAAAGGATTGTCATGTATCTTTCTAAGGCTACATTCTTCCCAAGTATATATAATCTATAAAAGTTGTTCATATGTATTTCTTTCCCTTCTTCTACTCCTTCTTATTTTTAAGTGCATAATATAAAAAATATAGTGAAATCTGCTATTATTCCACTATTAAGTGATTAGCACTCATTGCTTCAGTATTTTACCATATGCTCAAAATTCCTTTTTATTTAATGTCTATCCTTATCACTTTCATGGAATTTTGTAAAATATCATGAGGTTCTTGGTAAATTTTTTAGCCATTTGAAGTTTGCATTTTGTTAAGCTTTCCTTAAGCAATTTTATCTCTTTGAAATTGTCCTCACATAATCTAGCATAATCTAACATATTGTGTGACTTGCAGCATGAGTCCATTGAGGGCCCAAAGAATGGCCTCCTTGTATCCTGTCCTATGCTATGTGAGTTTGTAGCTTTTTTCTATCAGGAGGTGAAGTCTATTATCCCCCCCTTAAATCTGGGCTGGCCTTTGACTCTCCCATTGGCCAATAAAATCCAACAGTGTGCCAGTTGTGAGTGAAGGCCTGAAGAGGTCTTTAGTACTTCTGCTCCTTCTCTCTTGAAATGCTGTCCCTACCATGATAGCAAGCCCAAATTAGCCTGCCGGAGAAAGGGGCCATATGGAATGGAGTCAAATTATCTAGCTGAGCCCTTACTAGACTAGCCAGTCTTCAGCTGACTTTTTAGTTGATGTAGATGCATGAGTGAGCCCAGCTGAGTTCCAGTAAGTGTGACCTAGACCAGTAGAGACACCCAGGTGGCTCCAGACTTTTGTGATATAATACGTTTTTATTGTTGTAAGCCATACATTTTGGGGTTATTTGTGATGCAACAATAATTAACTGATATAACAATAAAACTTTTTTCAATAGCATGATTCTTGGCTCTAGTTGTTACAATCATTGTTTCTCTGCCCTTGTTAACCCTGCCAGCATATCCTACAGGAGACATTTCTATGCATCAACTTTAGCTCTAGTATTCCCTAATCTCTGACCATATGGGATGGAATTGCATTTAAATCGTAATGAGGGTGCCCTAACTGGTTTGGCTCAGTGGATAGAGCACCGGCCTGCAGACTGAAGGGTCCCAGGTTCAATTCCGGTCAAGGGCATGTACCTTGGTTGTGGGCACATCCCCAGTGGGGAGTGTGCAGGAGGCAGCTGATCAATGCACTCATCGGTGTTTCTAACTTTCTATTCGTCTCCCCTCCTCCCTGTAGAAAACCAATAAAATATATTTAAAAAATTTTTAAAAATCATAATAAGGGTCAATAACAGGAAAAAACGCAAAATTGCATAGCATCAAATCATTCTTTAAGCCTTATTTTGCCTACAGTCTACAGAACTCATGGTTTTATACATTATATACATATATAATTTGAAATATATATTTTAATATGTATGCATAAATACATAATTATATTCATAAGCACATCAAGAGTACATTTGACAAATGTAATTTTGTACATCTCTTCAAATTTAATGTGTTAATATGGAACTCACCTTTTCTCCATATGACCTACTAGTAGTTCCTTCTATCCCTATAGCCTTGTTTTTCTCATGCTTCAAAATCATTTTTAATCTTTAGTTCATCTGTTATGTTTTCTTTAGATATCTTTAATATCCATTTCTACTCCCACCAGTTTGTTCCAACTCTTATCACATTACAGGTGAATTACTGAACCATTCATCAGGCATGAAGATAGAGCTTGATCATCAAACCAGATCTGACATAAAGTTGAAGAAATAGGCAGCATTTTGAATGACATGATCAGGATGCTATACCCTATGCTGTGTCCATCAACGTTGAAATGTTGGAGTAATGGATGGGAACTATCAAAATAAACTTTACCAGAAATATATCTGAAAAGCAGTGTACTAAATACCAATAACCCTACTGTACAATTGAGAATTGAAAACATCTGACAAGAATAAATAACTAGAGGTAGAAATTGTGGTAAAGGTATACCTAAGAAAAAAATCAATGGACTCATTTGGCTAAGAAAGATTTGTCTAAGGGAGTATTTGAAACATGAATTTTGAAATATGTGCTATGGACAGATTTTCAAAGGTTTTGAATGCAGGGCTAAAGATGTTGGACAGAGCTATAACAGGTGCTATTAAGTAAACAAGTTTCTTTTGAAGTTATTTGATAGTATCTAACACAAACTTAAGGTATAAGGAAGGACTTAATGTTTCATATGGTAGATATATGAAAACTTAAGTTAAAAAGGCTGGTACTTACCCAACATTTTCTATCAGACATGTGACCATTGCAACAAGTTTCTCCACAGTCTCAATTTACATTCTTAAGTTTCTTGGTCAATAACTTGTCTTTCTTAATATACAATGTCTGTTTTACTAAAACAATAATATCTAATTTCTGTTTTATCTCATTATATAACCTCTAGTCTCAATTCCTTGTAATCAACTCTTAGCTGATAAGGTGCATAGGTGCTCAGATATATATTTAGATGCTGGCATTTTTCAGTGCCCCTTGGTATTCAGCTGTTTTCCCTTACACAGAATCGATCTCCTAAGAAAGAGGAAAGAGAAACAGCTCTATGGAGTATTCATGTAACATTAGACACCAAGGACAGTTGAAAGAGCTGATGCTAATAAACTATGGAATATGTAGCTCACATTTTAAAAGAGGAGCCCTCAATAGGCTGTAGGTGAGAAAAGGATTACCTATTAGCATTCAAAAAGAGCTTTCTATTACACAAACCTTTATATGTAGGTTAATTGCCTGCCAAGATTTCCTTTTAAATCAAAGTTAAAGTAGGCAAGATCAATGCCACACAATGAAGTGTCATTATTTTTTAGTATCTCGAATGCTACATATATGGCTTTTATACAGATTTTACCCCACAGGGGAGCTGTAAGTTTGTTTGTTTGTTTGTTTATTTATTCATTCATTTATTTATATTTTATCATTGAAAGGTTGGTAATACAGTGAGAAAAAAATTCATTGATTTACCGTGTTTAAAAATGTGAGAATAAATGACTTTATCAACATTTCTTTTCCGAATTGAAATATAACAAGTGGCTTTGAACTGTTAAAAACTAAGTAAAAAAAGAGCTTGTAAGCTCAGTTTTATTGTGATTACTAATTTAAGGATGGTATATTATAAACATGCCATGACAGTCTCATCTCTTTGTTCCTTTAAGTTCTGCTTTTTTTTTAGGAGTTGGAATGAAGCCACATTTTTTGCTCTTCTCTTCCTTGGCCAAACATTTTCCGAAAGGAAACCTTTTTTAGTCTATTAACCTACAGCAAATCTATATAAAAAATGTAACCACCACAGCTTCCAAGCTCCTTTCACAACCCATGTATTCAGTTAACCCAGTCTCACTCTGCTTTCACACCAGTAATTCCCCCTTCTTTCATTTGTTAAGTTTCATTAAATAAGTTGCCAGTATAGAGACTAGGCCAGTCACTTAGCTCTCCTTTCAACTGTATCACTATTTTTGTGATTTACAAAAGTAATAGTTTGTGCCTTATTTATTTAGCTCGTTGTTTTTTTTAATTTTCACAACTATTCATAGTTTAGAGATAACCACTTCTTTTCATAACAGATGGGCAAGAACATATGCAATTCATCAAAACATACATTTTAGAACAAGCTATTGAGAGCAATCAACTAATGACCAAAAGAAAATATTGGTGGGTTTTCTTAAAATTTATTAATATTCCAGAGTTATAAAAATATTATACTTTTATTATTTTGATTTTAAACTTAATACTATTTCTATAACCCATGATCAGTTTGAATGTGTTACCCTTCAGTTTTGCCACATTTTGTCTTCTAAATTAAAAATGATACTTTAAAAAAAATCAGCATTCAACTAGAAAACACAATCATCAAAATTATTTCTGAAATATTATGTCTTAAAATACATAGTAAAAACAAACATAGCATATATATCAAACCAAATATGAACAGCCATGAAGACAATATATAAATAATCATTCATCTGCTAGATGATCATGTTATGGAATCAAACACAATTACATAAAAATTTGAAATAAATAAAAAATTAAAAGAGAGTATGTAAATTTGAGAAAATCCAATTCTTCACTAAACAGGGAAGATTTTTAAAATTACTGTATCATGAGATAAATGAGTTTATCACTGAACAATAAAATTGAGTTTGATTTTATTCACTTATTTTTATTTTTCAATTACAGTTGCTATATAATATTATATTAGATTTAAGTCTACAGCATAGTGGTTAGATCATCATTACTTTACAAAGTAACCCTCTCCCCTGATGGTATAGCACTATAAATCCTATATAATAAGAGGCTAATATGCAAATAGACTGAACGATGGAACAATTAGAACAACCAAACAACCAAACAACTGGTCGCTATGATGTGTGCTGACCACCAGGGGGCATGTGCGGAACATGGTGGGTGTTGACCGCGGCTGGATGGTGGAGCAGGTGAGTGGGGGCGCCAGACCAAGGCAGGGCACCAGTTGCTGTCATCAGGGCGAGCCTCTGGTGGTTACTGAAAATTCTTTGCTCCCACGCCTTGGTCCTGCCTGGTGCTCTCACCTGCTTCTGGCACTGGCCCTGCTTGCTCCCGCAGCCAGCGCCACAGCTATCACTCACACCTGCTGCCTGTGCCCGGTGCCGGTCCCCATCACTCAGAGTCATCAGCAGATGCCAGCGTGGGCTGCCGGCCCTGATCGCCCCTGAGGGCTTCTCCACCTTCCTCTGATCCTGAGGAGTGACTGGGGCAGCAGCCACCACTCGCACCACTGACTCTGCTGAACCAGCTCCCACCTGCTGCTGGCACCAGCCCAATTCTCTCCGCGCCGTCAGCGGTGCGAGCGGGGATGGCGCCATCAGCAAGTGGGAGTGGTGGCAGCGGGAGCCGAGCTGCCGGCAGATAGAGGACTGGGGGGCCACAGCAGGAGGGGCTGGGCAGGGGTGCGGAGGATGGGCCAAGACCCGCCACTATACCTACTGCAGCCTCCTGGCCCACAGTTCTTTTCATGGTGCATGAATTCTTGCACTGGGCCCCTAGTAGTTATTATAATATTGACTATATTCCCTTTGCTGTACTTAACATCCCCATGACTATTTTGTAATTGCCAATTTGTGCTTTTAATTTTTTTCACCGTTTTCAAACACCTAAGTTCCCCTCCCATGTGAAAACCTTCAAAATGTTCTCTGTACTTGTGAGTTTGTTTCTGTTGTATTAGTTTATTTTGTTTTTTAGATTCCACATGTAAGTTAAAATATATGATATTTGTTTTGAGTTATATTTTAAACTAGAAGCCCGGTGCATGATGCGGGGGGTGCATGAAATTTCGTGCAAGGAGCCTCTTGTAGTCTGGGACCCCTTGCTCTTTACCACACACCTGAAGCGGAGGTGGGAGAGGCTCCTGCCCCTGACACTGCGCTCACCAGCCATGAGCCCAGCTTCTGGCTGAGTGGCTCTCACACTGTGGGACCACACTGACCACCAGAGGGCAGCTCCTACATTGAACGTCTGCCCCCTGGTGGTCACTGCACATCATTGTGACCAGTCATTCCAACGTCTGGTCATTCTGCCATTCAGTCAATTTGCATACTAGGGTTTTATTACATAGGATGCTTCCTTTTTTTTGTTGATCCTCAGTTGAGGATATTTTTTCCATTGCTTTTTAGAGAAACTGAAAGGAAGGATGGGAGTTGGGGAGAGAGAGAGAAGCATCAGTATGAGAGAGACACATCAACTGGTTGCCTACTGCACCAGTGGGGGAAAACCATAACCCAGATGCCTGCCCTTGACTGGGGATCAAACACATGACCCTTCTGTGTGCACAGGCCAATGCTCTAACTACTGAATGCTGGTCAGGGCTAAATGCTTCCTTTTAATGCTTACTTGCCTAATGACTTTTAGCAAGTCAAATATGATGTTAAGAAGTAAATCTGACATTAAGCTATATTTATGTTTTGGTTATGGATGGAACATTAAACACAATTATTTTAAGTATCTATGGATATATTCATGATTACATGAAAGTATGCACTAGAATCTATTAAATTAAGAATAAGATAGTCTCATAATATTCTTACTTAAGAAGAGAAGACATGCCCTGGCCGGTTTGGCTCAGTGAATAGAACATCGGCCTGTGGACTCAAGGGACCTGGGTTCAATTCTGGTCAGGGGCGTGTTTCTTGGTTGCAGGTATATCCTCAGAGGGGGTGTGCAGGAGGCAGCTGATCTATGTCTCTCTCTCATCGATGTTTCTAACTCTCTATCCCTCTCCCTTCCTCTCTGTAAAAAACCAATCAAATATATTTTTAAAAAAAGAAAAAAAAACAAAGAAAAGACATGAGGCTCAGTGATTACTTAGGAAACTGTCCAATATGTAAAGTTCTGTATATTCTCCTGCTTTTTACATAGGGATAGTGAAACAGAAACTGCTGTATGAAATTTCACTGACAGAATATTTTCATTTTGATGATCCTGAAAGATTTACAATAATGCTGTTCTGAAAACTAAAGTTAGCTACTGTAAAATGAAGTGTGCCACAAAAAGTTTTGCTTGTCTCTAGTTATATATTCAGAAAGACTCATTCCTACTATCATTGAGAATAATTTAGGACTTGGAACATTTGTGTTTCTTAAATTTTGGATCTTGAAGGTGAGTTGGAATTAAAAAGATAAAGAAACCCAATGCTTACTTCACCAATATTAGATGGTTTCAATTATTTTAAGGCTTTCTGTATATATCTAATCCTGAATCCTCTGTCATCTCTGTTCAAGTATTGTCCAGAATGTTTAGCAATTACTTTTTTTTAGGGCTGAAAATGCAAGAAGTTTATGAACATAGTGCCTGGATCTAAAGAGTATAGGAACTGGTATGTTGATGAAGATAAACTCTTGCTAAACAGGATTTTAAAAAAATAAATCAGTATCATCACTGTAATATTACACTGCTAAACAAAATCTCTCCATGCTTTCATGGAGTATCTTTCCACAGGACCAGCTAATCCAACAGGCGACACGCAGCCTGTGGGGTTGAAGTGTGGAACCGGAGACTCCAGTGCAATAAGCATTTGTGAAACTGTAAATTCTGCTGAAACACTCCTGGGCCGGATGATGGACTTCTGTGAGAGAAAGAATCTCCCATGATTCTACAAATCTGTTGCTACCTGGCAGAACACGGAGCTAAAAAACATGACTTAACTGACAGAATCACGCCTAGAAGGGGAAAAAAACAAACAGATATAAAATATACCAGTAAAGAACCAGAAAATATCAATGGATAGAGTGTCCAGAAACACAAATCTTCAGTGCGCAGATGAGTCAGCTTCCATGATATACAACTACAGAGAACAACTCAAGTGATCTTTACTAATTAAGCATTAAATCATACCTTAGTAAGAACATTGAACAGGGCATGATACTAAATTCAATGTGGATTTCTTGCTTCTGACAGTCTTTGGAAAATAATTCAAGATTGTGGAATAATCCTTATACTGTTCCTCAACATATTGGAAAACAAATCCTAGTATCAAAATTCCTGCTGCCCTGCATAATAGAAGACATTTGTCTGTAGCAATATATTTACCCACACAACTCCTAGGGCAATGGAAACAAAGGAGAAAACAAACAAATGGGACTACATCAAAATAAAAAGCTTCTGCGCAGCAAAAGAAAACATCAACAAAACAACAAGAAAGCCCACGGAATGGGAGAACATGTTTGCCAATGTTATATCCAATAAGGGTTTAATCTCCAAAATTTATAGGGAACTCATTCAACTTAACAAAAGGAAGATAAACAATCCAATCAAAAAATTGGCAAAGGACCTAAAATAGACACTTTTTGAAAGAGGACATACAGAAGGCCAAGAGGCATATGAAAATATGCTCAAAGTCATTAATCATCCGATAGATGCAAATCAAAACAATAAGGTACCATCTCACACCTGTCAGAATGGCTTTCATCAACAAATTGACAAACGACAAGTGCTGGTGAGGAAGCGGAGAAAAAGGAACCCTCTTGCACTGCTGGTGAGAATGCAGACTGGTGCAGCCACTGTGGAGAACAGTGTGGAGTTTCCTTAAAAAATTAAAAATGAAACTCCCATTTGACCCAGTAATACAACTTCTAGGAATATATCCCAAGAAAATAGAAACACCAATCAGAAAGGACATCTGCACCCCTATGTTCATAGCAGCACAATTTACCATAGCGGAGAATTGGAAACAGCCTAAGTGCCCATCAGCAGACGAGTGGATTAGAAAACTGGTATGTCTACACAATGGAATACTATGCTGCTGTAGAAAAGAAGGAATTTTTACCATTGCAAAAACATGGATGGACCTGGAGAGCCTTATGCTAAGTGAAATAAGCCAGTCAGAGAAAGATAAATATCACATGATATCCCTCATTTGTAGAATCTAATGAACATCATAAACTGATGAACAAGTATAGATACAGAGACAAAAAAGCATTAAATAGACTGTCAAACTACAGTGGGAAGGCAGGGAAGGTTGGGGAGTTAAGAGATCAACTGAAGGACTTGTAATGCATATAAGGCTAACCAATGGACACAGACATGAGTGCGTGTGTGTGTGTGGGGGGGGAGGTGAAGACGTGCCGGGAGGTAGAGGAGGCTGGGGGGTGGTCAATGGGGAAAAATGTAGACATATGTACCACCATTTTTAATACTTCAAACAATAAAACAAGCAAACAAACACACTTAAATAAATAAATGTATAATCACACACACACAAAAATTCCTGCTGCCCTAACTGTACAGGAATAGATTTTACCTAAGATTTGTTTTTCGCCTGAGCTACCTGAGGATGTTTTCCTTAGAAACAAACACAGCACGTGAGGATGTGTGAATTACAATAAAAAATACATGAAAAACTACTGTGAATATCAGTTTTTACAGAATTCCAGTCTTTTGTTCACCTACTGATTCATTTTTTATTTTTACATAAACACACTGAATGCCAATGGATATTTTTTAAATGGTGAAGAGAAAATTCAGAGGGAAGGCAGGGGAGGGTTAGGGAAGTAAGAGATCAGCCAAATGACTTGTATTCATGCATATAAGCATAACCATTGGACACAGATACCAGGTCGGTGGGGGCATGTGCTAGGGGGTGGGGGCATATGTTAGGAGGTGGGGGTGCCCAATGGGGGAAAAAAAGACATATGTAATACTATATGTAATACTTTAAACAATAAAGAATTAAAAAAGATTTTGGAGTTCAAACAAACAAAAAAAATGAAGGATGGAAGAAAAAGAAAGGGAGGATGGAAAGAAGGGAGAGAGATAGAAAACTAGACTTAGAGTTATAAAATTTAGAGTTACACATAAGATAAAATTTATAAGCAAGTCACAATAAGAGATCATTTAAAGAAAGATTATAGACAAGAGAAAACAAAGTCCAAATCCAGGAGTCACTTCAACAGTTAGAGACCAGGAAAAGGAGAAGAAATATTAAAAGGAGACTGGAAGAGAGTAGCTGAGGAGGTAGGAGAACTTGTGTGTGATGTCCTAGAAGCCAAGAGAAATATATATTTTGTGGGGTGAACAACTGTAGAGTGATGCTAAGAAGCATGGGGAAGACAAGGAGAAAGTAGTGACTATTGTTTTTAACAATGTGTAGATGGATGTTTTAGTAAGAGAGTTTCTATGGATTACTTAATGTGAGTGCCAACCTGAATATGATGAGTGATTGTAATAAGCAGGGTCTAGGGAAGCAGAAACAACTCTTAAAACTTTTGCTGAATAGGGCAGAATGGAAGGAGACATCATTCTGCAGGATTATTTTTAAAGTTGGAGGATCCTAGAGCATGAAAAGAATGGTATATTTGAAATAGAGATATTAATGACAGCAAAAAGAAAAATACAGCAGAAAATATATCTAATTTAGGTGTGAGATGGTCAGTCTAGAGCAGTGGTCGGCAAACTCCTTAGTCAACAGAGCCAAATATCAACAGTACAATGATTGAAATTTCTTTTGAGAGCCAATTTTTTAAACTTAAACTATATAGGTAGGTACATTGTTGTTAACTTAATTAGGGTACTCCTAACTAAGGCTTAGGAAGAGCCACACTCAAGGGGCCAAAGAACCGCATGTGGCTTGCGAGCCACAGTTAGCCAACCACTGGTCTAGAGCAGTAGTAGTCTAGAGCAATACTTTCAATGAAAGCAATGGTATTTTTATACTAAAAAGGAAGGCAGAAAATATGGGTAAAATATAGATACAGTTTGGTATTTATATGGATATAGGTTAGTAGATTTGGCAATGGCAAGATGAACTTAATTACTACTGATTAGTTTTCATTTTCAATGAGTAGGAGAGTGTATTATTGGTGTGTACATATCTGGGGAATAAGAGAGAAGAGAATGTGAGTGGAGGAAATCAAACCCAAGAGGAAAATGCAGTAGGACTAGTGGCCAATATTTCAGTGTGTTTACCCTACTCACAAAGCAATACTTTGGGTTTGGGTATGTTCAAGGAGTGAATGCGAGGGTGATAGCTGGACAGTGTGTTGTGAAGACCTGAAATAGGGCATGTTCAAAGATGGGGAAGGGGGAAGAATGCTTCAACAACACCCCTAATACACTGTTTTAACAGTGCAGCATAGCCTCTAATAAATTATTAAGAATAGCGCCAGCACTCACTGACATAGGTCCTATGTTGGTGTTTGCATAGGACCCACAACTCTATACACTTACTGTTATTTTTTTAGGTTCAAGTTGAATTCCTTTTGCAGGGTAATAAATAGTACAAACCATGATAATTCAGCAACTGATGGCTCCTAGTCCAATTATAAAGTGAGGGACAATATATGTTTTGGCCATATAGTAACAGAGATATATATCCTTATAGTCATAAAATACAAGTGAGAATCACTAAGAATTATTATAATTGCTTTTGTATACTTAAATATCATATTTTCAAAGAGTTTCATCATCTTGGATTAAACAAAATTGTTATGACAAGATGAAAGATAAATTAATATTAAATAAAACTGTGGTTTCCATAGGCAAATTAACAAGTATCAAGTTTTTCCTTAATCAGTATCCAAAATTTTTTAAATCTATTTTTATTGATTTCAGAGAGGAAGAGAGAGGGAGATAGAAAAATATCAATAATGAGAGAATCATTGATCGGTTGTGTCCTACATACCCCACCCTGGGGATCGAGCCTGCAACCTGGGCATATGCCCTGACCAGGAATTGAACCGTGATCTCCTGGTTTATAGGTCAATGCTCAACCACTGAGCCACACCAATTGGGTTATATCCAAAGTTTTAAGCATCCCCAATTGGTGTGTCCAGATCTGAAGGCGTGTCCTATTTTAAGGACGAATCACCACAAAGCAGTCAAGAGCACTGAACCAGAAGTCCAGATTTATTTTGTTCAGAAATGGGAAAATCAAAGTAGAGCCAAAGAAAGTGGTCCATTTAACATTTATCACTCAAGGATTTGATCCTGAGAAAGTGTCAGGAAAGCAATCTCAGGATGAACATACAAACCTCCTGGCACAGCCCCATCAATACTCAAAATGGCTAACCTAATCTGCACCTCACTGCTTTGCCATAATCAGCTGGACAAACAGATTTTCTTAAAAGAAAACATTTTGTGTATAAGTGTTTTACTGGAAGAATAAGGCTTGAAGAACAAGTGACTTTTAATAACAATAATTACCAGTTTTGGAGAGAATGCTATAAGTCACATAATTACAAGGTCAGATGAATCTGTTATGCTTCTGAACTTCTCTTGACCGCACTCCAAGAGAAAGACTTTAAAGAAGGAATGATAGGCATGACATATAGGCTTTAGGCATGCGATTATTTGAACAGGTTTTAACTTCAGGAAGAACAATATTCTAAAAGTGGGTGGCATTGTTTTATAAGAAACAATGATATTTCTGGTTATTAAATGTGAAAATACACTTTTACTGCACAACTAAATGAAATATTTCATATAAAACCCCAAATCCTAGGACATATTACACATCTCAATTAATATTTTCATGTGGTTTTGCCCTCAAGCAACAAAAGGGCCTTTGTTTTCTATAAACGCAGATAATATATCATCAAACAAAATAATGAAACAACCTAAGCAAATATTTAGAATTATTTTTTTTAAAAGTTACAACCGGAAGACACAGTAGAGATCACTTGGCTCAAACTTCTCATTTTACAAACAAGAAAATTGAGACAGAAAAAATAAATGACTTGCCCAAGGTTACAAATCATGGGCAGCTGTCAGCATCGGGCTGAACCTCGTCAAATGGGAAAGTCTCTTCCTTTCCCTTTGAAACATAATCTGTTCCACTCCTAAATGGACCATTTCTCCTTCCCACCCATTCACTGTCTACCTATGACAAATCACTCTCAGCCTTTCTTCTCTGTTCAGGAATCCTCAAGTTACTACCATGTTGGGCCTGTCTTCCAAACTTGCCCATATATCATTTGGTCCTAGGGAGAATAAATATGTCTTTCCAATGCCCTTGAGCCAACCTGATAGAGTGAAGTGGAAATTGAGGAATGCTTATCTGTTTTATAGAAGTCACTCTAGTTTTTCTACTTTGAGGAGTACAGATCTTGGCATGTTGTTCAAGCACTTTCTGCTTCAGCTTCCACCTCTGAAAAACTGAGGATTTATAATAGTATCTCATACATCAGGGCAGTTTGAGGATTACATGGGAATACCTATGTGAAGTGCATAGAATAAAAAGGAGCATATAGCAAAAGCTAAATATTGGACTACTACTATGTCTATGAGTATTTTTCAAGTCCTCAGTCTATTGTCATCCTGTTAAAATATGCTTCTTCTGTGTCATTCAACTAAAACTGCCTTCACAAAAACCACTACTGACCAACTAAATGACAAATTCAGTGTCACATGCTTAGTAATTATTCTATACCAACCATCCTCATCACTGGATACTTCACCTCTTTGAGCTTCTTCAAATTCTCTCATCTTTTTTTAAAATATATTTTTATTGATTTCAGAGAGGAAGGGAGATGGAGAGTTAAAAAGATATATCAATGTTGAGAGAGAATCATTGATTGTCTGCTTCCTGCAACCCCCACTGGGGATTGAGCCTGCAACCCAGGCATGTGCCCCTCCCTAACTGGAATCGAACCTAGGACTCTTCAGTCTGAAGGCCTATGTTCTATCCACTAAGCAAAACCGGCCAGGGCCAAATTCTCTCATCTTTTCAAACTCTCAACTTTGGTTTCCGTGAACCTCACTATCCCTATAACTTTATATATTAGACCATTATTCTTTTCGTTGTGTACCTATTTTAAATGGTGTCATTTATCTCAAAGCTAGCTACCATTCCAAGTATGTGAGGGACTCTGATATATATTTAAAGAATTTACCTAAGTCTAGAGATACAGACCTAATTTCAAACTGTGTGCTGTATAGTTTTATCTTAATGTATGGGATCAAAAATAAGAACTCATTAAATTTCCCTGCAACTAACTTACCCTGCATTTCTTATCTTTAGAAATTTTATCTCCACCTACACCATTGAAATTCTTAAAGCCTTCTTCTATTCTTACTAGAGGCCCAGTGCATGAATTTGGGCACCAGTGGGGTCCCTCAGCCTGGCCTGCGGGATTGGGCTCAAACTGGCTCTCCGACATCCCCCAAGGAGTCCCGGATTGCGAGAGAGCACAGGCCAGGCCAAGGGACCCCACTGGTGCACAATCTGGGCCAGGGAGGATGCGGGAGGTTGGCCAGCCAGGAAGAGACTATGGGAGGGTTCAGTCCCCATCAGCCAGACCCCAGCAGCAAACTAACCTACCAGTCTGAGCTTCTGCCCCCTGGTGGTCAGTGCATGTTATAGTGAGTGGTTGAACGGCCTTAGCATATAATTAGCATATTACGCTTTGATTGGTTAAATGGCTGACCTGACAAACATACACTTCACATATTAGGCTTTCATTATATAGGATTTCCAGCAGTCTTTGAATGACAATTTATCTCTTTTTATTTGAGACAGTTCAGCTTATAACTGTCATTTCATCTCCATTATTATTAGAAATCTCTTTCACTCTCAAAAGTGTCCCAGTGTAGATGCTAAATTACATGATTATCCTAATCATGTTGGGCATCGAGTCTACTTCATAGCATCATCAGATTCTTGATACTTCTTCCCATCCTCTGTAATGAAGGCTTCCATTTTTTTCTTTCTGGATGCTATCAAAAGTCTCTGTAAATACCTTTGTTTCTGATAATTATATTATCCATATGGCTACTACAATGATCTTTCTAAAAATAAGTCTAGTATAGTTATTCCCCTTCATATTGATTTTCATTCTATCTCAGTTTCCTACAACAATAAGTCCAACAGCCTCATTAATTATTTTTCATTTGTTTATCTCCTTCCCCTGCTTCATTAGATCCAAGAGAGGCTATGTACTAGAGGTTTTAGATTAGATAATACATATTAAATAAAGAATATATATAGTAAATAGAGGCCCGGTGCACAAAATTTGTGTACTTGGGTGAGGGGGGTGGTCCCTCATCTGGCTTGCACCCTCTCACAGTCCAAGAGCCCTCACAGGGAGCGGATCTAAGCCATCAGTCAGACATCCTTAGCACTGCCGCGGAGGCGGGAGAGGCTCCCCCACCACTGCCGCGCACTCTCCAGCTGTGAACCCAGCTCAGGGCTTCAGGCTAAGTGGCACTCCCCCTGTGGGAGCACACTGACCACCAGGGGGCAGCTCCTGTGTTGAACATCTGCCCCCAGTGGTCAGTGCACATCATAGCAACCGGTCATTCTGCCGTTCGGTTGATTTGTATATTAACTTTTTATTATATAGGATTCCTTTCTACAATAATTCCTATAGAATAAATGCTGGCAGACTGATAAAATACTACATATCAGTCATCAAAGAGAGATAATGTACATTCCTGCCTGCCTTACAGGGCTATTGTACAATTCAAATGCAACAATATATGTGTATATAAAGATATGAATGTGTATATATATACAAATATATACAGATATACACTTTCATAATTTACATGCATGTACATGTTCACAAATTGGCTTTAGGGGGTTATCGATTAGGCATTTATACATGAATTAGCTTGAACTATAGGAAATAGTCTTTTTAAATTAAGGTTAGTTGCATATAAACAGTTTCTTATGGTTCTACCTAATAGAAAATTGGGGCTGGGTAAGAACATTTAAGTAATCTTATTCACAAATTAGGACAACTTGTGTATACTTCAAAATGAAAATCTAAGAGAATTTTATTTTATGGAAAAAGAAATTAATACTATAATATTTAACTGGGTATACATAATAGGGTAACATAATCTTTATTCTTTTTTAAAGAATTTTATTTTATTGTCAAAAATTATATCTAGGCCATAGCTGGCTTGGTTCAGTGGATAGAGCATAGGCCTGAAGACTGAAGGATCCTGAGTTCAATTCCAGTCAAGGGCATGTACCTCTGTTGCAGGCTCCTCCATGGCCTGGGACCTAGTTGGGCTCATGCAGGAGGCAATCAATTGATGTGTTTCTCTTACATCAATATTTCTCTCTTTTCCTCTCTCCCACTCTCCCTAAAAATAAATGGAAAAAAATTCTATATAATAAAGAGGGAATATGCTAATTGAGCTTCACACTGTAGCAAAGATGGCAGCACCCGCAGCCAACAAGGAGGGAATATGCTAATGACTGCCATGCCCTCAAAGATGGTGGTGCCCACAACCACAAGATGGTGGCGCCCACAACCACAAGATGGTGGACCCAGTCCGCTCAGCCTGGCTTTGCTGTGTGCATGCCTCTGGAGTCCCCCAGTCCCCTCAGTCCCCCGCCACTCAGGGCTGGCCCGTGGTGCAGGAAAGCCTAGGATGGCAGCCGCCCAGCTGCCCAGGGCTGCCTGAGGCTCAGGTAACCAGGGCCGGCCAAGGCTTGCTCTTCCAGCAGTGGCAGCAGTAGAGGTGTGATGGGGGCATCGCCTTCTCCTGATCTCCGGGTCGCCTCCCGCTCCTGAGGACTCCTGGACTGTGAGAGGGGGCAGACGCGGCTGAGGGACCCCCCCTTCCAGTGCATCATGCACTGGGCCTCTAGTATGTAGAAAAGCTTGTCTATCCCAAATAAATATTGGTGTGCTGGAGGCAGCATGCACAAGCTTCCTAGATATTATTGTTATGTTTATAGTAATCTTGTGAACAGATTCTGTTACATAAGTAGTTGGAAATTGGCCAAGGTGGGAATATTTAAACCATGGAAATCAGCGAACAATACAAATAGCCCCCAATTTCCACCTAGTGCTTCTTTATGCTATCATGTTAACATTGTTGTTCATTTCTTCTATTACATACACATTTATTAGTCTTTAGACAGATTGTTGTATAAGGCCATTTAAAATAAATAATATTGTAATTTGAAATTTTATCTATACTTTAGCAAATAATCTGAAACATTCTATTACATGCTAATGTTTCATGAAGTAAAGTAGACTCATTTCAAAGATAACTTGACAATCATTTTCACATTAGTAGTTAATAAATTTTGTTGAATGTTTAGTTGATAAAGCGATAAATATATGAAAATGTTTGGCTGAAGGAGATCTAAACAGTCAACAAGTAGTATAAGCCCTTTATTGTATAAATGAAGAAACAGAGGTCAAATGACTTAAAATAGTAATTTGCTTATTTGGAATAATTGTTAGAAAATAATAGATATTTTAATTTATCTCCATAACCAAATATATATTTGCAGTGGATCTAGTAGTGCTTTTAGAAGAGAATCACTGACACTATCTTGATCCTATAGGACATTTACATTTACTATACAATGAAATGCATAGACACAGGTGAATATTACAGCTGACACTACCAAGGCTTTGAGCTTTGAAAAGAGAAATTATAGAATGTATATGTATATATATATATGTATATATGTATATGTATGTATATGTATATATATGTATTAAGTAATAAAAAATTATTAAATTCAATCATAAATTCTGATGACTGGACTTCTTTTTTTAGTGATTGTATTAACCTTATGTAATGTCTAGTGTAAAGTGTTTAATGATTTATTTATACTGAAATTTAAAATATTTTGATTTATTTATATTGAAATTTAAAATATTTTAGATAACAAATACAGACACATAATTGTTATCACACTGAGCCTAATAATATTTGTATTTTTCAGAGGGTAGGATCCTTTCACTGAAATCATTCGTGGCTGAAGAGTGTTTGCGCTCACTGGCAGTGTCTGCTGTGAATACTATATTACTCTGTCAGGGCCAGGAAGGTACCATGCCTTTTAAGGGGTGGAAACATTGAGGTTGAGGAGAATGATCAGAGGACGTCTATAATTATGTTATGATTCACAAAATATTTCTATTTAAGAGAACAGTTTTAAAATTTATTTTAAAATAACCTTTTCTGTGTAATTTTTACTCCCCTGATAATTCTACTTAAAAAAAACAATTATCTTTATCCCGGCTGGTGTGGCTAAGTAAATTGAGTGTCCTCCCATGGACCAAGATGTCCTGGGTTTGAATCCCAGTCAGAGCGCATGCCCAGATTGGGGCTTGATCCCCAGTAAGGGGCGTACAGGAAGCAGTCATTAAATGATTATCTCTCATTATTGATGTTTATCTCTCTCTCCCTCTCCCATCCTCTCTGAAATCAATAAAAATACATTTTGAAAAATTATCTTTTGTTGAAAGTATTACAGATGTCCCCTTTCCCCCCAACTGACTCCCTTCACCCGACTCTCAGCGACTTCCAGGACTTCACCGCACTATTATCTCTGTCCATGGGTTATCCACTTTTGCAATCAAGCATGTCACTCTAAAGACTCTAAGATACACAGCTTCTCCAGCTTACTACATGTAGTACCAGTTATCATGCAGTGTGGTTACATGTATCTTCATCGAGTTTTAGAGAAAAAAAACACACCATAAAATTATAAGCTACAGTACAGTTCAAGCTCAATTATCTACTATAGCTAAATATAGTGTGTGATTATAGACAAGTCATTTAAACTTTAATAGTTCAGTTACCATTATGAAAATGGGGAAGATAATTACACATATCCATATGATTATTATGTTGACAAATAGATGACTTATGATTGCAGCTCTTTATGAACTGTAACATACAAAGTAAACCGTACTGATGCTTTGAGGGAAAAAAAAGAATTATATCAACATCAATGTTTTGGCAGATTAAAATAATTTTGAAATATATTTTTATAATACCCATGGCTGCTATTTTTTAAATATATTTTATTGATTTTTTACAGAGAGGAAGGGAGAGGGATAGAGCGTTAGAAACATTGATGAGAGAGAAACATTGATCAGCTGCCTCCTGCACACTCCCAACTGGGTATGTGCCCACAACCAAGGTACATGCCCTTGACTGGAATCAAACCTGGGACCCTTCAGTCCTCAGGCCAATGCTCTATCCACTGAGCCAAATCAGTTAGGGCAACTGCTATTATATGTGGTTATACATGACTATTAAAAGGAAAAATGAACAAGATTCGAACTTCTCTAGATAAAAGTTATAATGCATATGTCAAGTTTGAATAAAAATTAAACAATTAATAAATATAAAAATAAGAGATTTTGCTTTTCAATTCATTATATCAATATATACAATACCATTCAAAGTTAGAGTTGTTGCACCAACCTTTTATGTAAAGAGAGAAAATTTTATTATAGGTCTTAACCTGGAATCAATTATTTGATTTATTACAAAGAGTTGCAGTAAAATAAACTCAACCTTCTTAAATATTTATTAGAATGTCAAATCTTCAGAAGAACTGAATCATTCTAGTTTAATAAATAAAAATCATTTTGTATAATAATTCAATGGATTAATAATATAGTTCAAAATTTAGTCTATGAAGAATTTCTCAAACTTTTCCATCTGTGCAGCCTTTTGAAATGTTATAGTAACTCTGCAATATTACATAAAATGATCCATAATGGCACTTTTGAGTACAAGACAGGTTGAAATGATATTACCTTCTCTCTTTCTCTCCCTTCCAACTAAAGATAAAGGGTAAACATTTTTAACATTGTTTAGGAATGCTATTTGAATTGACTTTGACATGATGGTCAAAGGATGCAATAAAATCACCCAGGGTCATTTTATTTGCAGTGGTTGTACCAGAGGATTGAATGTGTCCGTGGTGAGAGGTGAGCCAGAAAAATGGGATAAAACTGCTGACAAACTTGGAAAATCTATGAAATCTGTATCTACATATGATAAGAAAACAATTAAGTGAACAGAAGGCATTGCAGTGAAGGAAATAATAGAAGATAAGGCAATATTTTCAAGAAGAGGGGAACAAAGGATGTAGGGGGAGGAGAATTTGTAGGTTAAAAAAATGATATTTTAAAATCCATAAACCTAACACAGAGGACAAAGGAACAGCATCTAAACTAGAATATAATGCACTCTCTATTCAATTAAATTTGGGGAGAAAAAAGGAAAATTGAAAAATAAACACATATTGGTTCTAAAATATTAGCTTTATATTAGAGGGCTGACAAAAAAATACATATGCTGAAATACCTAAAAATTAATACAAATTTTTCAAATATAACATTTACTATAGTTGTGTAAAGTCTAAAGATGTGAAGGAGGAAATAAATCTTACAATTTCAACCACTGTAAACATCTACATATATTTCCTCCCACTATTTCTATCTTAAGCATAGGCATATATTTTTATTTATATAATGGACTAGTGGCCCAGTGCATGAAATTTGTGCATGGGTGGGGTGGGAAGTTTGTCCCTCAGCCTGGCCTGCACCCTCACCAATCTGGGACCCCTCAGGGGATGTCCGACTGCCAGTTTAGGTCTGATCTCTGTGGGGGATCCGAGACCACTGGCTCCTAACCGCTCACCTGCCTGCTTGCCTGATCACCCCTAACTACTCTGCCTGCCCACCTGATCGCCCGCAACTTCCCCCCCTTCCAGCCTGATCACTCCCAATTACCCCCCACTGCCAGTCTGATCTCCCCAACTGGCTCCCCTGCCAGCCTGCTTGCCCCCAACTGCTCACGGGTACCCTCACAGGTAGCAGGTGCTGATTAGGGGAGGAGGGCATGATTGTTTCCTGGGACTGTAGCTACGGAAGCTTTGCAGAGGGTTCTGCAGGCCTCGGAGGGGCAGGCTCTGGCCAGGAGCCCTGAAGCGGTGGTCGTCACTGGAGGTGCTGGTGGGGGGCAGGGAGTTGGGGGGGCACTAGGGGGGCAGCGAGGCCATAGGGGAAGTAACTGTCAAACCTTCCTGCTTGGCACCATTCTTTAAATTGTATGTGGTTGTTTCGCAGCTGTACCTGCTCAGGGCAGGGCTCCGATCACCTGGAGTGGGGTGGCGGCCAGGCTAAGGCAGAGCCAGGTGGGCTAGGAGGGAGGGTTTAGCCACAGCCCCAGCGAGGTTCAGTGGGCTTCAGCTGCAGAGAAGGCGCTGCTGCTGTCGGGGGGCTGGGGGGAGGTTCTGACCTGGGGGCCACTCAGGCCTGACTCTACCAGGTTCTGGAGTTGTAGGGAGGAGAGGCGTGCCTGGCCCCAGTGTTGGGGGCCCAGCTGTGGTGGGCTGTGGGCCCCGGGTGCATCAGGAGCACTGACAGGTGGTTGCCAGGGTGCTGTTGTTGTGGGCACCCCTGGTGGGGCTGGCGGGGGAAGAGATCAGTAGTTGGAAGTGTGGGCTGCAGCTACCCTTGAGGCTGGGTCTTCTCCCCATCTGGTCACCTCCCCTTCTCCCCAGGGGTATGGGGGTGGGGGTAGGGTGTCCGTCCATTCCCCTCGGGGCGAGGGGGCTGGAATAGGGTGTCCATGCAGGGGGATTGGAAGAGCTCCCTGTGGCCGTTTCCTCTTCCTTCTTTGCAGTCTGGGCTGCTGTCAGGTACTCTCCTCAGACCCCTGGGAACTTGGCTCCGGCTGCCTGCCCACGCTGCATGCGCATCAATATGCAAATAGGTCGTTATGGGGACACCGTAACAGCAATTAGCATATTACCTCTTTATATGTATAGATATTATGCTAAATAAATTTTCACATCCTATCATTTTTATATAGCATCATAATATGACTTTTTCTGACACTGTTAAGGAAAAAGAAACCTTATTAAACATCACTTCATTTTCTGTAGGGTTCCATTTCAGAATTATGTTCTAATTTATTTAACTAATCTTCTATCACTGGACATTATTAGTTCATCTGTCATTTATTAAAAATAGTAATGAGTTACCAAAGAGGAAAAATATATCTATAACTAAAAGTTTATCTAATGAAATAGTAATTTATTCAAATTTATTGTATAAGAATACATCTAATCTATACAGTCTTAGGAGCATTTTGAAAGTCTTAAAGTCTTAACATATTTGCTATAATTATTAGTTAATTAACTCCAAAGACTATGACTAAATTTTCAGTTTAGAAGCTAGACACATTCATCAGCCACCTTTGGCAATGATCAATACATTTTTACAGATGGTAAACATTTTACCATTTGTGGTCCTAGCAAACCTTTCCAGGATACTTTATATCAGGAGAAACATCTGAAAGGGATCAGCACATTGGATAAGCAAGAGCCACAAATAAATGACTTTATTAAGTGATCAGACATATTCTAGTAGAAATAAAGATCTTCACTTATTCAAGAAACAAAATTAACAATTTCAAGCTTAAATTCAAAATAAGCAACCAGAAAATAAGCAGGCAATCAATAGTCAGACTAATTAACCATGACTAATCAATTAGTAAGCCTGGTTTATTGTGTGCTTGTATAGTCAATAAAGCAAATAATCAGAGACTATGGAAGCCTATCACCAGCCAAATGATAATGATAAAACTTGAACCAAGAACGTTTTAGTTAAATCCTGGCTCTACCACTTTGTGTCTTTGGACTCTTACCTAACCTCTCAATGCCTATATTCTTCACCTGTTAAATGGGGAAAACCTCCTTGGTTTACTGAGAAAGTTAAATAAATTAAAATAGACTAAGTATTTTGCTCCATGGTGAAGAATGAGCACTTAGAGTTAAAAAAAATCATACATTGTTAGCATCTAGTGGTTAATAGTTAAAAGAGAAATAATTTTTACACCCCTTTATAATATTAGCATTTAATTGCTATTAATTATCCACCACCAAATTTCTATCTCATAGTGCTAGAAGGAGAGTTATGTAAAACTAGGGGCCCAGTGCACGAATTCATGCACCTTGAAAGGAACTGTGGGCTGCAAGGCTACAGTGGGCACAGGGGCCCATCCTCCGCACCCTTCCTCTGCACTCCCTCCCAGCCCCGCCCACCATGGCCCTTGGTCCCCTATCTGCTGGCAGCCCTGCTCCTGCTGCCGCTCCCACACTCCCACACGCTGATGGTGCCGACCCCTATCGCTCCATGCCATCAGCAAAATAAAGTGCAATCTTCCCACCTCTCACAGGTAGTCATGTAATAAGCATTACTATGGACAACCAGCATAGCTACTATGCTCAGATCATAAAAGACAGAACGTTTTCGTACACATATTTTCAGTGGGATTTTTGAATTTTTCATGTGGGAAAAGCGCCCCGAGCATTGCAGGATGTATAGCATCTCTGGGTTCCTCTCAGCAAATGTTGGTGGCAGTGCCTCTTTGGTAACTGCAACAGCCACATGCCTCTGCAGATCTCCAAATCATCCCTAAGACCATGCTCCTCATTTTTAAATTTGTATTGTCCCACAACCAAGAAACCTTTTAGACATTTTTATCTTAAAGGTGTTCCCTCAAATAAATGCCAATAGCACTGATACAATGTGCTTTATACATATAAAAGTATGGTATTTTCACCTCATATGATTACATTTTCTCCCTCTCATGAGTGAAAACTTCCACACAGAGAATGAGAGGACTAGACCACCCCCAGTGAGACCATAGCTGATGCTAAAGAAGAGAGCAGACCATGGTTCCAGACATTGCCTGGCCTGCCTGCTGGGGTCTTCTGAGCAGTAACACATTCCCAGGCCTGGGGCTGTGTGTGCTCCAGCTCCACTGAGACAGCAGTCAATAGAGAAATGGGAGATGTTTAAGTTTGTGCATATACATAACCAAGTGGTTCTATAAATGTGTCAGATCATTTCATTCTTTACTCAAACCTCTCCAGTGGTTTCCTTCACATTCCATGTGGTTTAAAACCTCAAAGGCTTACATCCTATCTAATAAAGAGGGAATATGCTAATTGACTCTCATGCCATTGCAAAAGATGGTGGTGCCCACAGCCAATAAAGAGGGAATATGCTAATTGACTGCCCTGCCCTCAAAGATGGCGGTGCCCACAGACACTAGATGGGCGGCAGGGGAAGGCAGTTGTGGGTGATCAGGCCAGCAGGAGAGGGAAGTTGGGGGTGACCAGGCCTGCAGGGGAGGGCAACTGGGGGGGACCAGGCCTGCATGGGAGGGCAGTTGGGGGAGACCGGACTGGCAGGGCAGTGATTAGGGAGTAATCAAGCTGGCAGGCAGAAGTGGTTAGGGGCAATCCGGCAGGCAGGCACGTGGTTGGGAGCAGCAGTCCTGGATTGTGAGAGGGATGTCCAACTGCCGGTTGTTCTTTATTCAATTTGTGTCAATTCAGTGAGTATCATTTTGGCACAGTAGGCCATTGGGAAGAAAAGGGTGAATGAAATAGACATTTTGGCTTCAAGGAATTTATAATTCAATAGGGGAAATACCTCATGTGCATGAAATAGGCTCAAAATAGAAGGCTTAAAGTGATGAGTTACACTACTATTAGCTGCAGAACCAAATTATGGGTGTCAAATTAGGTCCACAGGGATCGGGCCTAAATTGGCAGTCAGACATCTCCCGAGGGGTCCCAGATTGGAGAGGGTGAAGGCTGGGCTGAGGGACATCCCCCTCCAGTGCACAAATTTCGTGCGCCAGGCCTCTAGTTGGACTATAAAGCCCCACATGAACTACCCACCTCCCCAACCTCCTTCTGACCCCTGAACCAAATGACTGCTGAGCACATGACCATGAACAAGCTAAGCACATTCTTAATATCCAACGCTTTGCCTTTACTATGCCCACGTTAGAAACACTCTCCCCTCTGATCGGAGCTGAGCTTATTAGCTTACTTCTCCCAGGCCTGTTAATTTGTTCAAGTGGATATATACTGATTAAACCTATATTTTTAAACCAAAGTTGATTATTTATATTCTAGTATGTACACATTTGTTTATGGGGACTGCCAGAATACTTTTAAACTGAAAATGACCACATATATGACACTCTATAAAATTTCTTTAAAAACATCAAGATTGTTTTTAATAGAAAAAAGAAAGCCAACCCCAATGCTTTCAGGTTGACGGAGAGTATGGGCTCCTTGCATTGAACATAAATGGAAGGCGTTTCATGCTTTTTCACATGTATGTATTTTCATTTTCTATTTATATAACATCACATAAATGGGACTATGAAACATACCGGCGTTGTTCTTTATTCTTAACATTCTGACATGCCTTTTACAGGTGTTTTCCAAACGTGATCCAAGCATGACATTAAGACCGGAGTTTTGCTGATTCTCTCACACAAGACCCTTGTCTGCCAAGCAGAACTCATAATGCTTAGGTTTATTGGGCACACATTTACCCCGATTTTGTATTTAATTACTTATTCAGAAAGCTTGCTGATTAGTTCTCCAAATTATGTCACCAAATGTAAATTCATTTCCAAATACAGTAAATGTGAGTTCTCAGCCAAACTGTTAAATTAGAAAAATATTGCAATCCATTAAAATAAATTCAATAGTTTGCATTATTTCCTATAAATATAAATCAAAGTGTTAAAATATTTCCAAGTTTTTCTATCAATTTCCTGAGTCACTATAAAAAAATACATCTTTTTAACTACACCCGCCCTCCCCCCCCACACACACACACTTAACAAATGATCATTCAGGGAAATATGTTGCATTGTATTTGGCAGAAATATGACAAAAAGTTGTATATTAACCACAGAAACTATCTTTACATTTGAGGTTCTTTTTATGTGAGAATATTTTCCTCCTCCTCCTCCAACACACTAACATGTTCACTTCTACTTTGAAAGCTTCCCTTCACAAACCTCAAGGCAAACATTTGTAATAAAAATAATTTTCAGATTTTTTTCCTAAGTATTGTTAACAAGTTAGTATTTACAATGAGAACTTGATTATTAGAATGCCATATGTGATTTTATAGGATAGGTTTCATATTGGGAAAAATGTGTACTCTAAATAATGTATATTCTAAATGAATGTTTTATCAAATATATGTATTACATTAGATAGAGATATAAAAACAGGATTTTGACTAGTTGGCTAAATGGTACGTAAATATGTAAATTGATGGGCTTTATTAAGTCAGTCAGTGACTTGGTTGGTAAAGGTAATTCTAAGATGCCCTCTTAGTTTCCTTCAAGTTTTATAGGCCTATTCATCTTGCAATAAATAATTGTAATTTTAGAAGTATCATTTGACAAAAGGAAGTAAATAGCATCATCACTATTTACTATTTGCTGAATATTTATTGACTTCTTGGCAGAGCACAGATTAAAAGTTGAATATATATATACACAAACATATAATAGAGAAAATCCAAAATTTGACTTTCTAGTCAAAAGTTAATCACTTGACACCCTGGCCAGGTGGTTTGATTGGTTGAAGCATAGCCCTGTGTATGGAAAATTTGCAGGTTCAATCCTTGGTTGGAATGTGTGCAGGAGGAAGCCAATTTCTCTCTCTCTCTCTCTCTCTCTCTCTCTCTCTCTCTCTCTCTCTCATCAATTAAAAAAATACCCTTGGATGAGGATTTATTAAAAAAAACTTCTAAACAAAAGAAAAGTTAATCACTTGAAAATTATTGTTTTTTAATATTCTGGCTACTTTCTAAGAATTATTGATTTTAAAAAATTAGCCCAATTTCCCCAAGTTTGCTGTGTGTGGAATGGCTTGTCTGTTCATTCGTTCATTAACTGATTATTTATTTATTTATTTATTTATTTATTTATTTATTTATTTATGACAACTCTTTAAAATGTATTGATAAATTTGATTTTAATATAAAATGCTAGTTAAAATTTACAGGCTAACAATGTAATAATTGATATTAATTTTCTGCACTTTCCTGACTGAAGCAAAGTTTTCTAAGATCAGGTATTACCAAATGTGAATTGGGCCTGCTTTCTTCATCATAAAAGTGTTTAGAAATAGAAGAAACAAAAGTTAGTCTTTTGGTAAATGGCTAATGTTCTATATTTGAACATTTTAGATGATGAAAAGGAAGGAATAGAATCCCTTAAGTTTGAGGCATTTTAGTTAAGTTCCTGATAGAATTTAAGTGACTTTAATACTCATACACATTCTATGTATATTTGTAAACAAACATATATGCCCATCATGAATCAGTGATGAGTGCAGATATATATATCCCCCAATTTCTTGTCCTTAAAGGTTGCCAAAAATCCCTTGGAATTATAGACCCTATATCACCATTCCTTCACAGCTATCTTTATGTTAAATTCTTCCATTGCATGCAGTGCTCTGGGTTCTGTTCCAGCCAAGCAACATGCTCTCAGGAAACAGCTCCCTTTCTATTGGTAAATGATACAGAGATATATGCGCAATAAATAGCCATTTTTGTGAAGAAAAATTAAATATTAATAATCACAACACCATTAATATTATAATTACCAGTGTTTGAACTTCTATATGTCAACAGTATATGGTCAGTGTGATTCATTTTCACAACTTGTACGAGGAAACAGATTTTTCTTGACTTAGCAGCTTAAGAAATAGACTCAGCAGTTAAGTCAGTTCTCACAACATGGAGGTGGAAAGATTGGAATTGGACCTTGGTACGTCTGTCTCCAGGGCACCTGCTCTTTTAGACTCCATAAGATATAACTATATTGAGACATATTTGAGACATCCTAACTGTTTTCCTCTAAATTAAATTTGGGGTCAAGCTGGCCATCATTTTAATCTAAATTAAGCATTACTTTTCATGGGGAAATAATTTTGAGGATCATTTTCATGATGACGTCATTTATTGAAGAAAGTTTTTGGCAGTGACTGATGAAAATGTTGGCGGGCTTATAGCCTTCTTACCCATAAACGTTGTTCAGGTTCTGATGGTATTCTGTGATGATTTAACCATTACATGCTTTAGGTTAATAGGCTTCCAAAATGTTTTCAAATTATCGCTCACTCTCCCTCAGTCCACTTATAACTTGTACAGTTTTACATCACAAAAGAACCTCCATTTCTTCTCTATGATTAGAAAAAAAAAACAACTTTACAACAAGGCTAGACATTTTAATGCTAATAATTTTGTGGGTTCTTCTCTTCATGATAAATATGAGAGATGAAACAAGTCAATCCTACTTTTGACCCAGCTCGTCATTTATTTACATTAATTAACCACACCGCACAGATGCACAGTGTGAAAAGCTTAATGGCAAGAGTTTTCTACCGATTTATAGAAAAAGGTTGCTATGTTGGCAGGGATTCTTGACCAGTTACAGCAGTTACACATTCATCACCACATTTCCTTAGGCACATTAGTCTACTGCACTACACTGTCCAAAACTAACTAAGCTCTAGCACGTAAATTTTGTTTAACACTTCTGTAACCTAAGAACAATTTCAAATGGAAAATAATAGGTGGTTTCTAGAAAGGACTAGTGAACATAAAATTTTGAACTTGTCTCTTTTTCAAAATAACAAGTTTTCAAAGACATTCTGTTCTTAGGTGTGGTTTTACTATACCCGTGGGCTATTTTTTATGAGTTCAGGTCTCTAATTTTAAAATCAAAGCCAATTGGAAAATAGTAGTCAATTGAAAGAAATGTGACATGGCCAGATTTGTTGATTCACATCTGTACTATTAGATGAAAAAAAATCTGTTATAGAACCCTTTTCTTTCAGTCTTTTTCAAATTAATGAATAAATTAGTTAGAACCAAAATATTATATTTGAAATCAATATAGAGGAGATATTTAAAATCATCATGTTGGAATCATTTAGGGTCATTTCTCTGTTTCAAATGCTGGGATGAATGCTGGAGTTAGCAAATCTGAGGGTATAGACAATCATCCTCTTCACCCCATTAAATTACTCACCTTTTATAATACCTGACACATTTAATTTCTAGGACTTTTACCAAAGTGGAATCAGAGTTGTTGCTTTTTTTGAAATCCTGCTTCTCCAGATTTTTAACCTTTCAAAGTGGAATAGTCTGAGAGGGGATTACCTGAGAAATTGCTTTTCTATTCGTGTGGGTGACAGCTGAGTTCAGCTGTCTTCCTAAGCATTTAAGGAACAGCTGAGTGCTTGCTCTTGGTCCTCAGATTTGAGAGTAAGGGAACTTGAGGCAACAAAGTTACCCTGAAATGTATATGATCAAGACATTTACTTTCCTTTCATCTGCTTCAGCTTTACATTGTTGACCTTTGTGGCACAACTATGGGCAAATTATCTTTTATAACCTGTCTTCTCTGCATGTGGGTGGATATGGTAACAGAGCTATATCCACCACAACCTTGTGTTAGGTAGTCAGTGTGTTACAAGATACAAAATTGGGAAGGTCAGAATGGAAGTTTCAGTCTTACAAACATCACTAACTGTAAAGCCCTTATCTGTCACCTGGCGTCTGTATTCATTCTGAGACAACAGGCATAGCAATCTGGAGAAATGGAATGAAACAAAGTTGCTTTTATGTTGTTCCCTTGTCCTAGAGTTCCACGGGTGAAGATAAAATGATTTTGTGGCCACTACCGAAGGCGGCTCATTTTCTGCCACCAGTTAAGCTTGGTTTTGTGGACTATCGGGTATTTGATCAAATAGGAAGGGACAGAGGCATAACAGGCCTGTGTCGCTACATTAATGATTTCGTTGTCTATAAAGCATACACTTACCATGAATGTGTAATAAGATTAGCGTACAATAAAATCATTGGTATTTCTAAAAATATTATTTTAATAAATGTTAAACGGCATCAGATTAAATGAAAATGAAGTGACAAAATAGACACGTGTGGTCAATTTTATTTAATTTCAGTTCTTTTCTTGCTATATTTATTTAAAAACTATCTCTGGAACTTTCTTGTATTAAAAATAATACTTCAAATAGTTTAATTGATTTTTGTTACCTAGAGTTTAAATGGAAAGTGCCTACTTTGTCCCATTGAACTTATTTTTAACCAATTAATTAATTTAAGCTAAATTTACAGAAAATTAGGGATAGAAAATACATTAGTTTTTTTTAATATTACACTACAAATGATCATGCTACATTATATTGATCCCTATGAAAAGAAGTAAGGCACAGTTTCCAGAGTTTCACTATAGCATGTTGTATATCTTTAAAGTATCATGATATAAAAATAATGCTCCTGTGTTCTATGCACTTTGTTAAAGCAGGGCCTGGGATTTCTACTCTGACTGCAACTGGTAGTTCAAATGGCTGCAGAGGGTGGACTTGTTCTACAAAGGACACGATGTCCATTGCATGTTCAGGTGTCCAGTCCTGTCTTTTTATCTTTAAGGAAGCACACTATCTCTTTCTCTAATAGGGCTCAGCCACCCCGTGGCTGCTCATAAATCCTATCTGCTTCTCCGGTTTCCAAGTTGTTTTGCACTGCACTGTGGATGTCAACTGTTTTAGTGTATTTTAGATACTAATCTTTGCCTCTAGGTAACTAACTACTTATACTTTACTTCACCATAAATCTATTGATTTTTGGTATCAACCTCATTATCTGATCAACATTGCAAGAATATTTTCTTACAGGGTATAAAAAAGAGCAAGAAATAGTAAATATGTTTCTGGCATATCTTTATGTTGTAGATTACAGCTGTACATAATTTTAACTTATTGAACATGGCATTTCTTTATAAATAGTATTCTCAAAAATTCATAATATGGTAAGAGTTGGGGAAGATTATAAGAAATAAAGAGTAAATGATGAAACACTATTTTCAATAAAAAAGTTTTAAGTCTATTCAAATGGCTTTTAGTATTACAAAACTAGAACTGAAAGAAGAGTTAAAATTGTTTTACAGTATTAAGCTGTTGGGATTGTGCAGTGTAAGGATATTGTCAATAAAGTGACAAAGACAAAAGAAAATTGGAGAATAGCAAGGGTTGCTATGTCTTGTACAAAGATTTGTAAATTTTATTTTAAAAGATTTCAGGGCATCTCTGAAAGATCTGCATTGTATAATAATATTTCAAAAATTTTCTACAAGAAATACTTGACCTGTAGTCAGTGACAGAAAACAGTAGCAGGTGATTAAAAATAACTGGAGGGATTTCATTTGAAAATGTTGAGATGAGGGGTTAAATGTAAAATATCAAAATAAGAAATTCATTGTGTTATATTTATGGGGATTTTTTTTCCAGAAGACATAACTTTGACAATGTTAAAGGGAAGTTGCAGTGTGTGTGTGTGTGTGTGTGTGTGTGTGTGTGTGTGTGTGTGTGTGTTTGTGTGTCTGGCAGTGGTAATGGTGGATGGGACAGTTTAAGCCTAAAATGTTTTAGCCACAGCAAGTTATTCCTGGAAATGTGTTTTAGGTTTACAATTTAAGGGCAAGAATACAGTTCACATTTAGAGCATTTTATAAAGGTCCTGGGAATTTTCTGATTAGTTTAGAGTTTTAATAATGTGACCCAGCTCTTTTTATCCGTACACATAGCTTTTTATTTCATTATAGTTTTGTAGAATTCAATCAGCAAATTTGAGAGAGAGAGAGATAGAAACATGGACTTTTAAACACATTTCTTAAAATTTGAAATTACAAAAAAGAAAAGAGTATGTAGATATTTATCCCCCTCATATAGTCACTCAGAGGTGCCAATAAATGGCTGGTATTCAAAAATTCACAATTTTAGGACTTTATTTTGTTGTAAAGACTCTATAAACTTCATTTTCTTATAATATATTAAAATTCTGCCAATATAAACTTTGGGGACGAAATCAGTGATACCAACTTATGACATTTATTGCTTTCAGTTTGACTTGTGTGAATATGAAGAACAGATATATTTATTTAGTAAAACTGTCTCTAAGTCATTATTGCATTCTTGATTTCATTCTGACAGTGATCTTATTTCTGTATCCTTCCCTGTCTAAATTTCAGAGCACTAGGTTTAGGCTCCTTCCCTAGCAGAGCCCACTACTAGAGTTCTTTATTTTTGTTTTGTTTCAGTTTCTATATGGTTTGTTTAGAATAAAGTATCAATAATTTTTCATTCATAAATATTTTGCAAGATAATAAGGTAAGAAGGTATCTATATATATATAAAAAGCCAGTATCTGGAACTCCAGAATGACTGTAACAACCAGAATGTCCAGTTGCTATAATGTCCACTGTGGCTGGCCAACTTCTTGTGGCCCCTCTCCCCTGCTGGCCTGGCCTCAATCAGCCCCCATCGGGGCAGGGCAGCTGGACCCCACCTGTGCATGAATTCATGCACTGGGTCTCTAGTTTATTATAAGGTTTGATTTACTGTTAAAATGCTACCATCTACTTTAAAAACTGAGGAAGATAATTATAAACCAAAATCAAATAAACATTAAAGTATATACATCATTAACTATTGATATACAGTAAAATTATTGCATATTTATTACCAATATTCTCTTTTATTTTCCTTGTCATATTGTTGGGGAGTTTCTGTAAACTATAGTTATTTTTTTATTTAAAAACTATCTGACGAATTAATCTAAAGGATCAAATATACATTTATGTTACATTTATGATACAGGATTTTTGTTGGGTGATATGACTGCTTTTAAATTAAAAACAAACAAACAAACAAACAAAAACACGTAATGTTTAGTTTTTTAAGTAAAATGAGAAAAGCCTCTAAAGTATTAAAAAATATAGAGATTACATATAATCAAAATACCCAATGAAAACATTTCTTAGTTTAGAGTATTTTCTTTTAGATTTCCTTTTTAAGCCTCACCCACGGATATGCTTATTGCTTTTGTGGAGGGAAAGAAGGAGAGAAAGAGAAAGAGAGAAACATTGATGTGAGAGAGAACATCAATTGGTAAACTTTCTTATGTGCCCCGACCAGGGATTGAACACACAACATTTCGGATGTACTGGATGACTCTTCAACCAACTGAGCCACCTGTACAGGACTGGAGTATTTTGCTTAATTGAATTTCTCTTCATACATTATTCAATCAATCAATATTCATTAAATAAATGTATTTTCCATGAACTTTGCTAAGCTGAGGAAAGAAACACTAACAAGAGAGTTAGAAAGTTCTTGCCTTCATGGGGCTTATAGTCTATTAGTGGAGCCATAAATATATAAACAAAATGATTCAGTTATATGACATGCAGTGTTTCTTAATCTGATAAGGCCTTTATGAGTTTTTTTGTCATTATATAATATATGTTTGCAAAAGATTAGGTTTCACAGGATCTACTCTACTTATGTTCTATCTAGAGCTCTTATCTTGATTTTATCACAGCCACCTATATAACAAAAGCCTAAGCGATCGTTAGGGCAGAATGCCAGAACAACCAGTCGCTATGGTGTGCACTGACCACCAGGGGGCAGACACTCAATGCAGGAGCCGCCCCTGGTGGTCAGTGCGCTCTCACAGGGGGAGCACTGCTCAGCCAGAAGCTGGGCTCATGGCCGGCAAGCACAGCGGCAGAGGCAGGAGCTTCTTCTGCCGCCACGGCAGCACTGAGGAGCACTGAGCCGAGCAGCACGGAGCAGCAAACAGGCAGATGGTAAGGAGCGATGGGCCCCAGGCTGCAAGAAGGATGTCCAACGGCTGGCTTAAGTTGGCAGGTGGACATTCCCCGAGGAGTCCTGGACTGTGAGAGGGCGCAAGCTGGACTGAGGGAACCTCCCACCCCCCGCCCTGCATGAATTTCATGCACTGGGCCTCTAGTTTTAAATATATTATAAACCCCTCAAATCATTAGAAAATTGACTATCCCTCAAAATATATTATGCAAACTCCTCCAAAGGATATGTATGTATTAAGTTGAGTACAAGCTCTCTTTCACAATCTACTCATTGTTGGGAATCAATTGATCTATATCCCTTAATTAAGAATTCTCTTAATTGAGAAATATTTAGTGAATTGTCTCTGTTCTTGTCATTCAAACTCTTCAGTGCAAAGGTGAGCTTGGATTACTCAATTTGTGTTTCCAAGACGTTTATTTGAAAAATAAAGGGTTTGGGCTTAGCCGGTTTGGCTCAGTGGCTAGAGTTTCAGTCTGGGGACCGAAGGGTCCGGGTTTGATTCCAGTCAAGGGCACATGCTGGGGTTGAGGGCTTGATTTCCAGTAGGGTGCATGCAGGAGGCAGCTGATCAATGATTCTCTCTCATCATTGATATTTCTAATTCTCTCTCCCTCTCCCTTCCTCTCTGAAATAAATAAAACATATATTTTAACAAAAGAAAAGTAAAGGATTAGAACACAAGAGTTTAAGATTTCATATTACCCCCTACTCTGCTGTTTAGTGATCACAATATAAAACATTATTGCTTAGTCTCCTCTTGTGGAGTCAAATAATTTATAAACAGAAATATTTTCCTCTATATTAATAGTGATAATTTTTCTTATAATTCCACCCATTTTCCCACATCTCATCCCCATTTTTCCCCCCAACATCCTTTCCTTGAAAAAAAAAAATGTATTTTAAATGTTGGAAATTTTCAAATTGGTCCTTTAAAAGTATTTATTTATGTCCAACCAGAAGACTCTGGGAATGCCTACATATATTTTGAGGCTATTGGTTTAAAAAACTGACCCAAAACTGATTTGGGAACTGGGTGTGGGGTGGGGTTTTTATAGTCGGATTGTTCTCTGAGAAGCTTTAGGTACTGCAAAGAACATGGAATTAGACGTCTAAACATTTTGATTATAGAGCTGTGTCTTTAAATTAATTGGGTGGACAAATTTATAAGGCTAGACAACCAAAACGTTTAACAAATGTTATGGAAGGAGTGATTTAAGTCCAAAGTGTGGAGCAAAAGTGATGAACCTTTGACTTTGGGCAGGATCGAATTCCTACTTCAGAGTTCTCCTGTAAGAATGCAAAATTCAGATTTTATGGTTTCACCTTAGTACAGTCAGGAACAACATCAGGACGATGTGCATGTCCAGAGAAGAAAAGGTCAATAAGATCAATCAATTATTATTTCTGGACAGTATAACAATCACAGCTATAGGTATGCTTTTCCTGACTCACAAGAAGAAAGAAGGAGAGACTAAAGGAAAAAGAAAAAAAAAAAAGAGACAGAAAGATAAAAGGCAGTAGTAATTGATTACTGAAAAATTCAGCTGGAAGCTGAGCAAGTTAAATCGATAACTTTTCCAGCATGTGTGGCCTCCAGTCCCCATTGAGTTACCCATCAGAGCATTCCGACTCCCACTCAGGCCAATCGGAACCATGAATGGGTCAAAGCCATGATTAAAGTGGAAGTCATAAGCTTAGCAAGCATTTCCATGTTTACTTTGAATCTTAACCTAAACTGGAGGAAGTTCCAGTAAAATAGGTTTATTGATGTGCCTCTTCTTCCTAGCCTTTCACAACATTTGAAAAGAAGCATCCACTTCCTCCGAGTCCTGGGTCCATTTATATATTTTAAAAGAGATACAGGAAGACAGTGTTTTTACTTCTAAACTTGGAGAAGAGGGCTATATCTACATTGAAGCTTTACACACACGCACACACACACACACACACACACCCATGTGCACGTGCATACACACATGCACACACACACACACCCATGTGCACGTGCATACACACATGCACACACACACGTGTGCAGGACCCTTCCACCTGTGGTGCTGATGGGCTAGTCAAGGGAGAACAGACAGTGGCTAGATCTGATCAATTAGCTCAGAGGAAAACACATTTCAAAACCACTTACTTCTCCTGTCATGATACCAGAAGTGGATTCAGTTCTATAACTAAAACATTAGTTTAAATATTTTATGGCTTAAATACATAAACACATCTAATAGTGAAATTGTGGAGATCTTGCATTTCCATAGGAAAAGAATAAAGAATAAAAGATAATGTTTCTAAAGAGTGAAGGGTTTATCAACCTGCAACTCCCAATTATTAAGCATCAACTCTTAAGTTATTCAAACCAGGATTCCTAAACATCGGCTATTTTAATTTTTTTCTTGTTACCTCAGTATAAAATACCTGATATAAGAATCTTTTTAAAAACTTAGCTAGCATTTGAATATCATCAAATGTCAGCAACATATTCCAACTTTATGCAGAAGAGGTAATATTAACTTACATACTTGGTCTTTGGCCCTACCTTCTCCAAGTCTTCAGGATCTCAGGAACTGTAAGAGTTAACTAGAGAAGCCAAGCAAAAGTCTTGCAATAAAATCCAGAACAGTATTGCAGATGTGTGGAGCCTACAGAAGGTGGAGCCCAATTATTCTGCATGCATATTTAATGTATAAATTTATTTTAAGTCTTAAAACAACCTCTTAGAATTGCTGTAAAATGCAAAGCTAGGCAGACGTTGCATTCCTAAATATAAAGAAGGAAAGAAATGCACCGAGATTAAAAAATCCTGGTTACTCACGATTCTTTTCACCTCTCCACCTTGACCCAGCTCTCATTCTGCCTGAGACGCCCGCAGGAGAAGTTATTTCTGCCATGGAGAGCAGCAGCACCAGCAGCAGCACAGCCATGCCAGGTAAAAATAACCTCTGTGAGTGCTGTCACCGACGAACCTGAAGGCTTGCACTGGGTTAGAAACCTGGAGCCAATCCTGTCATTTTATTCAGCAGAAATGCAAAAATGCTGTTTTCCCCATAAATTTTTAAAAAGCAGGTAGCTTCTCATCAGACTTTTTATTTGAATTATGCAGGGAATGTGAAAAACATTGAAAGGGAAGTAAAACCTTCCTTTAGACATAAGCAAAATGTCAGGAGAGATAAGCTGACAATTTTCTTTAGTTTTTCGGCAGCTCCCAGTTCCTAACCTGCTCCTGCCAACTCTCACTTCTTCCAAATGTTTGTCAACATTTTTCATAACATGATAACAGGAAAGAGCTGAGATTTCAGCATTTTCCCACCTTCACATTCTGTACCACAGATTATAGTACTTGATGAACCAGGATATTTAATTTGGGCATTGCAAACACACCTCATTTCAAACAGAGGTGGTTGCTGAGGAGAGGAAAAAACACTTGGTCTCAAAGCTCTATCTAATGTCTTAGAGAAGGGATTAGATATATAAATATCTGCTGCTAAGATGACAAAAATATCTCTGGAAAAAGGAGTGGTAAACAGTCATGTTTCCTACTTAACTTGTACTATGCAATTTTTACATTTAGAGAATAATGTAAAAAAGACAATCTGCCACAAATATCCCAAATCCATGAAGCAGACAAAATCTGATGTACATGCACATTCAAGGATCATCTGCATTTCACTGTAAACACGTTTGCTTTGTAAAGACATGTTGGTATATTCCATCTCTCCTTTCTCTTGCAGAATGATTTTTATCACCTCAGGAGCTGAGCAGACTTTTTTTAGTAAATTAGACCTCTCTGTTTTACAATTATTTCCTAGGAGCAAATCACAATATTGTCTGGATTATATTGAAACTACCCTTAAAGACATAAGAAGTTTGCCTTCACTTTAGGATCAAATTTCTATTTTTAATAATAAAAATTATTGCATTCTTCTAAGAATAATACAGAACAATAACATGCATGCAGTTGTTTTCACAAGCATATAAAGCTATTTTAGGATACTGCCAAACACATAATGATATTCTACAACCTAACCTAACTATAGTTAAATAGTTCACACAGCTGACAAAACATATTTCTAAAACACGTACCTGAGAATGTACTGTTTACTGTTAGTGCATCAGGAGAGAGACAAAGAGGGGGGAAGGTCTACAGCATCCAAGCGATAACACAAATTTGTTGAAACAGGCTGGGTGGAAGGCACGAGGGGGAGATGGGGATTGTGGCATGAGCTGAGAAAGCCCGGTGAAAGGTGGCAGCTGACACACAACTTCAGTTGGATGTTGCCAGCTGGATTACAGATTCTGGGTTGCCAGATGTTTCAAAATTTTGAAAAGAAGCTAGAAATTTAGATTATTATAAGGAATCTCCTCATCCTTTAAGGATACGCACCACAATTCTAAACTTCTCACGTAATCATATAAGGCAGAGCTTTCTGTATCTGGTTCCAAGTTAAATTATCCAGGCTCTTTGATGCAAGATATATTCCTTGAATGCCTACAATCAGATATATTATTAATGACAAATATCCCCAATATAAGCTTATACTTTAAAGAGAAAGACATATTTAAACAACTAATGTTTCAGGTGATATGATCAATGCAATGAAAATCCATATGGAATTTTTGTGGAGTCACAGAAGAGAAAATATTTATTATCTGGGGGCATTAACCAAAGTTTTATCTCAAAATTTAGCCATACTGGGAAACTTCTCCCCTCTCAAAAGATCACAAACTTCCAGACTGTCGAGTCTTTGCACATATTATTATCTTTCTGCTTGAAAAGCCTTTTTCCCATTTGTACCTTATATAATTCTATTAATAATGCTTAATAATTTAACTGAAGTTTATCTTCTCAGAGTTCTCCAGGCATAATTATACATTTTTTCATGGTTTGTTCACCTGGGAGTAGATAACTCAGCACATTATTTAAAAAATATATATATATATATATATATATATATATATATATATATATATATATACTTTAAAATAGATATGTGTGTGCATATATATATATTTAAAATATATATATGTGTGTGTGTGTCTGTGTTCAACACAGGTGTATAGGTGTTTATAAGCCTAACTCTATTATGTTTTCTTATATCCCTAAACTCAGTAGTAATTGCCATGCATAAAAGAAAATCATCAAAAGTTTGCCGTATATTTGCCTATGTCATGGATATTGGTTTGTGTTGGTAAATTTTGAAATTAAAATATGACTCTTTAAAACAACCAGGTTAGCTTCTTTCATTCTCTGCCTGTGTTCTTATTTACATGCTGTCCTTTGGTTTCCTTTGCCATTATGTTACAAGATGTGAATGGGTAAATAGGAAATCCTAGTTACATTCAAAGACCAACTTCCAAATATGCAAACCTGAAACATAAAGGCATTGAAAATTATCAGCAGATGGGCTTCGTCTGCTTTAACATTCTGAATTGGTCCAAAGCCAGTTATTTGGCAGTGATTCCACATGTCCACAGCTATTTCAACTTAAAGCCTTTAAAAAGGCAAAGTGCACGTCTGCACCTTCTTTTTCTTCTTGCTCCAAGCACTCCTTCCACTTGGCTGTGCAAACTCACTCTGCTCTAAAACAAAGGAATGTGGTAATCTCACTCTTCCTGGGTGAAATTGATCAGTCCCGCCATGTCCACTAGCTTAATAAATAAATTCTAACTCACAGAAGATAATGGAAGCAGTGAAAATCTCCTGTCATTTACTCAGTCAACAAATGTTTTCTGAGCATCCAGCATGTGCCAGGCACTAGTCTAATTACTAAGGAGTTATGATGAATCGATAGATGTGGTTGCTGCCCTCATAGAAATGATATTCGAGGGAGGAGAAATAGACACCATATAATAAAACCCTACCATTAGATACATACTTTAAATTGCATATGCAATGAAGTAAAAGGGAAGATTTAAAAAGACTTTAAGAAGGAAATTCAATATAAAGGTTCTTTGAGTAAGCAAAGCATAAGCACTTACAAGACAAGTGGGGAAAGCAGAAAATAGGTTCAACCAGACAGAAAGCTTGTGAAAAATTTCTCAGACACAGAAGAGCTTGCTTGGCAAATGTTAGGAGGAAAGAACAGCCAGAGAGAGAGGAAGTGAGCTTTTCAGTCTGGGCCCTGGAAGCTAAGTTAAGGATTCTGAAGTGTTTCTAAGGTTTTACGAAGGAATAGATTGTTGCATTGACAGATTAATCTTCCAGTAGAGAGAATAAGCTGGAGGGTGTCAAAATGGAAGTAGGAAAATTAGGAGACCATCTTTTTATTTGAATGACAATTTATACCAACAGTGATAGAAATAAAAAAAAATGAATAGAAAGTGAATACATTAGTAGCGTCTGGAAGCAGAGTCAACAAGATTGGCTGACCAATTGCACATAGAGGGTGAGGGAGAAGGGGTCCCAAGGTTGCCACAAGGGGTCTGGGATGAACATCTTGGGGTGGAGCTATCTAAGCTGATTGGAGGTTCAGTATGAAGAGAAGGGTGACCAGCAGTTTTGGGAACTTATGTTCTTTCCTTAAATAACTTTCCAAAATATCAGCAACCAGTAATCAAAACAGCAATGTATACATACTCACAATAATTATTTAATTGGATGAATAACTTAGCAAGAAAATAAAGAGAACTGTTTTATGCAAATAACATTAACAACAGATTTAAATTGGACTCATAGGTATACAAAATAGGCTACTAGGAGGCCTGAAATTATTTAGTAACTATATGAGGCTGATAAATACATAGATTTATAGAGGGATAGATAGGAGGAGAGTGGGAGAGAGAGGGAGAGAGGCAGAGAGAGAGAGAGAGAGGCTGTATATTAGGTGCTAAACAGTTATTAGACATAGCCATTACTATAAACTCATGATTTCATTGTTCAGACAGCAAACAAACTTAGGACTATAACTAAAAACACAAATAAATCAGGGTATAAATAATTAAAGAAAAAAAGCAGTGCTAAAATATGTGGGAAATGGATTACATTTCAAGGATGAGAAGTTCCGAGTTAAGCAGACTAAAATTAAATGTTGGTCAGGGACAAAGGATGACTAGTATCAGAATATTCACTTCAGGAGCACAAGACGAGAGAAGAGACCTGGATTTGCATTTGCAAGGCCAGAGGAAGAAGCCCACCACTATTATACATAGAAAGGAAGGTGCAGTCTCGATAAATTGGTAGATCCTCATGTTTTATTAGACAGACAAGATGATCTCTTTGTTCTCTAGTGAATCAGCACCCAGCATCTTCACAGCTTTCCCACCCCTGAGCATCACATGTTCCACCCTCCAAAGGATGAGAAGTCATTTTTTTTTCAAGTGGATTCTAAGGTTGTGTCTGTATAAAAGAACTACAATCTACACTAATAAAAGACAAACATGCAAATTGACTGTACCATCACTATGCCTTAAGCCATGCCCACCAGCCAATCAGAGCAACTATATGCAAGATGGCGGCTGGCAGCCACAGAGCTGGAGCAAGCAGGAGGCTTGGTTGCCCCCATGATGGAGGAAGCCCACTTGCCATGGCGGGCTCTGAGCTCCAATCGAAGCAACAAAGTTTGTTTATAGAAGGTAAATAAACCCCAGATACCTGCTTTCAGCTGGCTGTGGCCACGGAGCTGGAGCGAGCAGGAGGCTTCCCTCCTGCCTGCCCTGGCCAGTTCTGAGCTCCTCTCAAGGCTACAAAGTTTCAATTATAGAAGGTAAATAAATCCCAGAATAAAAATAAAAAAATAAAAAAGGAGAGGCTGGGAGCTTGTCACTGGGGGGGTTTGGTCAGCCTAAAAATGGCCCTCAGCCCTTCACCCAGACTGGCCAGGCACCCCAGTGGGGACCCCCACCCTGAAGGGGGTGTGACCAGCTACAAACACCCATCAGCCCCTCACCCAGGCTGGACAGGCACCCCAGTGGGGACCCCCACCCTGAAGGGGGTGTGACCAGCTACAAACACCCATCAGCCCCTCACCCAGGCTGGCCAGGCACCCCAGCAGGACCCCTACCCTGATCCAGGACATCCTTCAGGGCAAACCAGCCATCCCCACCCATGCACCAGGCCTCTATCCTATACAGTAAAAGGGTAATATGCAAACTGACCCTAACAGCAGAACGACCTGGAATGACTGGTCACTATGACACACACTGACCACCAGGGGACAGATGCTCAATGCAGGAGTTGCGCCCTGGTGGTCAGTGTGCTCCCACAGTGGGAGCTCTGCTCAGCCACAAGCCAGGCTGCCAGCTGCCAGTGCAGAGTTGGTGGTGGGAGCCTCTCCTGCCTCCTCAGCAGCGCTAAGAATGTCCGACTGCAGCTTAGGTCTGCTCCCCGCTGGCAAGTGGACATACCCTGAGGGCTGCCGGGCTGCCAGAGGGATGTCTGCCAGCTTGGGCCCGATCCCCCAGGGAGCGGGCCTAAGCCAGCAGGTGGTCATCCTCCGAGGGTTCCCAGACTGCAAGAGGGCATAGGCTCGGCTGAGGGGATCGCCCCCCCCCCCCGAATGCACAAATTTTTGTGCATCGGGCCTCTAGTTTAAACATAATAAGATATGAGAGTGTCCATTGCTTAGCTTGTGGCTGTTGAGCTCCACTTCCTTAACTCATCCGAGTCCTTTTTGCATGCAGAATTTTAGCTCACGTGAAAAAGCTTAGTTTGACTTTTAAGTTTATGGTTTAATTTATTACAAGGTGTAATGCTACAAGAGGGCTTGGGCCAATTAATCTGGAAACTGATGACAGGGAATTGATGTTCACTTTGCCACTTCCCTGGAAAATGTATATGAAAAGTAGACAGCTGGCCATCACTGTGTAGGCATCTCATTAACCACACTCACTCCATGCTCTCAGCATGCTTGACATTGGGTTTGAATATCAATGATTATGATTTTTCTTACATAGAGTAATTTTCAAAATACTAACCTTTAAAATCTGGTCTTAATTTCTCGCCATAATGAAATAATATGGAGGGACAAGACTAGCCATAGGATAGTCAGTGTTTCCAGAATTTTCTATGCTCATCTATGAAATGTATATTAGCCTTCTAATAAACCACTGAAAAGCATACCAACAGTGACAGAAAAATAGTCTTCTGTTAGAACTTAATTTAAAAAGTTATCATGCTATAACTATGTGCTACTTTGTATGACTAGGGTGTACTTAATCCATTCTAAAGTATCATTATCTTCCAACATGAATAGGTATTTCATGAGATTCTGCATTTTTGGAAGAGAAACAAGACCTAGTGTTATCCCTGACAGAAGAAATGGAAATGTTCATATACAGAAGAATATTGAGTAACCATATTCATGAAAAAAGATAATGCTTTATTCAAATCAATCTACTGGTTAAATTAAACTAGAACATTAACTAATATTAGTAAAACCTCCCTATAACACATTTGCCAATAAATATTTAGCATAGCATATTAAAAACTTGAGGCTTTTGTGACACCTAAATTTCATCAATGTTCTTGTACAGAACTATGAATGTGGCTACTGACAGGATAAATGGTAGCCCTGAAAGGATTGTGGTTTGCAAAGATGACTGCAATAGTTCCTGCCATCCCAAAAGCTCATTTATATGCAGGTTTGCCAATTCTCCCATGAGGAGGTGAAGTTTATTTCAATACCACTTGAATCTGGATTAGCCTTGTAACTTATTTTTACCAATGGAATGCAGCAGAAGTGACGTGCCTGACTTCTGAGCTGGGCCTTATGAGGTTTATAGCATCTGCTTTTGCGTTCTGGGAACCCTGCCCAGAGACTGCCACAGAGGAGTCTGCCCCTTCCTCCTGGAGGCTGAGAGGCCACGTGGAGATGAGAGAGGCACTGCAGCTGACAGTGTGCACCAGCTGCCAGACATTCAGGCAAGGCTCCCTGGACCTTCCATCCAGCGTTAACAGCAGTATGTGCTCTGCAATGGGACTCTTTGGGCAGAATCCATACATGCTCCATTCTGTGTCCTTACTTAACTCTTTTGGCCTCAGTTTTATGTTCTGTAAAATGAGAGTAACAATACTATCTGATTTGTAGAGAGGTTGAGAATACTAAATGTGTGAATGCAATTAAATATCCTAAAATGTTACATGGAATAAAGCAAGTATAAATAAAATATTAATACAGAATGTTATTATTGTTGTCAATGTTGCTGTAATTTTTTATCTGTCTCTTTCAGGAAAGAAAAGTAAGACTCCAAGTGATTAAATGTTTTTCCCAAACCACAAACGTGTAGAACAAGGATCCAGGAACAGACATTTTGTTCCAGAGTCCAAGTTATAAAGCATCACACATTTTTGCATCCACTCTGTGACTCTGATTTATTTGGGGATACACTGTGCCAGCCATTGCAGTCAATGAGTTCACATATGTAATATTATTACTATTTTAGCCTAGTGTGACAATTTAGCACTTTAATATGACTTTGTACAGCATGTCAGGTCTGGTTTCATCTTACATGACTCCTCCTAAAGAGTCACCCTAGATTTCAGCCCATACTCTCTATGCTCCTCTGTGCATGCTGTCTTTTCCGATTCTGATGCCCTTGCCCTCCCGTTTCTACAGTAACTGCTACAGTTACTTTTATGACAAGAGTCTGCTCCAACATCTCCTCCTCAGTGCAGATCCACTTCAGCACTCTTTGAAGGTTATGAGGCCCTCTCGCTGCCCCTGCGGTCACACCATTGCTAAAATGGTGTGGTGGGACTTCTGTTTACATATGTCTTTTCCACTGGACTGTGAGCTCATAGAAAAAGAGCTTTGTCTGACTAGTTTCATATTCCTGGACCTCAATAAATATTCACTAGATGGGTGCATCTTTCAGGTACAATGTATTCTGTTTGGGTTCCTGTGCTTCTTTCTTGTCTTTGCATTTTTATTTATTTCTTGATGTTTTATAGTGAAAACTGCTCTTTGGGAATCTAGAGGAGAATCATGGTTTAGGATAAAAGACTGTGTTTAAGGAGGCAGGCCCAAGCTCAGATTTCAACTCCATCACTGGTTAGCACTGGAGTCTTGGACAAGTGATATAAACTCTGTGTATCAGTTTTCTTCTATACAATGAGAAAAACAATAGCTATATTGCAGAGTCCATATATGTATGTGAATCTAAATGAGTGTGAGTATGAATTGCATTGATACATGTAAAAAGCACTGAGTAGGTAGTGACTCAATCTCTTGTAGAAATTATTATCATTAAAGAAGATTTTCTGAATGAAATGGGCTTTGACTTATTATTTTCACATGTGTGAGAGAGGTCAAGTCTTGTTTTCCTGTTGTCTTGTGAAGGTTAGTTAACTTTTAAAAATAGTATATTCAAGCATTTGTGAGAATACAAAGCTGTTACCAGACAGAAGATGAGAGAGTTTAGCATCAAGATATACTTAACCTTTGAAATTATAAAACTTATTTTACCTAAGAATATATTTTATAAGTATACATATTTTATAGGTATATATATTTTATTAGTATATATGTAGCGGAGACATGTTGGAATACATATGTATGTGTGGATATGTATATGCGCATGTATATGTTTATTTGGAATGTATTATAATACATTAAATGACTGAATCATAATATTTATGCTTCAGAAAAAAAGGCATTAGTATTAGCTTACTAATATAGACATTCCATTGCATTTTTTACCTTCATTTTTATAACCTTTACTTTATTGACACTTTATACATCCCATTTACTGCCCTTAAGAAAACTTTTAGGACCACATTTCTATCAAATATTCAGGTACTTCACATTTCAGATTCTTTGTTCAATACAATTAAATTCAATGGGGTTTCCATCTAAAGTTTTAATCTTCTTTGTATGGAGAAAGAGCCCTACACTGCTTCATGTACGTTGTGTTTCAAGCTACATAAAAATACCTATGCATCTTTTCAAACTTAAATAAAAGTATATGGCTGAAACTGCATAATATTGTAAAATACTTTTTTCTCCAAGTGGAAAACACAACTTAAAAATAAATACAACAGATAAAAGTTTAACGATAGCATTTTTAGCTGATTTTATGAAGCCAGTATAGAAAAGACAATGCTGATCCTGAAACAGAAGTGGACTTTTACCTAACTTGCAATACCACACACACTTATACAGATACAGAGAATGGTAATGCCTTACTTTCATTTGCTTTAATTACTGCATTTATTTGGCATTTAAAAACTAAATAAGTGCCCTGAACGGTTTGACTCAGTGGATAGAGCGTTGGCCTGCGGACTGCAGGGTCCTAGGTTCAATTCTGATCAAGGGCATGTACCTTGATTGCGGGCACACCCCCAGTAGGGGGTGTGCAGGAGGCAGCTGATTGATATTTCTCTCCCATCAATGTTTCTAACTCTCTATCCCTCTCCCTTCCTCTCTGTAAAAAATCAATAAAATACATTTTAAAACAGTAATTAAGTGATTTATTTCCTGCTTAAATAAAACTTTGTCTTATAAATTTGGTTTGAATTCATGTCCAAAATATGTTTCTATTGCCTGCTTGGTAGTAAATGTATTCTAGTCCAATTGAATTTGCCTCCATCACCCAGTGACTTTTGTGAAAGTGGAAAAGAAAAGAGTACACTCAATTCACTAAAAACATGTTGGCCAGCAAGAGAAATTGAGCCTGTCTCCTTAATGTCAAACAACTTAGCAAGGCTGCTTCAGGCTTTAAGTTGATTAAGGAATAAAAAGAAGTGGGAAATATATTAGCGACATAATATGTAATTCTTCGTCAAGGGAGTTTGATAAACATTTAAATTCCAAACCTGCACTATGAACTTCAGCTGATGTACTAATCACTTTAGGTTAACCATCTTCAGGGGAGTTGCCTGACTGCACCATGGAATATGTTACAATAAAAAATTTACCATGTTACTTAAAATGCTTGAATAAGTGCCTTTGTTTAAAGAGGGTACAGAATAATAAAAAAATAAATATTGCCCCAATGAGTTTAGAAATAAAGATCATCTGATGATAAATAAGAGCTCTATTTAAATCCAAGTTGGGTCTTGGAATTGCATTTTGCTTGTGTTTAAATAGATACCATACTAAGTGTCCAAACTATCTTAAAACTATTTGTGACATTCTTTTTTAAAAAAATATATTTTATTGATTTTTTACAGAGAGGAAGGGAGAGGGATAGAGAGTTAGAAACATCAATGAGAGAGAACCATTGATCAGCTGCCTCCTACACACTCCTCACTGGGTATGTGCCCCCAACCAAGGTACATGCCTTTGACCAGAATTGAACCTGGGACCCTTGAGTCCACAGGCCGATGCTCTATCCACTGAGCCAAACCAGTTAGGGCTGTGACATTCTTAAGGAAAGCAAAATAAGTGTGTGAGAAAGTAAGATTGAAGTAGAATCAAGAGGTGTTTTTTCTTCAGGTTTCTTCACTTTCATTTTTGTGAAAAAAAACAAATAAGCAAACAAAAAATACCAGTCACCCAGAATTTTCCCCTCTCCCTCTCTTTTAACTGTGTTACCTTGAGCTCAGTGTATATTATCTTCTGGTGCAAATCAATCTCTCAATATAACTTTATTTACTATATTTCTATTATTGTACAGGAGAAAATACCTTGTAATAACTTGAGAGAATTTTTCATTCTGCTCAAGTGTCTACTATATCCTGAAACAAACTTTTAGGCTATAATGAAATGAAATCTTCAAAAGCGAACAGAACCAATCAGCAGAGTGTATAAAAAGATGTGGTACATTTACACAATGGAATACTATAAGGCTGTAGAAAAGATGGAACTTTTTCCTTTGAGACCACATGGATGGACCTGGAGAGTATTACGGTAAATGAGATAAGCCAGTCAGAGAAAGATAAGTATCACATGATCTCACTAATATGTGGATTCTAATGAACAAAATAAACTGATGAACAAAATGGAACCAGGAGCAGGGATGCATGGAACAGACTGGCTGGTGCCCGACGGAAGATGGGTATGGGTGACTGGATAAAGAAAGTGAAGCGGATTAGCTGAAGAACATATGTCCATACCCCCATGGACGTAGTCAATAGGAGGGTGCAGACCAAAGGAGGGAAGGCTGATGTGGTTGGATATAGGCAAAGAGGGGGAAAAGGAAATATTTGGAATAATGTCAACATTAAACATTTTAATATAAAAAATCAAAAATTTTTAAAATAAAAGTAATTTAACTTTTATAAAAAATCAGCACCATGTTCTCCCCACTTGTAGACTAAGAGTTGGTTTGGAAATAAATTGGATTCATCAGGGCTCAGTCAACCTCACCTTTAGGAAATGGGAAGATAATTTTCCTCATAAAGTCTCTGAAGAACTGTCAGAATATTTTAAGTAAACTTTGGGTTAAACATTGTTGGTCTTTACTTTTATATCAAAGTATAAAAATTCATAGGAAGTAGTGATATGTTAAATTGTTATCACACTTTCATGACTTGTGAAATCTCACAAGGCAGATGTATGGTGTTACAAGGCCTACATTCTAGATCTGGGTAGGTCATTCCTCCTCAGTGAGCTTCCCTTTTCCTACCTGTGACATGTATATATTAAGAATGCTTGGCTCGTAGAATTTCTGTTGTGGTTTAGTTGAGACATGTGGACATATGATTTATGACTGTAAATAGGCATGCCAGTGCTTTTTTCATAACAGCAGAACACCGAATAACTTAGAATTTAGCTGCATTATTTTGATGAAAAATGTGAAGAATACTTTCAGGAAATATCCAACGGAAACCCTTAGGCACATTGCATGGAAACCTCTGGTGAGTAGCATTTTGGAGAGAGTGACAAGGATAGGGATGAATATGGGTGAGATGGAAAAGTGCTGAAAAAGTTACTTTCATAATTCTCCCATATTAATAGGCAGTTTTGTTCATAAGACTTCCCTTCTTGGTTAGGGTTTCACTTGGGCTTTCTAAATATAGGAATTTAAAAGAGTTTTGTTTCTGTGTAATTACATCTTCAATAAAATTATTTTAGAGACAGACATGGGGGAGAGAGAGAGAGAGAGAGAGAGAGAGAGAGAGAGAGAGAGAGATCAATTAGTTGTTCCACTTATTTATGCATCCATTGGTTGATCATTGTATGTGCCCTGACCTGGCATTGAACCCACAACATTGGCATATTGGGAAGATGCTCTAACCAACTGAGCTACCCAGCCAGGGCATAAGATTATGTTAAATTTGCTTCTCTTAAAGCTATCCCTAAAGCAATATTTAAATTTTGTTCCTTATTGTTGAAAGTATTAGAGATGTTCCCTTTCCCTACCACCATTGACCCCTCCACCCTGCTCCTAGAGTAGCATTTCTTATAGATGGCTGCAAGCACATACATTACATGGGTACAAAGTCCATGTTCTTGCTCTTATCATCCTTTTCATACTCTAAATAACAACATGATAATTTTAAAATTATATTCAGATATATGTTACCTGGAAGAAAATGACTGAGGCACACTGTTCTCTGGCCAGCATTAGTCAAAGATTTCTCTCACATTAGTCATGCACACATTTATTCATTGAATCCACACCTAAGTAACCAGCTAAGGCCGATTCACAATGAACATGACTTGGACCAGGTTGGATTCCCTGGTCCATTCTGAAGTTATTGCATTTTCCTTAAGCAAATAAAATGATCCATTAGTCATTGTTTATTCAGACATTGAGTAATTACTTGAGTGCTCACAATGTGTCACACACTCTTTTTGGAACAGTGTGTTACAAAAAGAGAACATCTTGGATCTCATGAAGCTCATATTTGAATTCTACTTAGTCTTTTCATGAAGATGTACAAAACACCCAAATATGGTGTTTCCCATGATGGAGTTGCCTTAAGAAGCAATGTTTTATACCATGTAACTTCCCCAGTATATATGTTAGGAAGCTGATCTAAGGAAAACCAATGCACAGGTTGGCCAATGATTGGTTCTGTGGAGATACATTGGGTCAGTTAGATGTAAACTTAAAAGACTGTGAATTTAATATACAAAAAGACAATGCAGAAAACACAAGAACAGAGACTGAAAGGAAATGATGCAAAGAGAGGTTATATAATACGCAGAGGTCATGTCAGAAAACAGCAAATAATCCTTGAGACTAAGAAGAGTAGAAATTGAGAAATCTGGCTGCTGGATACATGGTCCTGAGACACTTAGAATGCTCAGGATTTTGGAGCTAGCTTCCGTTTGAACCCAATTATACCCCTCAAATTCTATTTGTTTATTAAGATGTACACGTATACTGAATCTTGTGAAGAAAAATGTCCTCAAAATAAACTTGTTAGGAAATAAACATTACTTCCTTGATAACACAATAAGCATCCTATCTCATAAAGAGGAAATATGCTAATTGACCCTCACACCATCGCAAAGATGATGGCGCCCACATCCAATAAGGAAGGAATATGCTAATTGACTGCCCCACCCTCAAAGATGGTGGGACCCAGAGCCAATAAGAAAGGAATATGCTAATTGACTGCCACAACCTCAAAGATGGCCGGCGCCCACAGCCACAAGATGGCAGCACCCAGTCCCCTTAGCCCTGCTGCACACCTGCCTCTGGAGTCCCCCAGTCCCCTCAGCCCCCCAGCCACCCAGGGCCGTCCCAAGGTGCAGGCAAGCCTCAGATGTCCTCTACCCAGCCATGCAGGGCTGCCTGAGGCTCTGGTAACCAGGGCCAGCTAAGGTCTGCACTGCCATCAGTGGCAGCAGCAGAGGTGTGATGGGGCGTCACCTTCCCCTGATCACCGGGTCACCTCCAGCTTCTGAGGGCTCCCAGACTGTGAGAGGGGGCAGGCTGGGCTGAGGGACTCCCCCCCCCCCGACCTCCAGTGCATGAATTTTCATGCACAGAGCCTCTAGTTTTAATGATAATTATTTCAATCAGTCTATTCAGAGGTTATCAAAATGACTTTATAAATAAACAAGAAGCCCAGTGCATGAAATTCTTGCATGGGAGGGGGGGTCTCTCAGCCGAGCCAGCACCCTCTCCAATCTGGGACCACAGGGATTGGACCTAAACTGGCAGTCGGACATCCCTCTGGCAATCTGGGACTGCTGGCTCCTAACCGCCCTCCCTTGCCAACCTGATCTCCCCTAACCGCCTTCCCCTGCTGGCCTGATTGCCCCTAACCGCCCTCCCCTGCCAGACTGATTGCCCCTAACTGCCTCTGCCTCGGCCCCCACCACTGTGGCTTTTCCCAGAAGGAAGACCAGATGACCAGAGGATTTCTGGCCGACCCGGTCTAATTAACATATTACCATTTTATTAGTATAGATGTTGTTCATGTGACACTAAGGACAGAAATGCTTAAATATTTCTGATCTATGGAAACAAGGGAAGATACTGAAACTTTCATAGCAGGTCCATTTCCTACCTGATTTAGGATTCTTTTCAACTTGCCCCACAACAATACATTGTAGTAGAAATAAAAGTTGGAAAGACCAGAGCCTGGCTAGAGACTCCAGATTTCCTCTGGTTTGCACCAAACAAATAGATACAATCTCCTGAAACAATATAGAGAGTGATACAAAAAGCATAAAATAAGAACAGTGTGGGACACACACACACACACACACACACACCAATTCTAAACTTGGGTGATGCAGAACAGAAAAGAAGACTGAAAGATCATTTTCTGAGCCATAAATCTGGGTAAAGAGGAAATTAAAAATAAAATTCTGGATTTCATACTATACCACTTGTTGGTTATATTAATTTATTCTCATATAACTAATATATTTATTCTCAAATTATTTATTTTTAATTCTTCACAAAGATTTCAAAATCACTAAATGAATATTTTCAGAAATCTGAGCAGTATGGCCCCTACTTGCCTGCATTTACTTAGTACCCAGAATGAGCTGAAGAGGTAAGTAGCTGCCACATCGGATGCAATTCAGCCTAGGTATAATATGTGTTACATATGCACATCACATATTTGAACTTCCACTCTAAATTTTTTGTATGATTTCACTTATATGTGTCATCTTTTAAAAAAATTCTTTATTGTTTAAAGTATTACATAAGTCACGTTTTTCCCCCATTGACCTCTCCCTGGCCCCACCCAGCCCCCAGCACATGCCCTTATCCCCCCCTCTAAATTTTTAAAAATATTTTTAAATGATTTTTAGAGAAAGAAGAAGGGAGAGGGAGAGTAGAGAAACACTGATGTGAGAATGAAACATCTATTGGCTGCCTCCTGCACATGCTATACCAGGGATGAAGCCTGTAACCCAGGCATGTGCCCTGACCTGGAATCAAACCAGCAACCTTTGGGTGAATGGGATGATACCCCACCAACTGAGCCAGCCTGGCCAGGGATCCACTCTTAATTTTTATTAAAAAACAGTAATGGTAAAAATAGCATTGCATTAATACCTAATAACACATCAAAGTAGGGAAGATGATGCAATGCCTTTTTATACAGATAATACACATAATATACAGAAGCCCAGGTTCTGTAGACATCAACATGACTCTCAACTCTTTCTCTTTTCTTTTACAACATGCCCATCAAAACAAATAATTCATGAGTAGCATTATGTAACCTGCAAATAAAAATGTAAAGGAATTTAAATTATTCCATTAAATCCTTCTCCTCCATTTATATAACAAAATGTGTCATGTCCTATTTCTTTTTCAGATTAAATAGAATGTTTTTGTTTATTGGGGTCTCTTTCAACTTCTCTTTTTCTCCGAGGTTTAATTTATTTTTATTCCTGATAATAAATTTAGACCTTTTTCATTCAATCCAAATCTCACAGTTTGCAGAGAAAAGTTAAAGTTCTTACTTGAATAGGAATTGAGTAATGTAGAAAAATAAGACAACTTGTACTTAGGAATAACTATTGTGCCCACATACTAATGGCATTTTTCAAGTTCTTGAATACTAAATTTTTGAGTTTATGTTCTGTTAAAGATGCCTTCAACACCCTCCTTAAGAATGCAATTTTTAGAATTCTATTTTTCTTTAGGGTGGTCAACTCTTTATTATTCCTAAAGTCTATTGAAGCAGTAAATGTTGAGTAACAATGTGTTTTGGGGAGGCAATCACAGGGCCAAGTTGTCTAAGTGGGAATATCAGCTCTACAATGTGAGGGTTGAAACAACGTGGGTAAGTTACATGCCATTTTTTGGATTTTGATTTCCTTACTTTTAAAATGGAGATGATAAAAATATCTCATGTTTCCCGTATAAAAAATGAATTAAAGATGTGCAAAGTGCTTAGCACAGTGCCTGTTGCACAAGGAGATACTGAGTAGGTGCTCAATAAGATTGTTATTATTACAATTATTTTTGTTATTAAGCAATACATGCTATGATACATTGTTGGAGTAAATGCAAAATGTTAAAGCCAGTATGCTAAAGTAATGTGGCCATTTCTTATGACATTAAACATTCATTATTGACCCAGCGATTCTACTCCTAGGTGTTTACCACAGAGAAAATAAAATATATGCCCACATAATGTGAATATTTATATCAGCTTTATTCTTACCCACTTTAAACATGAGACAAATCAATAGTCCATCATAATGAGTAGATGAGAAAAGTGTGGCACATCTATACAATGGAATACTATTCAATAATAGAAATTGATAACTACTGATACATGCAACAACATGAATGGATCAAAAAAAGCATAATGATAAATAAAATAAATATTGAAATGAAAAGACACATATTGTAAAATTTGATTTAGATGATGTTTTAGAAAAGGCCTAATTATTGGAATAGAAATCTAAACTAAATTTGGTAGGGGTTTGTCTACAAAGAAACAAGAAGTGAACTTTTGGGGGTGATGAAAATATTCCATTATTTTCATTATGGTGGTGGTCATATTATTCAATTGTTCAAAACTCATAGAAGACTATAAATCTAGTTCTGCTAAAAGTCTAAATCCTTCTCAGTCCTCAGGGTCTGAGACAGAGACCTTGACTTTTGAGGGAGAACCTGAAAGATGCCAAGTCTTTCCCAGTTTACAGAGCCATTGAGAGGGGTCAACTCAGCAGCCTAAAGGGTAAAAGGACAGTTACTAGCATGAGCTAAGTACAGTAGCTCATGACAGCAAGTATAGCCTGTTGACACTAAATTCACAAACTCTGCAAGTTGTAGACAACATCTCAACAAATATTGTTGCACTGGCAATTCAAACCAACAACTTTTGGGGTCAGATACCTTTCTGAACTGACTACTCTGTATAGCACTTACTAGGTTTTCTTAACACATTATATCTGTTAGTTTAATTATATTTTTAACTTGGAAGATCTCTTTTGAAAACAATTAGTCAACTATATACCACTTAAAATTTAATTTGCACCTATTTCATTTTTCTTCCTAAGTAAAACATATGTATATATATATTTTTATTGTTATTATATACCAGCTGCTTCCGTAATTGCTTCTGTAAATTTTCTGAATTTTTATACTGTTATTTTTTCTTTTATAATTTTCTCTTTTCTTTTTCTATTACTTCCTTTTTCACATTTGATGTTCACAATTAGCCAAAGTCAGATTTATGAAGTAATCTTAAAATAGATTATTTAAATTTTTAGGTATTAACAGCATTCTATAATTTTATAAAACAAACAAAAAATGAATACAATGTACAAAAGCAATGCATTAAGATACTACAAGTCATGACATTTAAGGAAATTGAATTAGTGATTGTGGGGGTGGGGTAAAGGTGGAGGCGGGTAGAGGGCGGATAAGTGGTGATGGATGGAGACTGGACTTGGAAGGTGAACGCACAGTGAACAGATGATGTGTTGTAGAATTGTGCAACTGAAACCTGTATAAATTTTTAAATAGTTTCTATTGATTTCAGAGAGGGAGGACAGAGAGATAGAAATATCAATAATGAGAGAGAATTATTGTTTGGCTGTCTCCTGCACACCCCTCACTGAGGATCAAGCCCGCAACTGGGTATGTGTGCTGACCCGGAATCACACTGTGAGTTCCTGGTTCACAACCACTGAACCTCGCTGGTACAGCAAACCTGCATAATTTTGGTAACCAGTGTCACCCCAATGAGTTAAGTAAAAAAAAAAATTAAAAGAAAGAAAATTAATTTTCAAAATTCGTTGATCATTCAATTATACATAAAATTGAGGATTTCTTAATTTTCTGAAATTTAATTATTAAGTAAAACAAACTTAGTAATTTTATTCTCCTTAATTTGTGTTTATTTTTTCAAAATTTTGATATAATTTAAGTTGAAATATTCATTGTAAGAATGTAGACAATCTATACCAACAAATAAGTAAGCAAATAAAATCTTCAATATTCTAAAGCCCCTTTAAGGATTTTAAACTAAAATCGATTTTATTTAACATAACATTATGTTTTGCCAATTGATTAGATCCTTAAGAAATTAATGTTTCAGTTACCCTACCAAGTAAAAAATCAAAAACAGCTGAAGTGTTAGCTGAGGGCAAAAGGAACATGGAAAGAATACAAGATTTATATAAACAGATTACAATTTTGTGAGCAGTTGTAGAAAAGAGAAGATATAGATTTCCATATTCTTTTCTCTCATTTGTTTCTATGTGTTTGTATATATTAACCATTTTCCATTTTTCCTCCTTTCTCTGTTTTCTACATTTTAAAAAGCTATTATGTGATGTAAAATTGGGATTGCAACTGAACTAGAAGTGTTTGAATAGAACCCAAAAAGTTATTCAGTTACCAATGGTATTTCAGGTCTCTAGTTTTGGGAAGAGAATGAAAAAGAGTTATACTATTTTAGCCTAGACCAAGTTGTTATAGTTGCTGTTTGAAGGTTAATTAAAATTATGTAAATGGATGTTGAAGAGCCAAAGGTGTGGACTGTAAAGGATTCCTAGTTTATCATTCTCAACTTTCAGTCCAACTTGCTTCTATTTGAAGAGGTTGACAAGGTACAAACTATATTCCCAGATGCACTTGCATTTAGGATTCTGTATATGACAGGTTGTGCCATGCAGATGCACTTGCATGAGTTTAGGAAGGCAAAAGGAGTTGACAGTCATTTTTCTACTTCTGCTAATGCTGCAAACTAGAGTGGGTAGATACTTGCATTTGCTGCTTTCTCTACTCCATATGTCATTACGTGGTCACAGCAGCATGGCATGAGAGCCAGCCTTGGGGGCTGCAATATTAGCTTCTTACTCTCCTAATCACAGCTACAGTGGTGATCTTGCTTCCAGTTACCTAGGTTGTCCTGATACTCACTGTTCCAACTCTTTCAGCAACTTTGTAAAGAACTTTGTAATTCCACATATTAAGTCCCCTTTTTGGAAATAACACAGATATTTCCTGTTTTCTCTATTTAATTACCAATGGTATTTTGGTGTTTCTCTATTGAACCCTGACTGGGATACCACAGTATGCAGACTTCTTAAAAAAAGAATGAGCGGTAGAAATTCAACAGATACAGAAAGAGGAGTACAAAGCATATATTAGGTAATAGAATCAGAATTACATCACATATGCATTTATTTACACAAATTTTCTTCTTTTTTTGAACTGTTTTATTGAGGTATGACTGACATACAATAAGCTGTGTATTTGCGTATGTGTATGTGAGCCTAACACAAGATCTACCCTCGAAGCAATTTTTTAAGTATGAAATACAGCATTGTTATCTCAAAGCATTAGGTTGTACAGTAAATCTGTAGGACATATTCAGATTATAAAACTGAAACTTTATACCTTAATATTTCTTATTTTACCTAGCATAAATATTTAATTTGGAAGAACATAGAAAATAGCAAATGATGCAATAAAACTAAAATCAAATACAGGTAACAGCAAAATACTCTGCAGGAAAAAAATGTTTACATCAATGAACTTGAAATGTCTGAATCTTCTTTGAGTGAGTTCCACCAGGACCTGTTCAAGCACTATACATTACAAATTCTGATAATTTATAGTGGAAACCAAATGTGTCACATAGTTACAGACTTACTCATTTTCCAAGACGGCACTATTTGAGATTAAGGACAAAGTTAATAATAATAAAAAAAAGGTGCTGCAATTCAATAACACTTTTAATAGATAAAATAACAATGTGTAAAATGATAATTTAATTATTGAACTGAAAAAGAAAATTACTACTGTGTATTGATGCATCTATAATCATTAATAATTGTGTTTAGCTAATACCTCTAGTTAGAATTTAAATTTAGCATCACATAAATTACTAGAGTTCTGGTGCACGAATTCGTGCACAGGTAGGGTCCCTTGGCTTGGCTGGCAAGTGGGGCTGATTGGGGCCTACTGGGGCTAGGCAGCTGGCCTGGGGAAGGGGCTGTGGGAAGTTGGCTGTGGGAATGCACTGACCACCAGGAGGTAGCTCCTGCATTAAGCATCTGCCAACTGGTGGTCATTGCACGTCATAGCAACTGGATGACCGGTCATTTGGTCAACTAGTTGTAACAGTCACTTAGGTTTTTATATATATAGATAGATTCTCTAAATGAGTAGCAAAATGAAAATATCAGTGATAAATGAACGTATTGAAATATATGAAATATTATACAAATGGAATAAATTAGATATTGATATAAAGAAACTCCGATATTCAAATAAACATCTTGTTTTATTCTCAGAAAAACTCTTGCATATAAAAAATTTGTCTATCTGAATTTCACATTAAATAATAACATCACAACAGTTAATCTAATGTGATACGGGATACTCCACTCATTTCTATTTTGAATTTGGTAAAAAGAAATGAAACAAGAAAACACTCTGCTGATTCACACCAAAGTATATAAATTGCCTAAGAAATGGCTTTATCAAGGAATTATGAGCAAAAATCATGAAAGAAAAACTTTAAAGGATCATTTTTGGCTTTAAATAAAGACTGATTTTGATAGTTTGTCAGCTACAAATACTAAATAAATGTATTGAATCTTAAAATAGTATTATGAGCTGTAGCTTCTGTCCTTGGCAATATCTGACATGAAAAAATGTGATTGAATTTAAAATCCTTTAGCCTTATCACTGGAAGTTTAAATTGTAAATTTCATTTTAATGTTGTATTTGTCAAGAAGGAAACGGAAGAGTTCTTACATTTATAAAGTAAACACACTTCAAGAGCCATTTAAGGAGATCAAATTACCTGAATATTTGTTGAAAGTATAAAAGTCCCTGTTGCTAAATAGCAGAAAAATGATAAACATTTTCCTACATTTGCAAAATGTACTCATTTATTCAAATTTTGCCAATGGTGACTGTTTTGACTTAGAAATCATTAATAAAACTCTATATTTAGAAATCCTTGTAGCTTTTCAAAGGATGTATACTCATACTAAAATATCTACACTAATAAAAGACAAACATGCAAATTGACTGTACCATCACTACGCCTTAAGCCACGCCCACCAGCCAATCAGAGAGACTATACGCAAATTCACCCCCACCCTGATCCAGGACACCCTTCAGGGCAAACCAGCTGGCCCCCACCCATGCACCAGGCCTCTCTACTATGTAATAAAAGGGTAATATGCAAACTGACCCTAACAGCAGAACGACTGGGAATGACTGGTCACTATGACACACACTGATCACCAGGTGGCAGATGCTCAATGCAGGAGCTGCCCCCTGGTGGTCAGTGCACTCTCACAGGGGGAGCTCTGCTCAGCCACAAGCCAGGCTGACGGCTGCCAGTACAGCGGTGGTGGTGGGAGACTCTCCCACCTCCTCAGCAGCACTAAGGATGTCCGACTGCAACTTAGGTCTGCTCCCCACTGGCAAGTGGACATCCCCCGAGGGCTCCTGGGCTGCCAGAGGGATGTCTGATTGCCAACGGGTGGTCAACCCCTGAGGGGTTCCAGACTCCGAGAGGGCACAGAATGGGATGAGGGACTCCCCCTCCCCCGAGTGCAGAAATTTTTGTGCACTGGGCCTCTAGTCTAATCTAATAAAAGAGAAACATGCAAATTTACCATGCCCAAGCCACGCCCACCAGCCCATCAGAGCAGCTATATGCAAATTAACCCTATCAAGGTGGTGGCCAGCAGCCTTGGAGCTGGAGCTAGCAGGAGGCTTGGTTGCCCTGGCAATGGAGGAAGCCAAGCTCCCTGCCTGCCCTGTCCGGCTGTGGCCTCTGCTCAAGGCAACAAATTTTCAATTATAGAAGATAAACAAATCCCAGATATCTGCTTCCAGCCAGCCTCCACTGGGAGCTTGGGTGGCAGAGGGCTGTGCCCAGCCTGCAAAGAGCCATCAGCCACTCACCCAGGCTGTCCAGGCACCCCAGCAGGACCCCCCACCCTGAAGGGGCTGTGGCCAGACTGCAAACAGCCATCAGCTCCTCACCCAGGCTAGCCAGGCATCCAGCGGGGACCCCCACTTTGAAGGGGGTGTGGCCAGTCTGAAAACGGCCCTCAGCCCCTCACCCAGGCTGGCCAGGCACCCCAGCGGGACCCCCACCCTGATTTGGGACATCCTTTAGGGCAAACCATCCAGCCCCCACCAGTGTACCAGGCCTCTAACCTTTATAATAAAAGGGTAATATGCAAATTGACCCTAACAGCAGAAGGACTGGGAATGACTGGTCACTATGACACACACTGACCACCAGGGGGCAGATGCTCAATGCAGGAGATGCCCCCTGGTGCTCAGAGTGCTCCCACAGGGGGAGCTCTGCTCATCCACAAGCCAGGCTGACGGCTACCTCCATTGCCGGGACAACCAAGCCTCTCCCGCCTCCTCATCAGCATTAAGGATGTCCGACTGCAGCTTAGGCCTGCTCTCTGATGCAAAGTGGACATCCCCTGAGTGCTCCCGGACTGCAAGAGGGATGTCTGACTGCTAGCTTAGGCCCGATCTCCTGGGGAGAGAGCCTAAGCCAGCAGGTGGACATCCCCCAAGGGGTTCCAGACTGCAAGAGGGCACAGGCCAGACTGAGAGACCCCTCCCCCAAGTGCACAATTTTTTGTGCACTTGGCCTCTAGTTCTATTTATAAAAGGAAGCTCTTTCTCATGAAATATAAAAGTATTTTATTTGCACAGTTTATAGATTTTTATTTTGAAATTTCTAACATTTTGTGTTTTATCTTAATAATGTCAAAAAATAAAAGGTTATATTTTTTTACCAATAGCACATACATATTCCAAATTCTCTAAAGTTTACTCTTCGTTGCCATATAAAGGTTTTGATGTTTCTATATGAAATGGGTAGCGATGTGTGTTTCAAAGTGCAGGAAATAAATTTGAGAGAATTTGATCTCTCAGAGATTACATATCTAAATGAAGATTAAACTATCTTGTTAAATAAATAGGTTTCTACCCTGATAAATAATATTCCACATCTATAGAGCGCAGTCCTAACCTTGAGTCACTTAAAAAAATTAGGGCATAATATAGTTGACATGAGAAAGGCAGAACTACTTTGAACTACTTAATTCTGTGGCACAGCATTATCTGGTGCTTCTTAATGGCCTTTACCAGCTCTAATCATAGTCTGAGCAAGAAAAACAGAGGGAGAAAGAGGACACATTTCTCTTAATATCTGCTCTGCAAAATGTATACTCATCTCCCACAAAGTTCTGATTATGGTCACACTGAGTAATGAACCATGCTGGTTTTCTTTTAAATCAATGCTAAAATATTTATTTTACCCAGAGGTCATTAATGGCATCCTGGTTGATTAAATATTACCAACACATGTATAATTTATGTAGGCTATATATTATTATTGGCTTTGAAATAGTGGAAAGCTCTATCCTCGATATTAAGTACAAACTTGTTCCCTAAGAGTCAGTATATTCCCAAAATGAAAGTTCAGTAAAGTAAAATTAATTGGAGTAAATTTTTTTGCTGTTGTTTTTAAAAATGTTTTCAATTGCCCAGCTGGTGTGGCTCAGTAGTTAAATATCTACCTATTGAGTCTGGTGGTTTTTTCCTGAGCAGGATGCAAAGGTGATTTCTTTCCCAGGTTCTTGTCCAGATGGATTCGAAGAATGAAGCCACAGACAAAATGTGGTAGATGAAAAGGTGGAAATTTATTGAAAGCAAGTACAGACTGCCATGTACGGAGGAGGTCCCAAAGGAGGTAACCCACTAAGCCCCTTTTTCTAAGGTTTATAAAGGCTGCAGTTCTTTGTCTCTTGATATTCCCTTCTGATTGGTCACTATATCAGCTTCAAAGCTCAAACCCCACATGGTGTCCCCCCCCCCCCCACACACACACTCCTTCTCTCCCCTTCAGTGGTGGAATTCTCTATCTCCTGTGAAAATCTATTTTTCTCTTTCTCCCGTTTGTCAGCATTTCTCTATCTCCTATGAAAGTTTGTTTCTTCTTTCTCCCCATATGCTGTGGCTTTTCCCTATCTTCTGTGAATGGATGTATTCCTCTCCCCGCCCCCGTCTGTGAATGTATGCCTTTTGCTCCAAGCCCTCATCTCTGAAGTCCTCCCCCATAGACCCTCTTTATTTCTAAAACTTTCTAAACCTGTCTATTTTACCCCTAAAACTCCTTTCACTATGAACCAGGCGGTCATGGTTCGATTCCTGATCAGGGCACATGCCCTGGGTTGTTGGCTCAATCCTCAGTAGAGGGTGTGCAGAAGGCAGCTGATCAATGATGCTCTCATTATTGGAGTTTCTATCTCTCTCTCCCTTTCCTTTTCTCTCTGAAATCAATACAAATACATATATTTTAAAATGTTTTAATTATATTTATTTGTACATGTAGTTTTGTTGCTCTAAAATTCTGAATTGTCTCAGATTAGCTTTGAGCATTCCAGAGCAGCAAGCATATTCTCCTTCAGTTATGCTTCTTCTTTCTAGGTATTGAAGTGCAAGTTTTCTAGTGATTGAGTTTGAATCCAGGTAGGAATGATCATATATGCACAGGATTATAGTCACTAACACTACTGAGTTTCTAGAAGGAATAAACATTTCAAGTTCTGAGTAAAGGAATTTGGTTGAGAGCAACTTAGGACATTCATTATAACATTCAGGCTTTCTGACATTGTGGGTATCTCTTGATTTGAACAAACTTCCTGTTAAACTTATAGCAGAGGATTTTGTTCCTTTGGTAATTCTGAAGTAGGCCATGAGCAGAGTGAATAAAGATAAATGAGGCATCCCTAAAATAACCTGTACTTCTTTTCTGAGTTTATTTCTCTGAGTAGGCAGGGGGAGATTCCTTATCCAGATATTTCTTTTTAAATGCTGATTAGTCCTGAAGTTTGAAGCCTAAAGAAGTGAAGAAACTATTATGGGGAACAGATCACATGGTGAATTCAAATCACTGTAGAGATGTAACCCTGTGTAAAAGTTGATAGCTTTATATTCCAGGAAAAGCTATGTACCCCTGTAAAGAATTAATAGTAGCTTTTCAGAAAAAAAAAAAAAAAAGGCTACTTAGATTTTAATACTACAGATCATGGTTCCATTTGGACTAATCTATATATACTAGAGGCCCAGTGCATGCCATTCATTCACTGGGGAAGGAGGGGACCCTCAGCCCGGCCTGCTCCCTCTCACAGTCCTGGACCCCTTGTGGGGTGTCCCACTGCCTGCTTAGTCCTGCAGCCTGCAGGCCGGGAGTCAGACATCCCCCGAGGAGTCCTTAACCCTGCCACGGAGGTGAGACAGGCTCCAGCTACTGCTGCTGAGGTCACCAGCCATGAGCCCGGCTTCTGACTGAGTGGTGCTACCCCTGTGGGAGTGCACTGACCACCAGGGGGCAGCTCCTACATTGAGCGTCTATCCCTTAGTGGTCAGTGCACATCCGAGTGACCGGTGGTTCTGCTGTTCAGTTGATTTGCATATTAGCCTTTTATTATCAGAACTAGAGGCCTGGTGCATGAAATTCATGCACGGGAGGAGAGTGTCCCTCAGCCCAGCCTGCAACCTCTCCAGGCAGTCGAACATCCCTCTCACAATCCAGGACTGCTGGCTCCCAACTGCTCACCTGCCTTCCTGCCTGATTGTCCCTAACCGCTTCTGCCTGCCAGCCTATTCATCCCCTAACCATTTCCCTGCCAGCCTGATCGACACCTAACTGCTCCCCTGCCTGCCCAATTGCCCCCAACTGCCCTCCCCTGCTGGCCCAGTCACTGCTAACTGCTCTCCCCTATAGGCCTGGCCCCCACCAACTATCCTCCCCTGCATGCCTGGTCACCCCCAACTGTCCTCCCCTGCTGGCCTGGTCTCCCCCATTTGCCCTCCCCTTCTAGCTGGGTCGCCCCCAACTGCCCTCCCCGGCCAGCCTGGTCCCCCCCAATTGCCCTCCCCTGCTGGCCCGGTCACCCCTAGCTGTCCTCCCTTGCTGGCCTGGTTGCCCATAACTGCCCTCCCCTGCCAGCTTGGTTGCCCCCAACTGCCCTCCTCTACAGGCCTGGTCCCCTCAACTGCCCTCCCCTGCAGGCCTGGTTGCTCCCAACTGCCCTCCCCTGCAGGCCTGATTTCCCACCACTGCCCTCCCCTGCCGGCCATCTTGTGGTGACCATCTTGTGTCCACATGGGGATGGCCATCTTTGACCACATTGGGGGCAGCCATCGTGTGTTGGAGTGATGGTCAATTTGCATATCACCTCTTTATTATATCCTATCTAATAAAACAGAAACATGGTAATTGGCGTACGACCGCTACCCTTTTCATTGGCTAATCAGGGAGATATGCAAATTAGTCAACAGCCAAGATGGCGGCTAATTTGCATATGTCAGCCCCAAGCCTCAGACTGAGGCTTTAGGCTGGGGCCTGGGGGGAGCCATCCAGCAATCATTGATGGCGGCAGCGGCGGGGAACCAGGCGGAGCCAGCCATCTATGCTTGATGGCAGCAGCGGCAGGAAGCTGGGGGTGCTCCGGCCCAAGCCTAAAGCCTCCGCCAGAGGCTTTAGGCTTGGGCCGGTCCAGCCAGCCAGGGATCCTTGATGGCAGTTGCAGCAGGGAACGGGGCGGAGCCAGCTAGCGATCGGTGGCGTTGGGGAGCTGGGGGTGCCCCAGTCCAGACCTAAAGCCTTGGCCAGAGGTTTTAGTTTTGGGCCGGGGAGGAGCCAGCCAGGATTGTTGATGGCGGGGAGCATGGGGAGGGTCCGGCCCAGGCCTAACACCTCAGCCAGAGGCTTTAGGCTTGGACTGGGGTGGAGCCAGCCAGCGATCATTGATGGCAGCTTTGGCGGGGAACCGGGGCGGAGCCAGCCAGCGATTGGCAGCGGGGAGCTGGTGGTGCCCAGGTCCAGGCCTAAAGCCTCAGCCTGAGGCGTTAGGCCTGGGCCAGGGAGGAGCCAGCCAGCGATCTTGATGGCGGGGAGCATGGGGGGTGGGGATGGGGGGTCCGGCCCAGGCCTAACACCTCAGCCAGAGGCTTTAGGCTTGGGCTGGGGAGGAACCAGCAAGCGATCCTCATGGCGGCTTTGGCAGGGAACCAGGGCGGAGCCAGTCAGTGATTGGTGACGGGGAGCTGGGGGTGCCCCGGTCCAGGTCTAAAGCCTCGGCCTGAGGCTTTAGGCCGGGGCGGGGTGGAGCCAGCCAGCGATCAGCGGCAGGGAGCTGGGGGGGCGGGGGGCGCCGGCCCAGGCCCAGGCCTAACACCTCAACCAGCGGCTTTAGGCTTGGGCCAGGGAGGAGCCAGCCAGGGATCATTGATGGCGGTGGCAGCGGCTGTGGGGAGCTGGGGGTGCCCCGGCCCAGGCCTAAAATCTCAGCCTGAGGCTTTAGGTTTGGGCCGGGGAGGAGCCAGCCAGCGATCATTGAGCCAGCAATCATTGATGGCGGCCCAGGCCTAACACCTCAGCCGAAGGCTTTAAGCTTGGGCCAAGGAGGAGCCAGCCAGCAATCCTTGATGGTGGCAGCGGCGGGGAGCTGGGGGTGCCCTGGCCCAGGGCTAATGACTCGCCAGAGGCGTTAGGCCCCGGCAGGGGCCATACTGGCAATTGGTGTGAACTACAGAGGAAACACCTTTTCTGACTGCTGATTTGCTAAGCTCCCTGTGTGTCACTGGTAATATTCTTAGTAACTTGGGTAATGAGAGTCCAAATAGGTGATCTAGGGTTTTTTTACTACACTCCTGGAGAAAAAAAGGAAGGTCTGCTGATGGAGGGTTAAGAAATGTCATATCCTGCCCTAGCTGGTTTGGCTCAGTGGGTAATACCTTGGCCTGCCCAACACAGATTCTGGGTTCAGTTCTGACCAAGGGCATGTACCTAGGTTGCAGGTTCCTCCCTGGCCCGGGCCCAGGTCAGGGCTCATGCAGGAGGCAACCAATCAAAGTGTTCCTCTCACTTTGATGTTTCTCTCTGTCTTTCCCTTTTCCTTCCACATTCTCTAAAAATCAATGGAAACATATCCTCAGGTGAGGAGAAGGAAGGAAGAAGGAAGGAAGGAAGGAAGGAAGGAAGGAAGGAAGGAAGGAAGGAAGGAAGGAAGGAAGGAAGGAAGAAGGAAGGAAGGAAAGAAGGAAGGAAGGAGGAAGGAAGGAAGGAAGGAAGGAAGGAAGGAAGGAAGGAAGGAAGGAAGGAAGGAAGGAAGGAAGGATGGAAGGAAGAAAGATAGAAGGATGGAAGGATGGAAGGATGGATTTTTTCATGGTAAAGGGACTGGAGTCCGTGTTGATGAAAACATCTTGGTTGCTGCCATGACTGGCAGTGGCTGCAACAGTGCGGTGATGGGGCTGCGGCCTTCCCCTAATCAGCCTGATTGACTCCCACAAAGGGAGGCCAGACTGTGGCTTAGGCCCACTCCCCAAGGGGAGCAGGGAGCAGGTAGTAGGACATCCCCTAGGGCTCCCAGTATGTGATAGGGGGCAAGCTGGGCTGAGGGACCCCCCACCCCCCGCCAGTGCACAAATTTTTGTGCACCGGGCCTCTAGTAAGATAATAAAAGGCCATGAGATGTCCTGACCAAAAAGACCAAATGACTGGTCGCCATGAGGTGTCATTGACCACCTCAGCCTGGGTCTGGTGGGTGGCAGTGGCTGGACCAAAGCAGCCTGGGTCCTTGGTGCTGGAGGGAAGCTGGTGCCAGCAGCAGGGGGACGAAAGGCCTATTCTTGCTCAAATCTTCATGCATTGGGCCTCTAGTCCTACCTAATAAAGAGGTAATATGCTAATTGACTGCCCTGCCCTCAAAGATAGCCATGCCCACAGCCACAAGATGACAGCACCCAGTCCCCTCAGCCCTACCAGGGTGGCAGGCTGGCTGGGCCTTGCCATACACCTGCCTCCAGAACCCCCCAGTTCCCTCAGCCCCCTAGCTGCCCAGAGCCAGCCCAAGGCTCAGGTAACCAGGGCTGGCCGAGGCTTGTGCTGCCGACAGTGGCAGCAGCAAAGGTGTGATGGGTGCGTCTCCTTCCCTCAATCACCAGGTTGCCTCCCGCCCTTGATGGCTCCCAGACTGTGAGAGGGGACAGGCTGGGCTGAGGGACCCACCTCCAGTGCATCAGGCCTCTAGTATAGGATAAAAGCCTAAGCAACTGGCTGAGAGGCTGGTAGCTATGATGCACAATGATCACCAGGGAGTAGACGCTCAACACAGGAGCTGCCAAGCTGCAGTGACTTGGAAGCTGTGGTTCTCAGGTGATGCACCCGGAACCAGAGAGGAGGGAGCCTGATTCTGGGGTGCATCACCTGAGAACTTCCCTCTCACAATCCAGGACACCTCAAGGGATGTTGGAGAGCTAGTTTCAGTCCGATCTCCACAGGACAGGCCAGGGGACTCCACCAGTCCACAAATCCATGCACCAGGCTTCTACTGTTAACACTACTTACTGATGAATAAAATATCATTTAAAAAGTGTTAAATGACACCAAACAAATCATATGAGTCTGCATCTAGAAGCCTACATTATTTTGCCACAGCAATGTTAGGTTTTCTACAATGATGAACAAAGCTTTTTATTTTTGTCTACCAATCTGTCCCATGTTTGATCTTAATTTTTTCAGTGAACATTAAAATTCTATATTAAAATTATAATTCACTTTTAATAGGGACTTTTGTTTTCAATCTTCTTTCAACACAGATATTTTCAGTCTGGAGTCTTCCATTTCAAAGTATTTATATTCACTGTTTATTCCAAAAGAAACAGAAGACTTAGCTGACTCGATGCTATTTATTTATTTTGTTTTGATCTGTAGGTTGTCATGTAAACTAAGCAGCACATTTCTTTCTCACTTACATATGGGCTTACTGACTGACAGAGCTCTCGGATTTCTTTGTGGCTAAGAAAAGTTATTTTTGATACAGTGTGAGATATTTTAAAAGGGTGTTTGATGTGTTAAAGCACATATCTGGGCCAACAAAAATGAAGACCATGTTCTTAATTTTGATCATTCCAAAAACTTCAGGCTGAGCTTCCTGGTATCAAAAGAAGCATTGTGAAAAGTGGGGTGGTTATAAAGAGATGCTTATAGCTTTTGAAGCTTTAAAATTAGTTTTAAAAATTAAAACTTCATCCCATACCCTTAAAATGATTTTTAGAGTGTTTACATTTTTTTTCTCTCAAATCATGCATTTTGGTTTCATTAGTTTGTCCTGTACTCTGATTTCTGGATTGGTAAATCTCTGAGCTTTCCCATTATGAATTCTTGACTTTGTCTTAATGGAGTAAACTTAGTGTAAGTAAAAATTTTGTGCATTTAACATATGCATTTTAGTGGTAAATCTATATGTCATTATTAATCTTTAAATTATAATACTGGCACAGACGGTCCCTTCATGCTAGTCAGTGCTAATAGAAATCAAGGCGAGGTCAAAGTACTGAGAATCAACAAAGGCAGATTTACCTTGTGTAAATAATACAGATTAATGGACATCGGCTTTATTCAATCTTACCAGGAAAAAAGGACCAAGTGAAAAAGTCTAAGATAAGTGCAAACCAGGGGTCAACAATCAGTTAATAGTACCCAACTGAATATGAATAACAAGTTTGTCTGGATATGTAGCAAATTCCCAAATTCCCCTCCCTCCCTCGCTCCCTCCCTCCCTCCCTCCCTCCCTTCTTTCCTCCCTTCCTTCCTTCCTCCCTCTCCCTTCCTTCCTTCCTTCCTTCCTTCCTTCCTTCCTTCCTTCCTTCCTTCCTTCCTTCCTTCCTTCCTTCCTTCCTTCCTTCCTTCCTTCCTTCTTCTTTCCATCCTTCCCTACCCTCCATCCTCTTCTCTTGCCTCTCCTCCCCTCCATTCCTCTCCCCTTCCTTTTACTAATTTCTGTTTCCTTTTGCTGATTAAAAGGAGTATAGACAATATCTGCCAAAATATTCTATAGCATAATATTCTAGTAAATTTCTAAAAAACATACTATCTTTAGAAATTTATATATATGCTAACCAAAATGTATTTGCAAGAATATTTAAAGAGTTATGTTGGTATTAGCCAAATACTGAGAACTATAAAGATGATTATCAGCAGTAAATGTGTAAGTTGTGATTCATTCATACAATGGGATACCATACACAATAGCATGGACAAGACTCACACACAAAATGTTGAATGCAATAGCCCCCAAACACAAAAAATCCATGGCGTGTGTTTCTGTCTCTGCAGAATGAAGACACAGCAAAATAAATCCATAGTGCTATACATCAGGAGAGTGGTTATGTTTAGGGGTAGTTAGTAACTAGGGTGGGGCATCAGAGGCTCTTCAGGTGAGCTGCTAATGTTCTATTTATTGGACAAACAGAGGTGTGTCTCTGGCATAAAAATTCATTGACTTTTACACTTGGGGTTTGTCTACTTTCTTATATGTATATATACTTCAACAACAACAAAAAACACATAGAAATTTGGATAATATAGAACTATGAAAAGTAAAAAAGGAAAATAATAATCAGAACCTTATAACCATAATTACTGTAAACCTTCTGGTATTTTTTTCCAGTCTTTGAAATAAAATAAGTGCTAATATAATGCAGTCACATAAATTAGGAAATATATCTCTCTATCTACTCCTCACAGTTTATTTCACTTAATGTCATATAAACAATTTACACATGTATTTTAAGTATGATTTTTAATATTCCCTCATGTCAATGTACCATAATTTAAATGTCCACCTTTTATTATTTCCTTTTTATTCTTGGAAATTAATCCATTTTCCAAAGACAAACTCTTGTAACTATAAGAGTCTTAATCTTTTAGACTCTTAATATTGGCAACCAAAGTTTCTATTTCAATGTATATTAACACTACATCGTGCTATATTATTTATTAAAAATCAGTAAAAAAAATGTCTTTCTTCCCCAATGCACTTTTAAAAAATTGAAATGTGAATTATTAAAATATAATGTTCCTTAAATCAAATGTGGATGAGAAAATAAATTGTACCAATAAAAGAAAAATTAGAATATTTATGTTTTAAAGTATTCTTATCTATATAGAATAAGACATTCCACATATGGCCATTGAAACTTATAAATATAGATGTCAATATGCTTGGTGAAAATTCTTAAGTAGCCATATAGAATTCAGAGAAGGAAACTCAATAATAGTTCATTTCCCACTTATGGAGAAGAATGATAGCAAATTGTTGTTATTTTTTTCAAAATTATCACCAAGTATTCATTTACATTATGTTGATAAAAATCCTTCATTTTATTTAAATAAAAATATAAAAATATTTTAAATCAAGTAGATCATTTTTATTTTCCTTTCTTTCTGCAAGAGTCTTGGCTCCTATGTTGGCTACCTGAGGAAATAGTGAGTATCTCAAAGTAATTCATAGGTCTGGCAAATTCCAATGATGCCTGCAAGCTCTTTCTTAATATTATCAATGGCTAGAAAATCATTAACTTTAAGCATTGATTCATTTCCCTCATTAGGTCACTGCCATCTCAGGGAGCTTAGAAAACTGGAGGGTAACTAGAATAGCCAGGCTTCCAACAGTCTGAACTGAAAGATGAAGGGTATTCTCAATATAGAATAACGAATGGGAAATCTCCAATATTTTATACCTACACTATCAGGGCCTTAAGGTTTAGCTGGATAATAGAAAAAAATACTTTGTTTTTGTTTTTTTAAATTTTTGAGAAAAAAGTTAAGTATGTTGTTCAGTTTAGACATGTTTATAAAATATTATTTTATAAATATTATTTATAGAATATTTATAAATTATATTTTACTTTAAGTTATAAATTAATTTATAAATATTAGTTACTTCTAAGTATGAAACAATATGATAGAAATATATTTCTAAGAGGCTTATACTAAGATAGGATTCTATATTACAAAGTGAACACAAATTTAGTACTGTGGAACATGAAAGCTGACAATTAGCTTAATTCAATAGGCTCTAGGTATTCTAGTTTTTCCTCTCAATTTTAAGGAAAAATCCTTCAGAGAAAGGCAGCCTTTTTTTATTATTCTATTTTTGCTATAATATTCACATTAACCCCTCATCTGAAGAAAAAGTAATTTAAATACCTGACAAAATAAGTTTACTAGAAATCATTATTATTTAAATCCATTTTTAACCATGCCTATATTCTTCTTAATGTACTAAGTTGAGAGGACACTTTTTTTTAGGCCTTTATTTTCTCAAATCAATAATTATTTGACATAAAAGGAAATTTCTTCCCAAATGCTGCATACCAGAACTGATGAAGTAACAACAGAAACAAACTTAATACTTGCAATATATTCAAGATTTGCAATCACTTTCACTTGCATAGTTTTGAAAATCTCTTTTCTCTTTATATCAATACAATATTTGCAGATTTTAATGCAAATTTATGTCTTTGTAAACTGAATGAAAAAATTCCAGTTCTGCACTTATTTACTGAGTGGCTACCCCCTTTTATGTTCAATTCTAGTTGGAGAAGCAGTCTGAAAACAATTCTAATGCAAGAGCTAGAATAAAAATTAGAGAAAAAGAGAGGGAAGGAGAGAGAGGTGTGGAAATAATTAGGAGATAAATTATTTTGATGCAAGAAAGATCTATGAAGATATTATTGAGGGATCACATTAGAGCCAGACATTCAGTCCAACACAGTGAACTGAAAAACAAAGGGTGTTCCAGGCATGAAAAAGTGAATGTGAACATCTTTCCAGTACTCTATATTTCACCACTAAAGTCTTAATTCTGAACACCATCCAAGCCAGCCGTCACCTCACAGTGAGAGCAATCTTTCAAGGAGACAAATAGTGTAAAGTCATGCTCCCTATTGGTTCAAAGTACGGTGAAAACCCTTCAGTGTGCCACGAAAGGGCTATCACCAACTGGACTCAATTTCTCTTCATCCCCATCCCCTATTCCTTGCTCTTCCTCCCCCATGGTCACTTACCTCATATACAGCAATCGACGTGTAGTTTCCCAGAAACTCCATATTCTAGTCTAGGCTTCATCTTTTGTCTGGAATGACCCTTTGCTCATTATTTATTACCTCATTATAAATATTGCTCATTATTTTTATTCAACTTCAAACCCAGCGTGAATAAAACTGGAAGCTATTACTAATGCAAGGTGAGAGCAGTCATTCATTAGCCTCATGTTGCTCCCCCGTGAGGAGTAGGATAGTCTTTGCCCTCAAATATGATATCCTCGTTTATATCTTACCCTTAGCATACACTTCTTAGCTCTAATGGCAACTGCAGTTGTCTGCTTGTTTATATCTCTGCTGGACCCTGGCTACTGGGTGGACTGGATTTTCTTCCTTTAGAATCTAATACAAAATAGGAGTTTATGTGTTTGGGTTGTTGTTAAATTAGAATGAATTGAACAAAGACATGGAGATGATAAAATTCAGACAATTTGGGGATTCAAGAATTGATCCACTGTAGCTGAAGTACAGAGGAGGAATAAGGAGCCTTTAGAATTGTGAAGTGGTTGGTGGGAATAGTGGACTGATGTGGAGGGCTTTGAAGCCAATATAAGGAAGTTAGGGCTCTATTTTATTTTTACGTATTTTCACAGTCATTCTGGCAAAAGTTTTGAACAGATGAATGATCCAAGGTATACTTTAAAATATTAAATAGGGAATATTCATTTACACAGAAAACAATTCATATTGCATGTATTAATTAGTTATGCTTATGTTTTGTTATCAAATATAAAACATGTTATATGAAATTCTTTTAAAATATGATTGTTAGAGTCTCTCAACAAGAGATGCTGAGATTGAATTTCAAAAGAAGCTATTATAGTAAATTATATTAATTAGTAACAGACGTCAACCATCTTTTTAAGTTAGTAACAACCAACTTCAACTAGTATTTTGTTAACAAAATACTTAACATAAAATGGTATTCAATGAGTCTTGACAATTTGAACTACAAGCAGAACTCCAATTAATGAACCAGTGCATCGTAGTTTTGGGGAGTACTGAATACTAGGCCACATTTTGTCCTTCTCTCTGATGTTTTGTGTATATTTATTTGTATCTGTATAATTTCAACTATCTATGTGTTCCTCTATGGAGGCTGGATTAGAATTTCTTACAATAATGTCCAATCAGTTTTAAAATTAATAACAGTATTATTTTGGAGCATCTTTTACTGATTCAGTTCTATATGAAAAGCTGTGGACCTAGTGTAGACATGTTTTATATATATTCACAGCAAGAAAGCAGAGTATGAGCATATAAAAATTAATCATTATTTTCCTTAGTCCTTCAAATAACATCTTGAATTACTAGTCTCAGAAAAAAATAATAAACTGGTCATTGTAGATATAATGACATGGCTCTGGTGCACCTACATACATATAGTATGTCAATAGGGAAAAAAAAGAATCTCATTTTCAAGAGTCTGCAGATTGCTTGTGTAAAGGAAGGTTAAATGAAAACTGAAATGATTTAGAAGTAGTAATAAGTAGGACATTATAAAGGCATTAATCTGTGCTCCAGAGATCACTTTAAAATTGGCTCAACTTATTACCAGAATATAAAATGATTTTGTATTTAACATATCAACACTTCTATAAATTTATCTGCTATAGACATATCAGAATTTGATTTCATCAAGTAAGTTATGCTGATCACTGTGGCTCCAGAGGTTGATTTCAAGAAAAGTAAAAAAAATCACATAATTTCCTAAGAGAAAAAATATAATTAAACCAGTTTTTAATTATCTATTTTTACACTTTAATTCATTGACAACATAGAGTAATGGTGATTTTGGTCCTTTATAGAATACTAGAGGCCCGGTGCACAAAAATTTGTGCACTCGGCGGGGAGAGGGGGTCCCTCAGCCCGGCCTGTGCCCTCTCGCAGTCTGGGACCCCTCGGGAGATAACGACCTGCCAGCTTAGGCCAGCTCCCGGGTGGCAGAGGGCAGGCCCAATCCCTAGGTGCAGCCCCTGGTCGGGCTCAGAGCAGGGCCGATTGGGGATTTGGGGCGCCGCCCCCTGTCATGCACAGAGCAGGGCGGATTGGGAGGTTGCGATGCCAACCACAGTCACGCTCAGGGTAGGGCCAATTGGGGGGTTGGGGCACCGCCCCTAGTCACACTCAAGGCAGGGTCGATGGGGAGGTTGTGGCGCCACCCCCTGTCATGAACAGAGCAGGACCAATCAGGGGGTTGGGGCACTGCCCCCTGTCACGCACAGAGGAGTGCCCATCAGGGGGGTTGGGGCTCCGTACCCTGTCACGCACAAAGCAGGGCCCATCAGGTGGTTGGGGAGCTCCCCACTGTCACGCACAGAGCAGGGCCCATGAGGGGGTTGGGGAGCTCCCCCCTGTCACTCACAGAGTAGGGCTGATAGGGGAGTTGGGGCACCACCCCCTGTCACCCACAGAGCCGGGCTGATCAGGGGGTTTGGGTGCCGCCACTGTCACACTCAGGGCAGGGCCGATGGGGAGGTTATGGCTCTACCCCATCAGACACAGAGCAGGGCCTGTGGGGTAGGGGGGTTGGGGCGCCGCCCTGTATCACCCACAGAGCAGGGCCAATCAGGGGGTTGGGACGCCGCCACTCTCACACTCAGGGCAGGGCCGATGGGGAGGTTATGGCTCTACCCCGTCACACACAGAGCAGGGCCCATGGAGGGGGGGTTGGGGTGCTGCACCCTGTCACACACAGAGCCGCAGGGCGATCAGGGGGTTGAGGAGCTCCCCCCTATCAGGCACAGAGCAGGGCCGATCAGGGGGTTGGAGCGCTTTCCCCTGTCAGGAACAGAGAAGGGAGGATATGGAGGTTGTGGCCCCGCCTCCTGTCACACGCAGAGCCGCAGGGCAATCAGGGGGTTTGGGCGCTGCCCCCTGTCATGCTGATCCTGGTGCCAGGAGGCCTTGCGGCTCCGCTGATCCTGGTGGTGGGAGACATATTACCCTTTTACTATATAGAATAGAGGCCATGTGCATAGGTGGGGGCTGGCTGGTTTGCCCTGAAGGGTGTCCTGGATCAGGGTGGGGGTCCCCACTGGGGTGCCTGGCCAGCCTGGATGAGGGGATGATGGCTGTTTGCAGGTGGTTACACACCCTTCAGGGTGGGGGTCCCCACTGGGGTGCCTGGCCAGTCTGGGTGAGGGGCTTAGGGCTGTTTTCAGGCTGGGGCTGAAGCTCCCAACTGCTCCTTTTTTCCTTTTTTTATTTTATTCTGGGCCAGCTTTAGCTCTGGCTCCAGCTCTGAGGCCTCAGCTGCTGAAAGCAGGTATCTGGTTTGTTTAGGTTCTATAATCAAAACTCTGTATCAACTCCAGCTCTGAGATCCCAGCCGGCTGAAAGCTGGTTTCTGGGGTTATGTTTAGCTTCTATATTTGTTGCAATGTTTCATACTGCAAGCTCAGAGGCGGCAAGGCAGGCAGGGAATGTTGCAGTCTTCCGTCACTGAAGCAAGGAAGCCTCATGTTCAGTTTAAGCTGCCTGGATGCCAGCTGCCATCTTGACTGGCAGTTAATTTGCAAATCACCCTGATTAGCCAATGGGAAGGGTAGTGGTCGTATGCTAATTACCATGTTTCTCTTTTATTAGGATAATCTCTCAGCTGCCCTAATCTTTTTATTTTTATCATTATTTTGCTCATGTGAAAAAGTGTAAAAAAGTAAATCACATTCACAGAGAACTGCCTGAATATGTGCAGTTCATCCTTATCTTTATATTGTATATATGACATCCTTGAATCAACTCAAACTGCTGAGTTATCATATAACATTCTTTACTCTTCTCATTCATTTCCTTTGCCTGAATTGCATTTTGGTAGAATACTATTAAACTGAACTGAGTAGAGACATAAGAAATTTCAAGTATAATGTATCACTGTGCGTACTGTGGTGATAATATAAAAAGCACAGTCCGATATATTTCAGAGTATCTTTTTATGAGAAATTGGTGGAAACTCTTTAGGCTTTTCCTGTATACCTGGTTTCTATTTATTTCATAAACTTACTGAATAAAGTAATTAAACATGTTTTAATTTATTTTTAATACGAGATTGCTAAGGGGTCCATTTTGTCTAGCTATACTTGGACTTACGAAATATGTATTGGTGATAGGTCCTGTTTTTGCAGCACCCAAATCCCTGTTCCATGAAGTACATCCTTATCTCAGCTGCAGGGAGTTGTGGCTAGAGAGAGCTGCTCCTTGAGAATTTGGGGGAGCACATTTTTGTTATTTAATAATAGGGAGGTATAATTAGAATGTAGTGGAAAGAACCAAGGAGAATAGATGTTCTGTAATGTGTAGTAATACATGGCTTGAGAATGTCCCACCTTTAGAATGTCCCATCTTTAAAAAACATTTCCTACAATAAAATTGCATTTCACTTACCAATACAAAAAATGTGTATTACTTAAATAAAATTAAATTGCAATATAATGTAAATAGGGGAAAGTTTATAATGTTCATGCTTGAATGCTATACTGACATAATTTTATACTATCAAACTACCAAGAAGGACAAAGTATTTTTGCATTTAAATAATCAATGCAAAACACCTGTATCTATCTATGTTTTGAACAGTTATATATATGCTATTGAATTCATAAGCCTGGGGCAAGCATCTTAATGCCTAATTAGGTCTTCCAATATATTTTGCCTGATAATTTATATATTAAATTACATTTATTATTATGTATAATTTCTCTTTATTTCTTTTTATATTAGAAGTATAGTGCTAAATTTAATTTTTAAATAATATAAGCAATTAGGCTATATTAATTATGATTATCCTTTAAGTGTAGTGAAAGGGATTCTTTTAATCAGGAAAATCATATTAGGTACATTTGAGGAACACTAGATTAAGGAAATCAAAGTATAATATTAAAATATTTTGAAGTAGAAATATACATGTAATGTATTTTATGTACTGTTTACATTTTAGAAAAATTCAAAGCCAAAAGAACCTATGAATAATATGATAAATGAATTTTACATAGAATAATAGCTTATAAACATTGATGAATTACTAAAAAGTCACCTTTAAAAATATGCATGACACCAGTAAAAATGTTGATAACACCAGTTACAACAACAATAAAAATTACTAAGTACATAGATATAATTTTTAAGAAAGATATACCTGACCTATATAGAAGAAATACAAATGTTTTGTGCAAAGATATTAAAGAATATCTAAATAAATGGGAAAATATACAGTATAATTTTTGGTTAAATAATACATATTACAATGATATAATATCTCAACAAACTAATCTAAGATTCAATGCAGTATCACTGAAAATTCCATTGATGTGTTCCATTGAACTTGACAAACTTATTCTAATATATACATAGACAAAGGGCCAAGAATATAACAAAGTGGGTAATTTACGCTACTAAATATAAAAACGTATTCCATTTTAGAAAATGGTTTTGTTACTTAAATGGAAAAATGTACATATGGAATGTGATACAGAAAACAGGCAAACAAATTTGGCATGTTTGGAATGTTGATATGTGATCATAGACACTGCAAGTCAGTCTACTAGGAAAATATTGTCTTTCCAGTAAGTAAAAGTAAGCTTATGGCAGTCCACATGATAATTACAAAAATCTATTTAGGTGGATTAAGGATTGATTTGAATGTAAATATAAATGGTAAAATTTTATTTACATTTTTTATATGTTGAAATTACTTCAAGTGTCTCCCTTAACCCCTCCCCTTTGCCACCTACACTCACCCCGCCTCCCATCCTTGGCCTTCACTGAACTATTGTCCTTGTCAATGAGGGTATGCGGGTATGTTCTTTAGCTAACCCTTCACCTTCTTTAAACACTCACCCACCTCCATCCCCTCGTAGAGAGTATATTTATCAACATGAAGTGAAATGAGGTTTAGAAAGATCACACAATTATAAACTATGTAGAAATATATTGCTAATTTTAACTGTATTAATAACAGTTTTATGAAATGACATCATAAAAAGAGTGAAAAGAGAATTCATAAGCCAAAGAAGATATTACAGACATAAGATTAATAGCAAGTTTATATAAAGGATTGCTAAAAATTTAATATAAATAGCAAAAAAATAGTATTATTTTTAAATGGGGAAAATTCTGAATAAATATTTAATTTAAGAAGACATCCAAATCGCCTATCAATATGTAAACAGCAGTTAAGAAAATGCACATTAAACTATAATGGGATTCCATTTCAAAATTACCAGATTGGCAAAACTATAAAAGCTAGTCAATATTGAATGTTTGCAAGGATGCTGATATTCTCATTCACTGCTGACAAGAGAGTTTATTTAAAGAATAGCTTTGGAAAAATTATAACATTACCTGAAAAATTTGAACATTCGTGTGTCCTACAACCAAAACCACTCCCAGATTTGTATTCCAAAGAAACTCATAAACATGAATACCAGGAGATAACTTATTAAAAAATTCAAGCAGCCTTGTTTAATCTTATTATTTTAAACTAATGACAAATAAAATGTTGATGAATGGTAAAGTGTATACATACAGGAATGACAGAGGCAATGGGCAGAAATATTTATCCTCTTGTAGGATAGGTAACTCTTACAAATTCCTGACTCTCTTCTGATTGATGCATAGTACTCTACTCAAAACAAAATATCATGCATATCTACATATGTCATATCCAAAATAATGTCCATATAATCTGTAGATACAATAAATATTGTATATTGTATATAATATGTGAATATATTGAACCTCATTATTTAACCCCAGAATGCACTTTTAAAGTTTTTACTTCAAATATTATAGAAGTCACAGCAGTGGTCTTGCTCATCCCTAGATGTTCATAAATAGAATCATATGCATACTAATTTTCAGAGATCATATTTCATTTTTTATTTGTTTTTTTTTCCCTAAACAATACAGGAATTATCTTATCTCATTATTTTTGCCTTTTCTTTGTTACTTGCAAGGATATAAATATGCATCTTGCCTTTTGATTTTATCATTTGAGTTTATTTATCTAAATAAATCTTGATTTAATATCAGCGCTGAATTAAAACTTTTACTTCTGTTGGGTAACATCAAAAGAAAAATTCAATATACCTACAATCCTCCAATTCATTTATCAAAAATCAAATTATGAGTCCATAATTGCAAATCATGTTTCCTAAAATAAATGCCAGAAATTTTACTATGCAAAATGTTCTTTTTTATAATCTTTCAGTACATTATTTGAACAGCCCTTGAATTTGGTAGCACATACATTAAAGTAATTTTTTAGTGTTTTGAAGTAAATAAGATGAAGATGAAACTAGTGCTGCTTTTAAAATATATGTATAAAACTTTATTTAAATATGACAAATGAAGGATTTTGCTCCAACAAGCTGCTAAATTATTTTTGGAAGACATATGTTTATTTACAAACCACTGTGCATATCTCGTTCTTGATATGGATATTATAGAAATTTTTATAATATGCTATTATGAACTTGTAGATTGATTATGGCTATGAAACTATTAATTTTGTATTATATCATTATATTTAAGAGACATTTTTATCTCTTAATTTAGACTTCTTGGCTAAATAAAAGCCAAACACATTTTTAACTGTTTTAAAATATATATAAATTTTAAATCAACAGAAAAAATATGTTTAACCTGATAATACACTCATAACTTAAAATCTTACCATAATAACTCTAATATGATTTAGTAGTGGAAAAGTGATTACAGGACTATATCAACTGATATGTACACCAACCTATTCAGCAGGCCAACATGGAAGCATGTGAGAGGAAAATTCAAATGGCAACTAGAATTGTAAAATCCCAGAAATGAGCCTAAAATATCAAGTGTTCAGGTATAGAAGAGGATAAAAATGCATGTTAACATAAGAGAAAAAGACTGTATTGCTGATTATAAATTTAATTTTATTCAACAGTGCAACAAATGCAAACACAAAGTTAAAAAAAAAAGGAAATTAAACAAATTTGATCTTGGGTTTCATTAAAAAAATGAAATGCAGCCTAGAAAAAGAGTTGATAATTAACAACTTAATATGAGTACTGACAAACTGGACAGTTTCAAAAAGAAAAATAAGTAATAAGACAAAACAATATCATAAGATCATTATGAGGTAGATTGAATAAATGAGACTGAATGGTCTAGACTGCAGAGAGATGTAAGGGTTATGGGAGACTATTTCCAAAATTGTGAGGCCATGTTGGGGGCCAGATGTAAGCTGGCAAGGTCCTTGCACCTGAAGGGGCTAGCAAGGCTGGGACCCTTACCCACACAGTTTTCCCAGACTTGTTTGGATGGCGATTATCAGTAGAATGAGAGCAACATTTGTAGAATGAGAACAGCCTTTCATAGCTTACCAAGAAGTCTGTAACTATTTACTGAGATATGCTGTACTGAGAACTTGTCCTTCTGCTGTATCTCTCCCTTAGAGATTAAGAGGAACAAAGAATACATTCCTCTTGACAGACCTCTGATTCAGTGTGTTGTGTATAAATAGGATTGTATAGCTAATAAACTCGCTTCAGTTCATCAAGAGAACTGGGGTCCTCCTGACCCCGCTTTCCTGTCTTTTTTCCTTTTCTCAATTCCCACCTCCCTGCCTCAGCCCGGCTCAACCCTGTCAGGCTGGCCCTGACAAGGCCACTCCCATGGCTCAGTGCTACACTTGTTGTAAGTGGCAATAAGGGAATGTGCAAGAGAAGGAAGTATTTTAAAATATAACAAACTGTTGAAAAATGGAATAGATAATGATGTCTCTACCAATGGATATTCAGCTGGGTACTATTCTTGGGATGTAATAAAAACTGAGTAATTTATCACTTAAACAAGCCTATGGGTAATACTATTATTAGCTACACTTGAAACATAATTATATTCCAGCAAATTTAGGTTAAGCAACTTGCCCAAGACCTTACAGGTTAAAAGTGACAGCACCAGCATTTGAAATCAGGCTCTGGTTTCAGGCTTTATGTTCTCACTAACTTATTTGCAAGTGTGAGTAGTTCAGGTATCATATTATATGCAACTAGAGGCTCAGTACATGAAATTCGTGCAAGGGGGTATGTGTTCGAGAGGGGGGGAGGGTTGTGTGTTCCTCAGCTCAGCCTGCACCCTCTCCAATCTGGGACCCCTCGAAGGATATCTGACTGCCAGCCATCCCTCTCACAATCTGGGACTGCTGGCTCCCAACTGCTTGCCTGCCTGCCTGACTGACTGCCCCTAACCAAACCGTGGGCAAACTACGGCCCGCAGGCCAGATCCGGCCCGTTTGAAATGAATAAAACTAAAAAAAAAAAAAAAAAAAAGACCGTACCCTTTTAATGATGTTTACTTTGAATTTATATTAGTTCACACAAACACTCCATCCATGCTTTTGTTCTGGCCCTCCGGTCCAGTTTAAGAACCCATTGTGGCCCTCGAGTCAAAAAGTTTGCCCACCCCTGCCCTAACCACTTCTTCCTGCCAGCCTGATCACCCCCTAACCACTCCCCTGCCAGCCTGATTGATGCCTAACTGCCCTCCCCTGCCAGCCTGGTCACCCCTAACTGCCCTCCCCTGCAGGCCTGGTCACCCCCAATTGCCCTCCCATCCAGGCCTAGTCACCCCAACTTCCCTCCCCTGCCGGCCATCTTGTGTCCACGTGGGGGTGGCTATCTTGTGTGTTATAGTGATGGTCAATTTGCATATTACCTCTGTATAATATAGGATGCTTTAATAGACCACATATTGTACTTTCCATTTTACATTTGTTCATATGGCAATTTATTTACCATTCCTATGACCATTAAAATTTAACCTCCACAAAGACAAGGATTGTGTCTACTTTTTAATTTTTTTTTTCTCTGTACTTGACTCATAGTAGGTATTAAATTGGGGTTGACTGAAATACTTAACTACTTAAATAACAAATAAAAGCACATGGTTTAATATGTTTATAATAGATACATTAATAAGCATGCAGATTTACATACCTGAATAATTTTACTAGAACAATACATACTTTTACTTGAAATGTATATCATACCAATGTTCATTTTAATGGCTTTATTATTTTTACTCCAGTATCACTTCCAGACATGTGTCTGTAACATTGGGAGAAACTGCTGTTGTGGGGCCTAAAGCAGAAGTTATTACCTGATAACATGTATTTCTGGCCATTGTTTTCCAGAATCTTGAAGGTTTTGTATAAAGATGGATGGCATATAGAAAAAGAGAGAAGCAGGAAAGCAATGGATGAGATAATAAACAGCAAGGCAGAAAAATACATATGGAGGGCGAGAGGTTGAATTAGATTTCCCAAAGAATGGGAAGAAGAAGGCAGATACCTAGAGTAGCCAAAATCAAGATTTGAACCTAGCCCCACTTGCAAATGGTCCAGGAAAACAGGTAAGAACTTGAGGCTGAATGATGCTCTCACAAAAGCTGATCTAAGTACAGGGCTCCTGGACTAAGCAAAACCTCTGCTATGAGATTCAAAGGGCTACTTGGCATTGCCTGAAACCATTCTTCCATTTTCCTTACTTAAGGGAATAGAGTATATACAAAAAGAAGGGTGATGCTTGATAAAGCATGGTTGTTGGATACCAAAACCATTTAGTGTGGCAAAATGCAGATTTCTGGGGACCAAACCAGACCAAGTAATGCAGCATCTTTGTGGTTATAACTCTAAACTATGTGTTTTTTAAAAAGCCTCACTCAAGCATGCTGAGGTTTAGGAATTATTGGAGAAAGATAGGTTGTCAGCCACAAAAGAGAGCCAGGGACTTTGCCACTATTAATGCTTCTGAGAGTTATTCAGGAGTCAAACCGAATTCAAGCTTCAAGGAAGACCTCTTTCAAAAAACAGAATGCTAGAACTAGGAACATGAGAAGCAGCAAGCGAAAAATAAATCACAGCAGGAGACATCAGATGGTCAGAGGTCCGGACCAGAATAAAAAACTTGGAAGGAATAACTATCCAAGGACAAGTCAAGGTAGCTGTTCAAAAGCCTGCACTGAATATCAGAAGCTAATTCTTCTTTATGCAGTAGACGAAGTCATGGAAGAAGATGGATCAGACAGCAGCAGCCACAGGAGATGTAGTCAGTAATTTTGGATCTCAACTGTTCAGCCTCTTCTAGACTTCTCTGTTTGATAGGAACTCCTTCCTGTATTTGATCAGCCTGAGCTGAGGAAATAAATGGGAGTGTGTGGCTGGAGTCATGAATGACTGTGAAAAAAGAGAAATCTGTCTCTCAGCTAAAGTCAAACACTTTTCAAAAGTAAGGTATTTCAGTGAGGAATGGTCTAGTATATTTAACTATATTTTAGTTTAGTTTGCAAAAATTTAAACCCAATTTGCTATTGAGGATATACTATTTAGAGCAAACCTGGTAAGTAATTGGAAATTATTTCATTATATGAGGAATAAAAATAAATAATGCACCTTGCCATTATTGAGAAAAAAAGATAGGAAAGTAAGTGTTTGGTGGTTTTAGTTTTTTCACTGGGCAATGCAATTTTTTAACTCAATGTACTATTTTTAGATGATTGTACACTCAGCTACTCTACTTCATGTTAATAAGGGAAACTATTACACCTGACACAGCTTTGATTTATAGCCATAAAATGAAAGAAAAAATAAAAATGCAAATATCAGATACACAAATGCAATTTGTTCTCCTGAATTTTAGTTGACAGACAGCTTCAAATTCTTAGTAATATGTTCTAGAATGAGATAAGGAGATATTTTAAAGGTGAAAGAAGAATACAAATTTTGACAAAAGACAGTGGTCAGAAATTATAATCTCTTTGAACTAGTGCCCTAAAAAATTATGAAGTGGATTATTTGTCCTTAAACTATGATTTCCCTTCACTTATTTGATTCTTTTATTTTAAACTCACAATATCTCACATTATTTCATCTCAACTCTTTTTACATTTCATTCATCAGTTTCAATTTAAAGATTTACAGTCCCCAAATTAATTGCAAGGCTGCAACTAAAATATGCTCTGTAGGCAGTAACACAGCCCAGATTGCTCTGATGAGGTATCAAAAGTGAGTAAAAAACAGACTCTGTTGATTAACATACGGGATATTAGAAGGGTCCCCTCCCCCCCCTTTAATTATTTTGTCAGCTCATTAGACAACTCCAGGAAAAGTTACCAAACTAGATTTCAGAGGTTGGAATCAGCTTCTCAGGGAACTTTCTAAGTATCCTATTTTTCAAGAGGATTACAGTTTTATATTCTCACTCTGAATATCTTTTCTTATTACTTAATTGGTTGAAGTTATTAAAAACTTCTCAGCTATTTGAGTTTCAATTCACACCTTGTAAAGAAGGCTAAAATATGCACACATAAGACTTTTGCAACAGAACAAGCAGTGTTGCTCTTTAGAGTGACTCATTATAACACAAAAAGTAGGGCCTGAAGGTAGACTCTGAGATTTAACACTCACCTCTATGGAGTAGGTGAAGTGCAACATTTAACATAAATCTTTAGTTTTCAGTTAATACAGCTCACTGTGGATCAAATGGCTTGACTGTTCTGCCATTTCCTGCATAATTTTTATAGGACTAGAAATGTACTTCTTCTTCTTTTTTTTTTTAAGCAAAATGTCATAATAGTAACAAGTAGTTTCAAGGAGAGATGCTAGGAGTAATTTTGGATTCATTTAAAAACAGGTTCTAAAATACAGGTAAAATATTTCTGTAGTGCAGTATTTTAGGAAACTTATAAACAATCAGCTATAATTTCCTTACATCTGTCATGATAATCACTTCTATTGTAGGGTTCTAAGTAATTTTTCTGCATTTGATTGTAGATTCAGGACATAACTATTTGACACATGAGTTGCTCCAATCAAATCTTTAAGGTCTACTAAATGAGATGTGCTGGGTATTTCTCTATACCCTCAACACAATTGCTTGATTTAGTCCAATAAGGAGCATTTTCTGCTATGATGCCTGTTTAGTCTGATCAAATAATTGAATCTGTAGCCCCTCCCCTGGACACTGACCTTTAGACCTCTTCACAGCCATATTCCCTTTCACTTAGACTACATTCCACTTGCTAAGACCATTATCTTTCCTCTCAAAACTTTCCCAGGATTGGGACCCTCCCAGAGAGTCCCCCACTGTAAAAGCCTGCCTAGAGTCCTTTAAGCATCTGACTCCCCATCCCTCAGTGCTGGTGCCATTTTGGGGGTTCAGCCCACCTGGTCTCCAGATGACTTAATGCATCTATAATCCCTTACTACTTTGGCCTCGTGCATGCTTCCTTCAGTGATCCTAACATTTGGTGCCAAAAACTGGGAGGGTTCCACAGGTAAAAGAAGTCATCTCTCCGGCTTTGGTCACCCCAAGTTTGCTACTTGAAGAGGAGTAGGCAGCGGCAGCTAGTCTTGGATTTATCTCTGAATCCTACTTGGGTGACATGATCGCCAGCCTCCATTAGGCCTCCTTCCCTTCTGGTCCTCCTGAACCAGCCAGCAGTGAACCTCTCCTTCTCCATTGCTGACCCTCCATCCCGCATTGGCCAATCTTCTCGAGGTGAGTGACATTCCACAGTTTCCCTCATCTCCAATCTTTGCCCACTCACTTTCACTGACTTCTCAAAAGTCCTTTCGTTTCAAAAGCCCTAGCGCTAGGTCAGAAGATGTCTCAGCCATTCAGCTTTGGGTCATTCTGGACTTGGCTGCCCAGTCTGGAGGGTCACTGCTTGTTTTTCCTGGTGATTTGTTTAGCGATGGAGACCCCTGCCCTAAACAGTCACCCTTAGACTTGTGGTCTGTCACTCACCCTTCCTCTCTCATGGGCCACACTTATTCTCCTTATTATAGGGAACACTCCTCCATATCCCTAACGTGATACAGTGGGCAATTTAGATAACTGCTATCACCACAATGGAAAATGGTCAGCGATTTCCGACGTCCAGGCCCTTTCCACCCTTCGGTCTCAACCCTCTCTCTGCCAGTCCTGCTCTACCTATCAGATCATCCTCCTTCACACAAAACATCACACACCTAGCACTTCTGATTCTGAATCTACTTTTGATCTAGCAGACTACAGACCTCCACACTCTTATGTGCCCCTCCCTCACCTGTCGTACATTCCCAAAACCCAGGCCCTCCTAATCAAGGGCCTTCTCCTATGGCCCCTGAAAGCCCAAATCCCCAAAATACAAGTTCCAATATGACTTTTTGCCCACCTAACATCACTCTCAGGCCACCCAAAGACCATTCTACCCCTGAGGGAGGTAGCAGAAACTGAGGGCATAGTCCCAGTCCATGTCCCATTCTCTATGTCCAAGCTTTCTCAGATTGAAAAAAAAAGATTAGTGTTTTTTTTTCTACCGACCCGACCATCTTTATCAAGGAATTTGAGTATCTGACCCAGTTCTATGACCTAACTTGGCATGACATCTATGTCCTCTGCCCTCCGTTCTAACCCCAAAGGAGAAGGAGTGTATTTGGCTAGCAGCTCAGGACCATGCAGATGCCCTCCATAGACAGGATGCTGTGGCCAACCCCGATGGTGCGCACTTGGTCCCCTGAACCGTCCCAAGATGGGACTGTAGGTTAATTCTCCAGGGCACTGGCTCCATAGCCATATGATCACCCAGCTCAGTGCTGGACTCAAAAAGCCTTCCCCTAAGGTGGTCAACTATGACAAGCTTAATAAAATCACCCAGAGCCCTGAGGAAAACCTAGCTCTCTTCCTCTCCCACCTCATGGAGGCGAGGCCTTACAGAAATTTACCACCTTAGACCCCACCACCCTAGAGGGGACCCTTCTTCTGAACACCCATTTTATATCCCATTCAGCCCCCAACATACGCCACAGACTTCAAAAGATAGACACAGATCCACAAACCCCTCAAAAAGACCTTGTTAACATGGCCTTTAAGGTCTTTAATAATAGAGATGAAGAACACCAAAATCCAAGAATAAAAGTGAGATCAGGCCAAGGCAGAGACCCAAAATGAAGCTCTTAGCCACTGCTATCACAAACCCCAAATGAAGTGCTGGTCCTCCAACCAAGGGTAAGTCAGGGCTAAGCCTCCTCTGGGCCCATGCTTCAAGGGCAACAAGGAAGCATAGTGGGCCAAGTCCTGCCCAAACTGGAGACCCCCTGCCTGCGCCCTGCCCAAGGTGCAGAAGGGAAGGCCACTGGAAATCATACTGCAGTCTGGCCCCTCAGCCAGGGTAGCAAGGGTGCCCTCTGTCCTGGTTTGGCGCTCCCAGACCTCCTGGGACTGGCCACCAAAGACTGAAGCTGCCCAGGCCCTGACAGGGCCCTCAGGCTTACATCGCCAGGACAGGTCTCTGGAAATGATTGTGGTGGCAGGTGAGCCGATCTCCTTTTTAACTGACACTGGGGCCACTTTTTCTGCCCTCCTGAATTCGCTGGGACCCTGGTCCCCTGTTTAGTCTATTATGGGGGTTGATGGATTGGTCTCACAGCTATGGCAACTACCCTCTCTGTTTGGAGGGTGGAACCATGAAAAGGACCTTTATACCCTTTAGTCCACCTCTTCTCTCTATACCTTTCAGCTTGTCTCCATGATCAGGATTCTTCCTCTGTGGGGAAAACACATACATCTGCCTCCCAACCAACTGTAGACATAGCCCTCATCCAATGTAGACATAGCCCATAATAATCAGTCTTTATTTTTCCTGTAACCTATCATATCTGACACAAAAGGGCAGTCCAGTTAATCCCTCTTCTCATAACCCTTGGTATTTCAGCAGCGATTGGGACTGGCATAGGGGGGTTAACCACTGCTCTATCCTATTTTGAAATCCCATCTCAGGACATACAAGAAAAACCTAGGTGGCACAGCCAAAAGTTTAGTTCAAATTCAGGATCAGGTAGATGCACTAGTGGCTGTCACCCTCCAAAATAAAAAAGGAATATACCTCTTAACTGTGAAGAAAGGGAGTCTATGCCTCTTTCTTGAAGAAGAATATTATTTTTATATCAATCAGTCTGGCCTAGCCAGGGATGCCATCCAAAAATTAACAGAAAGGGCTGAAAACATTAGAGAATGTCAATCAAAGTCATCGGATTACTGGCTAAAGAATACAAGTTGTTATGCCTGGCTACTTCCCTTCATAGGACCATTAACATTTCTATTCCTCGTCTTTGTTTTTGGCCCATGTAGTCTGTGCCATTTCTCATCTTTCCTTCAGGACAACTTTCGAGCCTTCGTCATCCAGTCTCTCGGGAAAATCATGCTGCTGCAATCTCTTGCTCCAACCACGTAAGTATGGAAGATATGACCGCCATCGTGTTTCCATAAAACAAAAAGGCTGGGATATTAGATCTGATCAAATAATTTAATTGGGCCAGACCAGCCTGGCTTATTGGTTGAGTGTCGACCTTTGAGCCAGGTGGTCACCATTTGATTCCCAGTCAGGGCACATACTTAGGTTGGAGGCTCAATCCCCAGTGAGGGGCGTGCAGGAGGCAGCCAATCAATGATTCTCTCTCATCATTGATATTTCTATCTCTAGCTCCCTCTCCTTTCCTCTCTGAAATCAATTATATAATCGATGCCCTTTCCCCTGGAAACTGAGCTGTAGACCACTTCGCATCCCACATTCCCTTTTGCTTAAACTACATTCCCCTTGCTAAGACCATTATCCTTCCCCTCAAAACTTTCCCAGGATTTGGACCCTCCCAGAGAGTTACCCACCATAAAACCTACCTAGAGTCCTTTAAAATCTCTGACTCCCCATCCCTGGGTGCTGGTTCCACTTTGGGGTTCAGCCTACCTGGTCTAATACATCCCTTTACCACTTTGGCCTCCTGTTTCCCTCCTTAGACGACCCTAACAATGCCTATGTTAAATTATTTTAAAAAGAACTCATATTGATCATTACATAGATATGACCTTAAGGATAGTTACTAAATATGAAATATGACACACATTAAAATGTCCAAAGATTTCATGTAACTAAGCTTTCTGATATATATGCACTAGTGGCTGTCACCCTCCAAAATAAAAAAGGAATATACCTTTTAACTGTATATATATATATATTCAGAAATAAAGAAACTAAAATAATACTACACTTACCTTCTTGTCTTTCCAATGGCCCTGCAGTTATCATCTGCTGAGCAGCTCAAGTCTGTATTAAGCATCATGAACTTAAGAATCTTTTTGCATGCATGCTCCAACATTACCTGAGTAAATGTTGAAATCTGTCTAACTACGAGTTTTTATAGTTTGGTTATAATTAACTAGTTACTAATTTTATTGTAATTAGCTAGTTACTAATAAATTGAAAGGAGCAAATAGGCATGTCTTTTAGACAACTTCACCAGGAAGTTACAACTGTACACTCCCCAGGAATCCAACAAAGGGAAGATAGACACATACCCAGTACATCTATGATAACTAGGGAAGGTACCCGCTGTCAGTTATACCTGTGAACAAAGGTCATTGGCCAGAATAGGCCTGGCCACTGCAAGCACCTGCATATTTGCTGATACTTAATTCCCTGAACAAAGAAACTCACTCTCTTGGCTCTCTTGGGACTCATGTGACTCTGGACTTGTGGGACTCTTTTGCTCCCATTTCCCTGCATTTGCCCACATGGCCCACAACCATGTGGACCCATACACAGGGATTGATAGACTGTAATTAGCCTGATGCTGAACTGTACCCAGTTCCAACATGGAAAGGGAACGGAACACTGGCTTTGCTCTAGCTTTACTGAAACCCCAGCTACACTCTGTGACTGGACTAAGGGAAATGGGATTTTAAAAACATAGGAATATAATTTCATGCAAATAAAAATCACTCTTTCTCCTGTGCAAATTTCAAAAAAATTCTTTTTCTCTGGATATCATAAGAACTCCACCCCCCAGTAGCACCCAGAAGACTCCACTTCGTCTGATATCAGTTTGATTCTCTTAGTGTGATGTATTTTAACTTCTACCACCCTCACTGAAATGAGATAATAGTTGCAAGTTCAAATATATCTAACAGAACAATAAGGTGGCCCATCAATCAATCAAGCATTTGGTTCTTTATAAAGGTTTAATGGAAAGACCTTTGATGATGAAATTTTAAGCATTTCTCATCAATCTTTTACTCAGTCTGTAAACTTAACCACAAACCTAACTTACTTCAGTGAAAACATTAATTGAAAAACAAGAGTGTCACTATTTTACCCAAACTCAAGTACTGTCAGCCAATTGTTCTGCACGCAGCAATAGAATACTTTTTGGAGGTAGAGACACAGCATGGTAAGAGTCGCGTAATTTAAAGGGGAAAAAAGCAATAATCACTATTTCTATATGTTATGCTATTTTTTAAATTTTTAACCATTTTTAATTGGTTGTTGCATAAAGTACACTAAGATTATTTTATAAACAATACAATAGAACTGACATGAAGTTCCCTCTACCTAAAACACTTACAACTACTTCTAGTACTAATTTAGGATTGATTTCTTACTCTGTGCCAGACTTAGAAACTTAACCCCTAGTAAGCATTCAATAAATATTTTTTAATAGATATTTACTACAGTTAGTTTTTATACCAAATTTATATGCCATTTTAATCCTTGTGATATTCTCTTCCTTGAATATTTACAATCTCAAACTTCTAAATCTTACCCTCCAGCAAATGCCACAAAAAACTAATATTTTAGGAGAGTTCCTAATACATTTTTCCTTTCTTTCTTTCTCCCTCCTTCCCAACCCCCCTCTCTCTTTTACCTATACATCTTTCTCTCCAAGTAAATATATTTTACATTCCCCAGAGTTAATATTTTATCATGCACTGCAAATAATGGCTTAGTATATTTCTACTCCAAAGACTTTAACTTCAAGTACTTACACCGGGTGCCTAGATTTTCAAAACATAAATTCACAAATTCCAACACTAATGATAAATTTTATTTTTAAAAAATCAGAGAAGAGCAATTGATTCTTCACATGATGTTTAAGTCATACAGTCAAAAGCATATTAATATCTGGGAGCACATAATCCTTTGTATAATTAGCATTCATCAACTGAAAATTTCACAATGTAATTATTTTACCTAATTTAAAATAAAGAATTAAACTATATAATCAATTATAGATGCTATTTTCACTTAAAAATAACATTTTTGTGAAGATCATTGTGAGAGAAGATTAAACCAATGGAAACCTGTGTGTGTGTGTGTGTGTGTGTGTGTGTGTGTGTGTGTGTGTGTGTTGTGTCTGTATCCTTTGTCTTCTCAGTTTTCCCAGGTAAGATCTTTGTCACAGAGGCTGTCAGCACAGTGTTAGAACACTCACACTGTCTCCCACATAGAAAGGGCAGTGGGAATTATCCAGAGAAAGAAGAAGAAGAAGGTAAAGGTCAGCTCTAAACCAGTTCAAAATTTAGCCTTAAGAAACACCTGAATTACGCTTATTTCACCATTTGTTTATTCATGAAGAAAAGAGATTAACTAAGTAATTCTAGGAATTAAGAGGCTTCAGAGAAAAAACAAAAAACAAAAATAATCTTCACATCTTATTTAAAGTTGGAGGAAATCTTATTGTGTTTGTTTATACATAGAAGAAAGTGAAAGTGAATGGGGGGGGGGTGGAGACAGCCAAAGATAGCCACAATACAAGATAGATATGTTGTCTTCATGATGAAATTTAATCAGCACTAAAGTGAAGGAAATGTTAACGGGTAGAGAAATAGAACTGACTACACAACCAGAACTTGGAGTGGGTGTAAGGCACTGCAGAAAATTTTGCCTAAGAATGTTCCTTCCAAGATACAAAGGCAATTGTTGCAGTGTCCTTAGGAGGCCCCATGCTTTCTCCTAAGCATGCTTTGTTATACAACAGTGAATGCGAATGATGTGGGAAAATGATCTACTCTGAGGGTAGCTTGAAAAAGAATGAATAAGGTGTTAGGTGTATTTTAAGTTCTATATACTCAAAAAGAATTTTTGCTATGATGGTATCATATATCCACAGGACTACAAAGATATAAATCTTCAAAAATAAGCAGTGGGGATTAAATATTTGTTGTGTTAAAAAAGAATACAGAACAAAAAGAAACTAAAAAAATTATCCAAGAAATATACATATATATGAAGATCAACATCAAACCAATACAAATAAAAGACCTAAAGATATTTTAAAAATGTGATATATAATAGTCGTTATCAAAATACATACTAAAGATACATAGACTATTTTCATCTATGAAAGTGGATATTTTTAAAGTAGAAATAATCAGTTTTTGACTAAAGATTTTAGGATGTATAATGTCTCATATACTTTTCATTAATCTATATATAGACTTTCTGAAAAAATTTGGAACTGAGTTTCAAAAATGATTTAAAAGGTCATTTCTAGAAATCTTAAGGGAATAATGAAAGATATATAAAAATATTTAGCTATAAAGTTGAATATTTTGTTACAAATACATTAAAACCAAAATATCTCAAAATGGATATCAAAATATCTCAAAATGAGAGGACCTATCTTCTTAGTTTACTGGAGTATGCCAGATCTACGATCTAATAAGCTTAGCAAGTTATTGGGTTTGAATCATTGCTCTAACAATTATTAGATTTGTGAATATGGAACAGTTACTTAATTTTACTTAATCATCCATTAAAAATAATTTAGAAGGTTGTTAAAAATATTAAATGAGTTAATAAGAGAAATGTCCTTAGAAATGTGTTCAGTACCTGCAAAGGACTGCATGTTTATGTTGCAATTCTAATCCCGAGGTAATGGTAATAAGGAGGTGGGGTAGTTGAGATGTGATTAGGTCATGAGGGCTCTAATTTCATGAGTGGGATTAGTGCCCTTACAAAAATAAAAATAAAAAACACAAAGAGCTCCATTGCCCCTTCCACCATGTGAGATCACAGAAAGAAAACAGCTGTCTATGATGAAGTGGTTCTAATCAGAACCACTAAATTGTCTGGTACCTTGATCTTGGACTTCCCAGCCTCAAATCTATGAGAAATAAATTTCTGTTGTTTATAAGCCAACCAGTCTATGTCATTTTGTTACAGCAGGCCAAATGGACTAAGAATTAAATTAATAATAATAACCCTATCTAATAAAAGAGAAACATGGTAATTGGCGTACGACCGCTACCCTTCCCATTGGCTAATCAGGGCGATATGCAAATTAACTGCCAGCCAAGATGGCGGCCGGCAGCCAGGCAGCTTTAACTGAACATGAGGCTTGCTTGCTTCAGTGACGGAGGACTGCAACTTTCCCCACCTGTCTTGCCGGCCTCTGAGCTTGCAGTTTAAGAAACATTGTAACAAATATAGAAGCTAAACAAAACCCCAGAAACCAGCTTTCAGCCGGCTGGGATCTCAGAGCTGGAGTTGATACAGAGTTCCGATTATAGAACCTAAACAAACCAGATACCTGCTTTCAGCAGCTGAAGCCTCAGAGCTGGAGCCAGGCAAAAGCTGGCCCAGAAGAAAAAAAGAAAAAGAAAAAAAGGAGCAGTTGGGAGCTTCAGTCCAAGCCTGAAAACAGCCCTAAGCCCCTCACCCAGGCTGGCCAGGCACCCCAGTGGGGACCCCCACCCTGATCCAGGACTCTCTTCAGGGCAAACCAGCCAGCCCCCACCCATGCACCAGGCCTCTATCCTATATAGTAAAAGGGTAATATGCCTCCCAGTATCGGGATCAGAGGAGCTGTGAGGCCTCCCGGCACCGGGATCAGCATGACAGTGGGCAGCACCCAAACCCCCTGATCGCCCTGCAGCTCTGTGTGTGACAGGGGGTGGGGCCACAACCTCCCTATTGGCCCTGCTCTGTTCCTGACAGGGGAAGGCACCAAACCCCCTGATGGGCCCTGCTCTGTGCGTGATGGGGGAACCCCCCAATGCCCTGATCGACCCTGCTCTGTGCGTGACAGGGGGCAGCGCCCCCACCCCCCGATTGGCCCTGCTCTGTTCATGACAGGGGGTGGCGCCGCAACCTCCCCATTGACCCTGCCTTGAGTGTGACAGGGGGCGGTGCCCCAACCCCCCAATTGGCCCTACCCTGAGCGTGACTGAGGGTGGCATCGCAACCTCCCAATCCGCCCTGCTCTGTGCATGACAGGGGGCGGCACCCCAACTCCCCAATTGGCCCTGCTCTGAGCCCGACCAGGGGCTGCACCTAGGGATTAGGCCTGCCCTCTGCCACCCCGGAGCAGGCCTAAGCCAGCAGGTCATTATCTCCCAAGGGGTCCCAGACTGGGAGAGGCCACAGGCCAGGCTGAGGGACTACCCCCCCCCCCCGAGTTCACAAATTTTTGTGCACCGGGCCTCTAGTAATTAATAATAATTAATGATAATATAGTTTATTTATTTTAAAAAATCTTTCTTATTAAAAGTATTACATAGGTCCCTTTTTTTCCTTAATATATTTTATTTTGAAGGGCTATTATAGTCCTCATCATTATTCTTATCAGATCAGAAGTAAAATTTTTTTAATAAAACAAAAGAAATTCAAATTGAAACTCTAACAAATCCGTCTTTACACTATGTTTATTAGGAAAACAATGATAAGTTTAAATAAAATATCTTACCTAAAAGCAAAAAATTTGTATTCTTGTGCTCCTTATAAAACTACCTAAAATTTTGTAAAGGTTATTAGGTGATGATATTTGATTAGTCCACCTATGATTATGTTGCTATTCTATGAAATATATTATTATCAACATATATCCAATTTAACCTTTATTAATCAGTGAACTATACATATACACATAAGATATTACCCTATATTCACTTATCTCATAAAAATGCTTTACTTATTTCCTTTGTAGTTACTTAATTAATACAAGCGAATTTATCTTGAAAACATAATTTATCAATCTATACCAATGATGGTGAACCTATGACACGCGTGTCAGCGGTGACACGCGAACTCATTTTTTTGGTTGATTTTTTTTTGTTAAATGGAATTTAAATATATAAAATAAATATCAAAAATATAAATCTTTGCTTTACAATGGTTGCAAATATCAAAAAATTTCTATATGTGACACAGCACCAGAGTTAAGTTAAGGTTTTTCCAAAATGCTGACACGCCGAGCTCAAAAGATTCGCCATCACTGATCTACAGTGGGGCCTTGACTTATGAGTGTCCCGACTAACAAGTTTTTTGAGATACCTGCTGTCTTCGGCCGATTTTTTGCATTGAGTTGACAGAGTAATTTGAGTTAACAAGCTCCTTAACGAGCTCCTTAATGAGCTCGGTCTCGGAACGAATTAAACTCGTAAGTCAAGGCCCCATTGTACACATATCTATAAAGTGAATGAAAAATACTTGAAATTTACTAAAGCTGCATTAGTAATGATCTTAGTTTTTATAGTTTTTTTCTTTCTTGGAAGTGCTGTTATAAGTAACATTTGGCATTTACTAGTATACCCCTGATCAAAAATAAATAAATAAATAAATAAATAAATAAATAAATAAATAAATAAATAAAATTAAGCATCCATTTTGATCCACAAATCCAGTACTATTTCAGATCCAGTTTCTTTTATAAATTCTCATCCCTACCTCATAAAACAATGTAGCTAGCATTCTGTCTAGTTATCTATCACTTTTGGCTATAAAGAAACAGGAATGTTAATAATTTAGATTTAAATTGATAAATCTAACATACATTTCCCATTTGCTGAGAGTTTTTGCCATTGTCATATTGTAATTCTACAGCAACACTGATTTAAAATATCCAAATATGTTAAAATTTACCATGTAACATGTGGTCCAATTAGAAAATCTACTACCCATCAAAGTGGAAGAAAAGCTTTCCATAAGTTAAAAATATTTTGGGTAGTAGTATTCTAATGTGATTACATAATAAATTTATAGTAATAAAGCAAATACTTATACATAAAAAAATAGCTACGTTTAGGACAAACCAGATGCCTTTTGTGTAGAAATCTAATGACCCTCTAATCAAGAATATTTATAGATCTGGAAAAGATACCAGACTAAAGCCCCAGACAAAGCACTTAAAATTTGGACTGATCTTTTGGAAATAATGAGAAATTTTAAATTTAGCCTTTTATAAACCCAATGGGAAGAATGTCTTAATGACTAATATACAATAATATAAATAGCAATCTCATCGGCTTTGGTTGTCATAGAATATTAAAACTAAATAATTTAAAAAATACCAAACTGCACAATGGTTTCATTTAGCTACAGTGAAATCAATATGGAATTAATAAAATTATATTTTGTTTATTAGAGATACAAAGCATTGTTTTAAATAACTACATTAAAATGAAAACATTTAAAAAGGTTTTTAGTCTAACTATAATTTTTGTGGAGCTAAATTTTAGCCCAAAATCTATTATATTGACATAAAGTAATCAGTGCACTTAGAAGGTCACACTTGTTTTGTTAATCAAGAGCTGGGATCTATTTCCCCTCCCTTGCATTTGGGCTGGCCTGTGATAGTCTGATTTATAGGTGAGGGCAGAAATGACAACATGCCAGATGTGGGGCTACAATGATGTGGATGGCATTTCCCATCTTGGCCTCTTGGATTCTGGCCTGTCATAAAAGAAGTCTGATAGTTCTACTGGAGAGACCCCCCAGAGTGACCCTGAAAACAGAGGAGAGGCACTGTTGAGCACAATCTTCCCTATGTTACCATGTTATCATGAAGGAGAGGGAAGCTGCCTGGCCCCTCATCCATATCCTATCCTCCCAGCTGCCACTGAACACCAAGTGCTCTAGTTGACACCATGTGGGCTAAGAGAAGAACCACCCATCTAACTGCTGCCTTAATTCCTCACCCACAAAATTGTGAGGTACAATGAAATGGCTGTTGTTTTCAGCTACTAAGTTTTGTGGTAGGTTATTTCACAGCAGTTACTAATCAGAAAACACAGGTTGGCAGAACTAAAACACTACACAACAGAAACAGTATTCTTTTTTTAAAATATATTTTATTGATTGTTTACAGAGAGGAAGGGAGAGGGATAGAGAGTTAGAAACATTGATGAGAGAGAAACATCGATCAGCTGCCTCCTGCACACCCCCTACGGGGGATGTGCCCGCAACCAAGGTACATGCCCTTGACTAGAATCGAACCTGGGACCCTTCAGTCCGCAGGCCAACACTCTATCCACTGAGCCAAACTGGTTAAGGCAGAAACAGTATTCTAATACTAATTTTTATCATTTGATGATGTAAATATGTATATACATTTTGAAAAGAATTATGAAAAAATATGAAATGTTTCCAGAACCATGAAAATTATCTTTTACCAGAGGCCCAGTGCACAAAACTCGTGCACTGGTAGGGTCCCTAGTGGCTGCTGGTAGCTGGCTGGGTACCCCCTCCCTTCCCCAGGCCACCTGCCACCAGTCAGGGCCTCCCTCCCTTCCCCTGGCTGGCCCTGCCCCCTGGTAGAACTCCTAGTCAAGGGGATAATTTACATACTATGCTTTTATTATATAGAACTAGAGGCTCAGTGCACAAATTCATGCACTGGTGAGGTCCAGCTGGCCCACCTGATTGGGGCCACTGGGGGCGGGGCCTGCCAGGGCCAGGGACTGCAAGTGGTTTGCCAGCCAGCCCACCCCCACTTGGGGTCTAGGGCACACTCGGGGGCGGGGCTGGCCAGGGTGAGGGGCTGCAGGCATTCTGGTCATTCTAACATTTGGTCATTTTGTGTATTACCCTTTTATTATATAGATTATTATGTGGAATGATTGACCAGAAAATAAAAAAAAGAAAAGAATTCTGAAGAGTTTGACTTAAATCAATACAAAATATAGCAATTATATGTATACATGGCTTGTTTATTAAGGAAAAACTAGAATTTATAATAAGAAAAATGAGGTTATAATTAAATAAATTATGAAAAATAAGTAAATAAGTTATAGCATGTCATTGAGGTCAGTATAATATACTGCATAATATAATAATTTTGAAGACTGTAGCTATATCAAAAATATTTTTGCATATTTGCATATATCATACAGTGAAAAAAGTATGCACTTGTATCCATTTTATGGTTAAATATATGCACAAGTTACATATACTTCACTAGAAGAGAACATGGACCAATAAAAACAATATACATAAAAGGAAATCTGGATATTTTGAAGTTTAATATTTTGTTATATTACTTGTGTAGTAAAGTAGGTTTTAAAAAGTCATTGCTGCCCTGGCCGGTGTAGCTCAGTTGGTTAGAGCATTGTCCTGATATACCAAGGTTGTGGGTTCAATCCCCAGTCAGGGTACATATGAGAATCAACCAATGGATGCATGTATAAGTGGAACAGCAAATTGATGTTTCTCTCTCTCTTTCTCCCAATTTCCCTTATTCTCTCTCTCTCTAAAATCAATGAAAAATTTTTTTAAAAAAAGTCATTGCTTAGGAAGATATGACTTGGCACATATCATCTATAAGCATGAGCTTTTAAAAGGCTGGTAATTTCAGACAGTTTCATAGACTTATCAATGAAGGAACTTTAGAAAGAAAACAAAGTTACTTGTGAAACAATATAAAGAATATATGTAAAAACCTCCTCAATATAATTTTAGGAAATCTGAAATAAGTTTGAAGTTAGCTTGATAGCTTTAAAACAGGATCTACACCCTAATCATCTTGTATTTCTTGTACCTTCCATATGTAGGACTCAAAATTTTATGAATGAGTGAATGAATAGATGAATAAATGCAAAACTGTGGCATAGTATGTTATCACTGAACTAGTGATCAAAGTTACAATTTGCATATACGACATACAGTACACCATGGATGAACTATTCCTATATCTGAGAAACAATTTGTGATTCATCTGACAGCTTGTTTTAAAGTATAGGATGTCCTTTATGTCAAGTTGTTTGATTTATATGTTATTTCTTGTGAGTCAGAGAACCATTTCTGAATGCTTTTTACACGTTAGCTTTTTTCTATTGTCTAGTCCCTATGAATATCTTTTCAGCAAACTTCAGTAAAATAAAACTTTACTCAAGTGATGCTAACCGCTCCCCATTAAAGGAATGGGAGACAGTTAAACAGATAGAACGTGATTTTTAAAATTAATATTTTTCTTATCTGGAAAGTCATTCCCCTTGTAGCAGATCCTGAAAGAAACTTTAGTTGTAACTTTATGACAGCATAGCTTGTGGAGGGACCTGATAACCTAAGTAAAACAAGACAAAATGAGCAAACCAAAAAACATTAAATAATGCGTACGTCCATTTTTAATTGTCTTTATCAAAGGAACACTGAAATAGTTGAACTGATATTTGCCTAAAAATGTTTGTTATAGCTTCTTTTTAAAAGTTATTTTTTAAAAGAATTTAATTGCTATATAATCAACAGACCTTACAATTCACCTAAAGTGTACAACTTGATGTCTTTTATTATAATACAAAATCGTGCAACCATCACCGCAATCAGTTTTATCATTTTTACACACCAACAATAAATTCCAAATCCATAGTAAGTCATTCCCTACTTCCCATTCCTCCTGTCCCTCTCTATACCTAGGAAACCACTAATCTATTTTCCACCTTTATAAATTTGCCTCTTCTGAACATTTCATGTAAGTGAAATCATACAAGGCCTTTTGGTAACTAGCTTCTTTCACTTAACACGTTCAAGATGCTTTCAAATTGTAGCATGTGTCAATCATTCATTCCTATCTATCCATCCCCCCAAACTGTGGTATGATTATATGATATTTTATTTTTCAGTTAATGAACATTTAGGTCCTCTCTACTTTTTGACTATTATGAACAACATTGCTATAAACATTTATGTACAATGGATTTTTTTTGTATGGATATATGTTTTCATTTCTCTTGAATATTCATTTACTTAGGAGTAGAACTGCTAGGCCATATGGTAACTCTATGTTTATTCCTTAGAGGAATTGCCAAATGGTTTTCCAAAGTGGTTATATTACTTTATATTCCTATGAGTAACGTATGAGGATTCCACTTTTCCCACTTCCTTGCTAATACTTGTAATTACCTGACTTTTTACTTATAGTCATCGTGGTGAGTGTGAAGCACTGTTTCGTTGTGATTTAATTTACAGTTCCCTAACAACAAATGATGTTTGTTAGTGTGTTCATTGGCCATTGTATATATTTAGTGATATGTCTATTCAGATCTTTTGTCCATTTTTAAACTTATTTGTCTTAATACTTAACAACTTATTGAGTTGTAAGTATTCTTTACATTTTGGGATACAAGTTACATGCAGTTATAGGATTTTCAAATGTCTTCTTCCATTACATGCATTGTCTTTGCCTTTCTTGATGTGTGTAACCTTTGAAACACAGAAGTATATAATTCAGATGAATTCCAATTAATCTGTTTTTGCTTTTCTAACTTGTGTGCTATGGCTTTATAAGAAAGTATTATAATCAGTACTTTGGGTGCAAATTTCTACAGCAAGAAGCCATAAATTCTGTCTGTAGAACACAGGTACCCCGAACCCTCTAGCAACTCTTCTGGCCTCAATCACATACTGGAGTCTTTGGGCAGCTGTAGACTCATGGCACCTCTATGGGATTAGAAAGCAAAGAAGAGGCAAAGGCTCTAATCCTTAAAGAACGTGCCATGTTTCTTAAGAGTCCAGAAAGTAGATTCCTGAATTTACTCAAGGCACTCCTGCTTAAAGTTGAATTGCACTTTTAATAATACATACGTGGAATCCAGGTTGTATGTGTTAAATTGCTAGACAAACTAGTTTTCTTTTTTGTTGTGTGGTATAAAATTTTGAGCAAATCATATTTTGTTCACTTTCTATAAAATTACTATGTTATCACTAACTTTTAATATATGTAAATAGTGATGATTATTATAAAGTAAGAATGAACTTATTAATATTCTGTTTTAACCACGGGTCCCCAGGAATGCTAGGTAAATCTCTAAATTATTTCCACTCAGATTTATCACAAAATAAGACCCTTTCTAACACAATTATTAACCCACCCAATTTCATTTATTAATGGTACTTCCCTTAACTTTGTTGGTTATGTATTTTTTATCTATAATAGTAACTAATTTTTCAGAGACTTCAATGTTGTTCTGCTTCAAACTCTAAAGTTGACAACTTCTTGAATTATTAAGTAATACTGTACTATTTTAATATCAAGTTAAATTTTACTTTCATTGCTATATATATAGAATACCTTTCCAATGCTTTGAAGTCCATATCAATCAATTATTATGAAGTATTTTCATTATTTACCAGCCAATTTTCAAATATAATAGTTTGTCAATTCCACCATGACCCTGACTTTATACTATTTCTAAAACATTTTTAAATTTTCTCATTGCAACCCAGAGGATCTTTTGTGAAAAACACTTTTATGACCAAATTCTCTAGGTTATAAGAAAATATCTCTTCATATAAATCTTAGAAAAAGTAGTTGAAATTCTGGATCTTTTCTTGATGAAACCTAGAACTGCCATTATCTATCATATATAGTCTTCATCCCCCCACTAACTTTTCCTTGGGCAATCACCAGCTTCCGAACATGAGCTACAACAGTGATAACCAGGTTTCTCTTTCATTTTGCATCAGGTTATTTTTAAACACTTCTATTTTTAGGCAGCTAATACATGCAATGACGAATTAGTGTTAGTATTCTCAATCTGCTTTGAAGAAAAAAACAAACAAGTGTGTTTAAATTTAAAATGTAGCGACCCACCTCAAACCCCCTCTGAAATTGCCATTTTTTCTTTTCTCTGTGACCAAAAGATTGAATATGCTGCTGGTCTAAAAACACATATAGTCTGTAATCCTGAAAACATACATATAGTATTGAAATTCATGTTTTAAAAGAATTCAGACTGTAAATACTGACATCTAAAACAATATATGCATTTTTCAAAGAAAGAGAGCTTTCAATGTGATGATACAAATGATCATATATATCTTAGTTCAAAAGTTTGTATGTCCCCTCTATTTGTATGGTATGACTCTGCGCCTGTGGGTTTCAGGTGTAAATCCTGTTAGATTTATTGAAAGACAAATAGCACTGACCGAAGCCTAATAAGCTGGTCCCTTTACATGCTAATGGAAAGAAATCAATACAGCTCATTTCACAAGTTAAATGAGCCAGTTTCATGTAAGAGAACTACGAAGCTCAATTATTACCGTTAAAAATGGTCTCTATTAGGTGATGTATTAAATCTGTAGGCAAGAAGACTGATGTTTCCACAATTAGTGGATTCAAGTAGATTTTCATGTGTCTTTTGTTGATAGCTTGGACACAGCTGTCACCGAGCATCTCAGACATTTAGACACTCAAGAGGGGCTGGTGGAATAATAGTGAATGATCATACGGTTTATCTCTAATGTTTGCCAGGACAATGTGAACTCAGTGGTTTACTGGTTAACTCAAAGAAATAGTTTTACTATTTATATTATTTTGGTGTAAATATCTACCTTCAGAAAATAGCATTGGAAACAGTGTGCTCTGTATCCCTTAGAAGTCAGACTATCTCAGGAACTATTTAGAATATATCCAGAGAGGTTTGGTTAAAATGCTTAGGAGGGTTGTAACTATGTGACATGAATAAGGGTTGAGGGATAGAAATCACTTTATCTAAAACCAAAACCGAAGTTGAATGGCTAATAAAAACAGCCCAATATTTGAAGGCACAGCTCACAGAAAAGATACAGGGCTCTGGTGGGAAAAGCGCAATAATTACTTGAGGCAAATGTTCGCACTTTGTGAGGAAGTTAGAACCGCTCAGATAGGGGAGGAACATCCCAGAAATAGCATGGTCCCTAGATGTAGCGGATCTTAGGGAAGAGAGCTTTATAACGGATATTTACCTGGAAAATCTCTATTAAACCTGAATCTAAATCTTTCATTTTTGCTATGGCAGGAGCATAAACAACTAAAGGATTTATGGAAATCTCCTCATATGCCTTCCACTGTGCTAAGCACTGTTGGTATTTCTAGAAGCTTAAAAGAGTGATAAAAATACAAGCCAAGAATTCATAAAACAAATATATACAACCCAGTAATATTCAAATGGCAGGATAAACATTTTATAAAAATGAGGACTCTGATTTTATTCATTGTTGTAGCCCCAGCACTTAGAGTGCCTGGTCCTGAGCATGGTTTTTATTTATTGAACAAAAACTGATATTGTGTGAGAAACTATTCTGAGCCAATTGCAAATCATAACTGCATACTTAATCCTTTTAGCATCCTATGGAGTGTGTGCTATGATTATCCATTTTACACCTGAGGACACTAAGGCACAGAGAAGTTAAGTGACTCTTTCAAATATCGTTGGGGAGTAAATGAGACTTGGTTGGAAAGTTTGTAAGGAGGATATTTTGATAAAAGGGAAGTGTGTGGAAGGCCACCTGACTGTTTATTGGAATTCCGACTTAGGGGACACTTAGGGGAGTGTGGAAAACAGCGCCCCTAATTATTCCTTGACCTTTCCAAACAAGCCTGTGCATATCTAAACCCAGGGAGTTTACTGGAATCCTTATGCCTAATCTTTGCGTGCCCTTGCCCAGAGGACAATGTAAACCACCCATGATTACTCGCCCTACTGATCATATCTAAATATAAAAATTCCAATGAAGACCTAAGGAGGAAGGCAATCTAGGTGGCCTGGCTTCTTCAGCTGGGCAAGCCCCGGTGTGGGAGTAATCTGTCCATCCCTCATTCAGGGGCTGCTGGAGAACCACAGCAAAATATCACAACACAACAAGATCTGAACAGATTTGATGCTCTTAACAACTACTTATTCTGCCCTTAATTCATAGAAATTTAATATGCTAATTGTTAGCAGTAAGTCATATGTATTAAAAGAAAAATACCTTTGTTTAGATGTCAAGCTTGATAAAAGAAATGGAATTTGAAATTTGGAAAATTTAAACAGTGCCGCCTAAATGGAAAGAGTTTGTAAGAAAAAAACAGTCATTCATTTACTTATTGAGCACCTAAATAACCATTGACACATTGGGAAAATACGAGAAGATTACTACTGGTTCCAGCATTTAAGGAGGAATATGATATCGGAAAAACCTGAAATTAGACAGATATTGATTAAATATGAGTCTTTCAGTGACTATGCCTGGGGATGCCCTTGAACTTCCCCGATTTCAGTCTGGGACATTTTGAAGATTAAAAGACATAATATAACAAAGATCATTTGAAATATAAGAGTAAAATAAATGTTAATTACCTTGACATTTTCTTCTGCTTCACAGCAGTGTTGTGAACACTAAATGAGATTGTACATGTACATTTTATGGAAAAGCATTTGTCACTCAACGAAGTACTTAAGTCTACTTTAAAACCTGCCAAAGGACAAAATCACTCAGTGCACACCGATGAGCCAATGTGGAGATCATTTTGATTAACAATGGAAGGTTCATGTTGGAGAATATTGGGGCATATATTTAGATAGGAGGTAAAGAATTTAATAAAACTGTAAAGTGTAAGTTATCAAGGAAAGTTATTGGAATTACAGAATAGGAAAAAATAAGTGGCAGAAAATGGAAGATAGGTAGATTAATCTGGCATCAGCATACAGAGTACATTGAATTTGGTATCAATTGGAATAATGAGAAGTAAGAAGCTTTTATTGCAGAACATCAAGAGTGAACTGATTAGGTAAGAGGCTAGAATAAGGGTGGGTTATAGGAAACAAAAACCAAACCAACCAAACTAAGCCAAAACAAAGCAAAGCTCAAGAAGAGATACTGTTATGCAATTTCCTTAATTACTGAATGACAGCAAACACTTGGTTTTACCAAAATGTAGAGGAAACATAGTTAGATGTGCATATGAATCATGAGTTTGGAGTAAAAAATAGCAATTAGATTTGAATCTCAACTCTGCAACACAACTGTGCTTGCCTGGGCAGTGTCCTTGATTAGTATAAGTTTAGTTTTCCTATTTATTAAATAAAATAATATTTGCATAATTGTTGTGAGAAGGAAAAGAGTTAAATAATTTAACTCAATACTATCTAAGAAAATTAGCATTTAATAAAAGTTAGTTATTTGTATTATATTTTGGCTAACCTACTTTACTTTGAAATAGAAGTGCTTTTTATACAAAGTCAGACAATTTGAACTAGGGATATCCCAAGTGGGGAGGGATCTAACAACACTGAACTATGATAAAGTTAAAAAAGTTTAAGATGTTTGTCAGGGAAAATTTAAAAATTGCTGAGGATAGCTGCCTTCAATAATTTAATGGACAATGATAATACACTTGCATTAATTTACTTTTTGTTTCCTGGAGAATGTTTGTAACACTGACTTAGAAATAACAGGGTGATATTATTTATTATATATCCATTAGTATAATGTTTATACAATATTTCTGCTTTATGTTACAATTCTTTACTAAAAAGATAATTAAACATTTTCTATATGTTTGTGTGTGCTAATTTATGGTACATCTTTCCTCCACAGAACTATCTTAGTCTTCATTTGTTTATGTATATAATGTATTATATATTGTATATTAAATACATATATAATATAGAATATAAAATAAATACATAATATAGAATAAAAAGCTAGTGTTAGCTTTCATAAGACCTAATGCTTTAGCACAGATGATTAGTTTATATAAAATCATATATATTATGAATTCATTGATTTATTAAACCAAAAGAACATTATAGATAATTTATCATGAAATTATGTTAAAATACCATCATATAAGGTGTGATATGTTCATGAGGAGGTGGTAATGTGTTCATTGGGAAGGTAGAGAATTGTTTGAAATGCTCTCCTTCTAAAAAATATTATTTGAAAATTTTCAACTTCTACTAATATATTTAATTTTAGATATTATTCTGAGTATTTTTGTCTCAGTTAAAAATGTAATAAAATGGAAGAGTAAACAAAATCTTTTCCCTAAATAAATACTAGTACACAGGAATTGTCTTCCAAAGAGAAAACCTATTAATCAGAATTGACCTAATACATAGTTCTCTGCCTTTAACTTCATGAGCAGTTTACTCAATCCTGCTTAATGTCATACTTTTAGTTTTTAGGAAACTTACAGATTCTGAGAAGCCCAGGAAATAGATATTTCAGAACAACTCAGGAACCTGACATCTCTACAGACCTATTCAAAAACTGAGTGTAATCCTTGATTTAGCCAATGATAAATATAATTGTTAGATTACGCCCAGTACGAAATATTTTCCTAACTGGAAATCACTTATTTATACTCTGACATATAGATGTATTTAATGTAGTACTTTAACTAGAACTAAGTATTTTATGTATTGATGAGAGAAAGGATCCTAATTTTTAAGACACTTCAAACTATAGGAATTGGTGAGGTTCTCAAGAAAAGGAGGAGAGAAAAACTAAAATATAATCTTACCATTCTAACTCCCAAACTTCTAACTCACAGTAAATTTGACAAAACAGGTTTTTATCAATTCAAATAAATGACAATTTACAGAGTCCTACTTTGTGTCTGGCTTTTAATTGCCACAAGGAATACAGATGTGAGATGGCTCCTGCTCAGAGCTACAGTCTATTTGGAGAAGTCACCATTAAATGAGTAATCATAATAATTAGGATTTAATTAGGCCTAAAACATATGAGTCACCCAATTTAGTTGAGGGGTTAGAGAAAGCCTCCTTGAAAAAGTAACTTTTCACCTAAATCTAAAGGAATACTAGAAATCAAGCAAGATTAGGGGAAGGTGAGAAGTAGTAAAAATTAAAGTAGAGGAATGTTCAAGGCAAGCTTAATTTGAAATGCAAACTTATTTCTATGTATAGTGAGTTCAATTGTGTTCCCCGAAAGACTTGTCCAAATCCTATTCTGGTACCTGTGAATGGAACCTTATTTGGATACTAGAGGCCTGATGCATGAATTTCGTGCACTCGGGCGGGGGTGGAGGGAGGGTCCCTCAGCCCGGCCTGCATCCTCTAGCAGTCTGGGAGCCCTCAGGGGATGTCCTTATGGGGAGTGGGCCTAAGCCATCAGTTGGATATCCTTAGCACTGCAGTGGAGGCGGGATAGGCTCCAACCACCACTGCTGCGCTCACCAGCTGTGAGCCCAGCTTCTGTCTGAGCAGCGCTCCCCCGGTGGCAGCACACTATCAGAGGACAGCTCCTGCATTGAGAATCTGCCCCCTGGTGGTCAGTGCACATCATAGCAACTGGTCGACCAGTCAACTGTCTGCCCATTGGTGGTCAGTGCATGTCATAGCGAGCGGTTGAGCAGTTTTAGCATATCATTCACATATTACACTTTGATTGGTTTAACAGACAACCAGATGACTGGACACTTAGCATGGAAGGCTTTTATTATATAGGATTAGGAGTTTACAGATACAAATAAATTAGAAGCATCCTGTATTAAAGTGAGTCCTAAATCCAATGATTGATGTCCTTACAAAGAGACAGTAGAAAGATTTGAGATGTACAAAGAAGAGACAGGGAGAGATCTGCATGAATTTAGACACAAAGGTTGAAGGAATGCAGCCTCAAGCCAAGGATGCTAAAAGTTGATGGCAGCCACCAGAAACTAGGAGCTTAGCATGAAACAGATTTTGAGACTCCAGAGGAATCAGACACAAGGACACCTTGCTTTTGGACTTCTGCCTCCAGTACTGTCAGATAATCATTTTCTGTTGTTTCAAGATGAAAAGTTTGTGGTAATTTGTTATAGAAGTCTTAGGATATTAATACAGTCTGTTTTAAAATCAAAATCCTAAATAGCTTAAGAAGAGTACATTGAACAACAGAAAGACATTAGCTCTTTATATCAAAGACTATATTATGTGTGTTTTATTGAATGCCAGTTCCAAATGATCCACAGTGCAGTAATGTCCATGCCTAAGAAGTATATTTCAGTTCATCCTGAGAATGGCAAAATGAATGACACCTAATATATGTGATTTATTTATAAAGCATTTTTATCTAATAATTAATTCCATTTTTCAGGTAAAAAATGACATGTTTAATGGATAAAATAATTAAACATAAGTCGTGAAACCATAAAAATCCTAGAAGAAAACAGGCAGCAAAATCTGACATCTCACAGAGAAGAATTTTCACTGAAGTTTCACCTAGGGCAAGAGAAACAAAATAAAAAATAAACAAATGGTACTACATCCAAATAAAAGTTTCTGCACAGCAAAATAAACCAGCATCAAAATGAAGAAATGGCCAAAAGACATATGAAAAAATGCTCAATGTTACTAATCATCAGAGAGATGCAAATTAAAACGACAATGAGGTACCACCTCACACCTGCCAGAATGGCTATCATCTACAAGCCAACAAACAAGCACTGGCGAGGATGTGGAGAAAAAGAACACTAGTGCACTGCTGGTGGGAATGCAGACTTGTACAACCATAATGGAAAGCAGTGTGGAGTTTCCTCAAAAAATTAAAAATGGAACTGCCATCTGATCCAGTGATCCCACTTCTAGGAATATATCCCAAGAGGCCAGAAACACCAATCAGAAAGAATATATGCACCCCTGTGTTCATAGCAGTATTATTTACAACAGCTAAGATCTGGAAATTCATATTTTTTATAAAAAATAATTATCCTATCCTTGCCTGTTTGGCTCAATGGATAGAGTCGGCCTATCCACTCTCTGCCCCTGACCAGAATCAAACTGAAGGGTCCCAGTTTGATTCTGGTCAAGGGCACATACCTGGTTGCAGGCTCAGTCCCTGGCCCTGATCAGGGTGGTTGTGGGAGGCAACCAATAAATGTGTCTCTCTCACATTGATGTTCTGTCTCTCTCCCTTCCACTCTCTCTAGAAATCAGTGGAAAAATATCCTTGGGCGAGGATTAACAACAACAAAAATAATAATAATTATTATCCTCACTGAGCTGCAATTGTTTATATCCATCAACTTTGAAAGGCAGGAATGTTTTGGAATATTGGTGTGAATCCTGACTACACCCAATCTGAACATTTACATATTGTACCTTGAAATGAGCAGGTGTAGCTTAATCTGCATGTAGCTGAATTTGGAGGTGTTGGGATTCTGACTCTGTGCCTGTGAATTTCTGTATTAATTTCCATGTTGAATACAATGTTTATTAAAGGATAAAATGAAATGTGCTGATTTTCAGTTTCCACCAATATTATTAAAACACAATGAAATTTAAATAATTTGTCATGGAAAAAAATCCCAGTTATCATTAAGTTGTAGAGTAGCAGTAACAGAAGGAATTATAAGCACAGAAAATAATTAGAACTTAGAACCCAAAATATTTTTTGGAAGCCAGTATTTTGGAATATTATATTACTGTGTCATTCAAAATTCCCAAGGCACCGTGATCACAGAAATTAGAACTTTGGTTGGTTTTGTTATTATTTTAAATTCTCTACAGAGCATGTACGTTATTACTTGCTCTAGGTGAAAACCATTCCCACAGCTCTTTCCACTAGGCTCACGAATTTTTTTTTTATGAACAAAGACACACAATGGGCATGGAAGTCCTTTGTATATTCCCAAGCACAGAATGGTAATGCGTCCTTGTTTAGAGTAAAAATGCCCTAGTACTAGAGTTTACTAGAGGGCTCTCTCTTTTAGTAGACAGTTTGCTCTATGTCTTTTGAATGAACAAATTCTTTGTAAAATTAGTGAAGCTTATGGATCCCCTTTTTAGAATATTGTTTTTCTTTTAATGCATAAAGTAAAATACATAGGGTTCATGTGATATTCAAATTTGGTAATAAAGATATTTTTAAAAAATCTTTAATATGGTCTGTTTTCTGTATCTGAGTCTCTTTCTATTTTGTTAGTTAAATTTGTTCATTAGATTCCACATATAAAGAATTCATATGGTACGGCTGTAAGAGGGGAGGGGTGTTTGGTTAACAAGGTGATGGGACTAAGCAAAAAAAAAAACAACCCAAATAACCCACAACAGAACAAAACAAAGATCCAAACCTCATACACACAGATAACAGTACAGTGATTACCAGAGGGAAATGGGGTGGGGAGAGGTAGAAGAGAGTAAAGGGGGCTGGCGGGTGCTGCTCAGTGGTTGAGTGTCTACCCACGCACCAAGAGGTCACGCGATCGATTCCTGGTCAGGGCGTATGCCAGGGTGTGGGCTCTGATCCCCCGTGTGGAGCATGCAGGGGGCAGCCGGTCAATGTTTCTCTCTCTCATCAATTTCTCTCTCTCTCGCTCTCTCTCTCTTTCCTTCTCTCTCTCTCTCCCTCCCTACCTCCCTCCCTCTCTCTCTAAAATCAAGAAAAACATATTTAAAAAAGAAGAAAGTAAAGGGGGCATAAATGGGGTGGAAGGAGACCTGACTTGGGGTGGTGAACATACAATACAACATACAGATGATGTGCTATAGAACTGTACTCCTGGAACCTAGATAATTTGAGTAACCAATGTCACCCCAATAAATTAAAATTTAAAAAAAATTAATAAAATCTAAATTTGACAGTTAATGTACTCCTCTGCTAACATATTAAGTAATATAATCCAGAAGAAGAACATCGAATTACCATAATTTTGAAATGCTGAGAAGTAGTTCTTCAGGGAAAATGTTTTAAAAGCATGCTCTTGCATATCATAAGCCATCTCTCATCTGCACATAATGAAAAATGCTATATTTCAACTAAGGTAAGGACAAATAAAGATGTATATCTTTTTCCTATTCAACTTTACAAATTCTCTGAATTCAGGGACCATTTGGGGATCTGTAAAAGCTTAAAACTTAAAAGCTTCCAAACTTCTCACCTCAGCCCTCCACTATGCTTGTAAATCTCTCACTACTGAAACAGTGAACTTAGCTACAAGGAGGACTAATGAGTGGCAAGTAGTGAGTCCTGGAACATTATCTTTTCATCTTCATTATGTGCAGATGAGAGATGGCTTATGATATGCAAGAGCATGCTTTTAAAAACATTTCCCTGAAGAACTAAAAAAAGAAAAAACAACAAATGGGAAGACTACAGCGATGAACATGTTACAGCTTCACTAAGTTGGTATTTGTGAGAAAAAAAAGCTGTTGTAACAAGATTTAAATATATGCTTTGGGTATAATTTTGAATTTGAGGCTTTTATAGTTAAATGAAATATATAATGCTTTAATCAAGATAACCAGGTAGCTTTAAAACATACATTTCTTTAAAAATCAAGTTTAGGTACATTGTATTATTGCTATACAAGTTTCACTCCTTAGAAAACTGTATTTGCAACAGCTATGCTGTAGGACAGTGTACTGACCAGAGAATAAAAGCCAATTGAGGCTCCAAATAAGGCTGTGGGAGCCCTCAGATTTGTGGAAGGAGACAATAAAGAGCTGAAACTGGGATCTTCATTACAAAAGGCAAGGTATTGAACAATCAACCTGTAATATTAGGGAAATGTCTTGATGTTCTTCTGAATCCACACTTCAGAAAAGCGCTGCAACTGATGCTAGACTGACAGTATTCTTCAATAACCGAAGCTAGGAAATGCAGCTTAGCCAACTCTGAAGTGAGTCAGTGCAGACCAAAGAGAAACCAGACATACCAGACATACATGTTAAGCTTGTCAACATAAGACAGTTACAGAACAATATTCCTGGACTATTTCAACAGATGTGGTTTGAACTGCCTCCACCCCCTCATTCCTACCTTTCCAATCCCATGTGTTACCCAATTTCCAGAAAGCCTCAGCTTCTCAGGAGGGTTAACTTTCTCGGAATGTAATGTGTACTTCAAGTTTTTATCTTTTCAGTTTAAACTTTGAAATTCATTCCACCACCATCCCACATCCCAACCATGTCAAATGTTGCCTGTGTCTGTGAAGCCTTCCTCCTTGCTCTCCTCTCTGTCTTGCAGAATTGATGACCTCATCCGCGCCCCCAGGACTCTTTGTTTAGGCTTTATTGCTATTAGTTACTCCCCGTCCCCAACCCATGCTTCCATGCATGGCTGTGTTCCCACCACACACATTTGATCTCTTTAGGCGCTGGTGTGGAGAACCCAACCCAATGTGTTTCCTAGTATCATTGCACCTAATGTCTAGAAGGAGCTACAGATGAATGAGAACAAAAACAGAGTATCATCATATTGGTACCGAAGCAAAGAAAATGCAGAGTGTTCTAGAGACGTATCAGCAGAGGGTTTTAGACAGTCACACCATGTGGTAACACTCACATAGCTGTTTTAGTCCTTTTTAGCCTAGCCTGTAAGTGGAACTTAGGTAAAAATTATTGCACAAATCAAGAAATAAATCACACTCCATAAATATCTATGATCTAGAGTGGGAACAATGCAAAAAAAAAAAAAATCCAAAGCTGGTGCCTGGAATGTCTGGAGGTAAATCTTATAAAACTTATATGTCTGTTGAGTTGTTGAATACTTACCTCACCATGATGGGTAATGAATAGAGGAAATCTACCTACAATATCAAAATAACCTTTATATTTTAATGGGACTCCAAATAACTCACTGATTAATTCCCGTATATTCGGTTAAGTGAAGTTGTCCCTTAAAAATTAATCAAATACATTATTATGTTAATTGAATTGATGGCTGGTCCTCTGGACTTAGATTTTTCATTAGGCACCTTGAGGTTATATTAGAGCCTTAGTGTAGGCTCTAATGTTATCATCGCTACATTTCAGTTCAATGTGCCTTCCCCTACTCAGACCACCTAAACACTGAGGTTCACATTCCCGAGTTTTTATATTAAAAACTGAATAGGAAATTTGCATTTATATTAGGCATTTTTACTCCTTCAACATTGAAATCTAAGCAAACCTAGTGGCAAAAAAAACCCCCACATAAACAAACAAAAAAAAACATATATAATACGAAGTACCCCAAAGGCTTTTTGTGCACAAATTACAATTTGTTTTTATAGTTAGTAAAGACTGGTTTTTAACTACAATTGCCTTTTAAATCTTTGAAAGTTGATTTTATTATTGGGATGCCAAATATACTTTTATTAAGAAACATCACAATTATTTGGAAGATCATCATTCTTTCCAAATTATTTTGGCACTTTTGATGTAATTGGCACACTTTATATACACATTTTGATTCTTTGATGCAGTGAAATGGTTCGTATGGAATAAGTTAGTATATATTATTCAAATGAATCTTAGCCATTGCTTTAACCTTGATACTACAATTTCTCAAGTGTATCTATAGGGGATTCAATTAAATCAATATGGGACTAAAGATCTTTTTCTTTCCAGATGGGCACAATTCATATGCAATTTCCCTCCCTGATTATAGCCAAACTCTGCTGGATGAGCTAGGTAAATTTCTTCAGCTCGCTAAATGGATCTTATTGTACACACTGGAATTATCTTTTGTTCAATATGCTGATATGTCATTTTGCTAACTGGAGATTTCCAGGAAATATACAAAGCAGTTTTTGTGTATGTGTGTGTGCATGTGTCATTTGTTAAACAAATGTAAACCATTAAGATTCTCAATCTCATTTCGAAACTTAAAACTGCAAAAGCTTACTGTGAAAATCAATGCACATTTAAGAAACTGGAACCTGGTTTAGTGTAGAGGGAAAGGGTTTTATCAGCTTTACCTAAAAAAAAGAACCACTTAACTTCATGAGACCATGGTTCTTCTGTTCTCAGATCATTCCAAGTCACCACATTACACATGATTTTATTTTATTTCTAATAGACTATACACATGCGTTTCCAGAGCTATGCATATTATTGCAATTTTTCTCCAGCACAGAGAGGACACGTGAGATCATTTTCTTTTCTCCATACAGTAACTATTTCCTATTTTAACACACAGTAACTAATTTTACTTGCCAGGTTTTATGGCCTTTTATTGGATATGCAGTTTTATTTATATTCTTGCTTGCTACTAATTATCACATTCTGCATAATTTATAATGTATTCTACTGATGGTGAAGCCTGAATAATGAAATCCCTTTATAGAAAGAAATCGACTGCCTCCCAATGAAAATGCCAAGGAGAGTATGAACAGAAATTGTAAAAGACTTAGGAATTTATAGTTAGAGTGAACTCACTTTCCTTTGTTCCTAAAGAAGGAAGCCACTGGTAGATTAAAGTTTAGTTGAATTCTGTCCAACAAAATTTTATCTATTTTCTGTAAACTATGTGAGTTCTGTATTGATAGTATTTGGTCTGTAATTTTTATACTCTGCTACCTAAAAAGATAAATTAAATACAAATGAAAACCAGATATAAATGAACATTTATTTGGTGGGTTCATCTGTACAGCTGAATCTGTTAGTGGCCTACATGTATTCATAGGACCCTTATTTACATTATTGAAACAGACCCATTTTTTTAAAATGATGAGGTAGCTAATTAATATATTCCTTTCCTTTGTCCAGTTCAAGCTACTAATTATGGCAATACGCACTATACACAAATGTTTTCCAAATATAACGATCATATTATTCTTGAATTGTCTACTCTGTCTACTGAAACTTAGGGAGAGTTTTAAACCCATTTTTAGTTTCTATTTTAATCTTTATTGATTTCTAATTGTTACTTTGTCCCCGGTTATTTCTTGTTACCTCCTTACCACCTCTTTTTTCCACTTTGGCTTGCTTTCAGTTCTAGCAATTGTTGGACATAGTTCAGAGGGAATTTTGATATTTTAAAAATCAAATTTAAAAATAATAAACCTGCTATAATGCTTTTATTTTTTTAATATCATGAAATCCAGACACTTAGTTTTACTTTTGCTAAATGGTAAGGATGGTGTGTGCCACCAGATTTATAGAAGTAGAAAATAAACAGAATTCTAGCTCCTCACATGAATTTTACATAGAAAAGATACACTCCATGCTCTTTTTACTGCTGCCTCAAAAAATCAGAACTTTATAATTTAGCTTCATTCAAATCTCAATATGTAAATATTAGGAAACGAGGTTATATCAAGTTCACATTCATCCAATCATGTACATATTTATTCAAAAGTGTATGTTATGCACTTCTTATGTACATTATAATAACATTGCAAATATTTATTCTGTCAGTATTATAAGCAAAACTAAACTCTCATGCATAATTTTATTGCTTGTTTCGAATAATTCACCCATAGACCCTGTCTATGCAAAGAAGTATGATATGCTCCCTGTTCTCACAAACATAAAATTTGTTAGGCAATGTATATAAATAATAATGAGGGCCATTATTATTACTTATGTAAAGATCAAAGAGCTTTACAGAGATGAAATAAGACAGTATGAAATAAATGCAAAATAAATGGGAAAGTAAATGTTCTGCCAAAGACTATGATAACCAGAAAAGGAAGTGAAATTGGGTTTGATCTTGAAACTTCAGAATAAACAAGAAAATAATGTTTACGGTATATTTGGGCAACAGTTTGACTTGTAGGACAAAGGTTAATTGTATTCCACAATCCATTTTCCCCTTATTCCACAGCAATTGTTTTCCCCGGTGCCATCAGCTGCTCAGCTGGAGAGTTCCCAGCCTCCCTTGCAGCTGGTTGAGCCAAGTGACAGTCTTACCAAAGAAAAGTGATTGAAAGTGGTGTGCAACCTCCATATCTCTTGCTTCAATCTTTCATATCCCTTCCCCTGCTTTCCATGAGCTGAGAATGCAACCTGACTGAGCCAGCTTCCATTATATCACCAGTTCACAAGTTTCCAAGGGACAAAGGAGCAGCAGAAGGAAATCTCTGGGTTTCTGAAGAGTTCTTATAGAACAGAGCAACCTTCCAACACTGCTCTGCCCATTGAACTTGGCTGCTTTGTGTGGAATACTAGTATATGAGCTTCTACCCGGTTGGAAGCAATGTGGTTCTATTTTTGTCACAGAAGTGTAGTTTTTGCCCTGTCTAATACATAACTCCTGGCACCACCCCAAGGCACTGTGACAAAGGCTGATGGTTGAGATGAACTGAAAAATGGACCATTGATAGCTCACTCATGATAAAGAGCAAGAAAAAAGGAGAGTGAAAGAGAAGTGTTAGCAATTGATAAGACAGTCCCGCTGAGTGAGGAAATGGGAGATTTAGAGGAGCTTGTTTTGGAAGACAAAAGCGGAAGAGTTCAGTCCTCTATATGTTGCCTCTGAAGCAATCATGTTACATTCAAATAAAACACAGAGCAGGCAATCACGGGTTAGGTCTAGATGTCAAAAGAAATGCAGGAATAAAATACCAGATGTGGGATCTATTCATGTAGAAGTGATAGTGGTCACCAGGAGAAAGACTACAATCTCAGTTGGACACATGGTTATCAGAAAGATATCTCAGAAATAAAACCATGGTTCTGGCTTAAGATTAAGCCTTGGGGTACAAGGTATTTAAGAGTCAGGAGACTGCCCAGCTGGTGTGGCTCAGTGGTTGAGCATCCATCTGTGAACCAAGAGGTCATGGTTCCAGACAGGGCACATGCCCCAGCTGTAGGCTCAATCCCTAGTAGGGGCGAGCAGAAGTGGCCGATCCATGACTGTCTCTCATCATTAGTATTTCTATCTCTCTCTCCCTCTCCCTTCCTCTCTGAAATCAATATATATATATTTAAAGGTTAAGATACCAAACTGCTTCCAAGGACATAACCAACAATGAAAGCATTTAACATACCATTGGTTACACTTGGGTGAAAGGGGCATTGCAGCTCTCTCCGAAGATAGAAACAGCGCCAGCCTTGATCGGCTGGCCTGGGCTGAGTATTTTATTGATTGTACAGAATCATGACAACGGACTGAGTCACATTTTCTATTGGCACAAAGTCCAGTTTGTAAAGTGGGGTGATATATGTTTAAAGTGGTGAGGAAGTGCTGGGCTATTCATTTCTCATGTCTGACTGGCAAATTCTAGTTATTGTTTAAGAAAACTTTCAGGTATCAGTACTTCTGTAATTCATGAACCCTGCAGAAAAATTCACAACTTTCTATTCTGGTATATTTACAATTTAGAATGTTTGGAAAGAAGATTATTTAGTTTATTCTTGGGGATTTCAAGTTGCTCTGCTGGTTTTGTAGTCACTATAAAAGCAAAGTCTATTTTTCAATGGATGGTATAAATAAACATTTCAGACTTACCCTATATAATTAAAGCCTAATATGCTAAGTGTCCTGTCTTCCAGTTGGCCATTCAACCAATCAAAGCTAATGATATGCTAAAGCTGCTCAACTGCTCACTATGACATGCACTGACCACCAGGGGAAAGACAGTTGACCAGTTGACCAGTCACTATGACGAGCACTGACCACTAGGGGGCAGACACTCCAACTAGTAGGTTAGCTTGGTGCTGGGGTTCAGCCGATTAGGACTGAGTAAAAAAGGGCCATACATGCCCTGGAGAGCCTCCCATGGTCCCTCCCCAGCTGGCCAACTTCCCGTGTCCCTTCCCAGCCCTGATGGGCACCAGTGGGGTCCCTTGCCCTGGCCTGTGCCCTCTTCCAATCCGGGACCCTTCGGGGGATGTTGGAGAGCTGATTTTGGCCCAATCCTGCAGGCCAGGCTGAAGGAATTGGGCCGGAACCTGCATCCCAACGCCCCCTGCAACCCCTATCTCCTTCCCTGTTCATCCTGGCCCCACTGCACCTGCCTCAGGCTTGCGCCCAATCAGTCATGATTGGGAGAGGCTCGCACCGAGAGAGCAGCACTAGACAGCCCTGAGCCCTGCATCTGGTGCCCTCCTGAAGGGAGTGGCCTGCAGGATCAGGCAGAAACCAGCTCTCTGGCATCCCCTGAGGGGTCCTGAATTGTGAGATGGTGCAGACCAGGTCAAGGGACCCCACTGGGGCTCCAGGGTGTGTCCGGCCCATCTTGCTCAGTCCCAATTGACCGGACCCCAGCAGCTCGCTAACATACCTGTTGGAGTGTCTGCCCCATGGTGGTCAGTGTACGTCATAGTGAGTGGTTGAGCGGCCTTAGCATATTACGCTTTGATTGGTTGAACAGTCAACACATCACCAGATGATTGAACACTTAGCATATTAGACTTTTATTATATAGGATATATACACAATGATATATATTATAATTTTAAATACTGTCAACAATTAAAAGTTGATAAATATAATCACACATATTGAAAATATTAGCATAATTTATGGCACCATTTCAGAAGGTTAAAAATGAACCATAAGTAGTCCCTAAATTAACAAAGGCTAATAAAATATTTTCAATTGAATTCAGAAATTGGCCTTATAGAATACACAACTTACTAACTACTTCTTTTTCGAGGCAGCTTAATTTACTTGTTTAAAACAGATAATAGATACTATGAACCAGATGCTATTTTTAGCACTTTAAAATGATTAACTCATTTAACCCTCATAACAACCCCCCATTTTACAGATTCCTAAAATAAGGTGCAGAGCAATCTTTTATTTTATCCAGTGTCAAACTGCCAATAAACTGTAAACTGCAGACACAAATTAGCAATTACATGCCTCAAACTTCGTGCGTTTTCTTCTCTTCAATACTTAATTTTACTACTACTGTTTTTATATCTCAAATAAGGTACCACTCAACACTCCATCTTGGAAGTTATGCTCACAGCTTCTATCATATGCCACATCCAATTGGATGTCTGACTTCAATGGTTTCCTATTATCTATAGAAGAGAGAGTAAACTACTAAACAAAGTTCTTTCCTGCCTTGATTCTTCCACATCCACAACCTCATGTAGAGCATAGGAACCTAGGCTCTGGAATCACACAGCCTGGGTATGAATTCCAGTTTTGATGCAATAGGCATGTGTCCTTGAAAAAATGTCACTCCCACAATGCCTCAGTCTTCTCATATATATAACAGTGCCAAATGGGAGGGTTATGGTGATTCAATGAAAGCTCTCAGATGAGTGACTAGCATTTAGTAAAGAGCTCACAAAGTATTCGCTATTTTTGTAATCTTGTTACATTATTATAGCTCCTTTTGCATAAGCTTCTCATAGCAAAGAATTCTGAACTCCCCCTAATTCATCAAATGTATGTCTTCTTTAATACTAGTATACAAAAGCCAATATAAGGAAATACCTTTATACAGGATGCTTTCCTTGTCTGGCAGACTCCTGTTTTCTTGCAAAACCTTTCCTGGACAATCAGAGAGTGCTGAGCACGTGTCCTCTGCTTTCCCAGAGCAAGTACCTCTGCTATAGTCTCCATCACAATGTATCACAGTCACTTCATCATTTTCTGTACGACTGTGAACTCATTTCATCTCTCTATTACCAGGAAAATGCCTAGTTTTCCAATACTGCTTGATGGGGCAAAAGGTTAAATGTGCAAATGAACATTGAAATATCTCTTTATTCTTCATAAAGCTCTTTCATATGTAAGTGCTTTGGGTTTGTCAAGAAAAAATTTAGATAGTATTTCAGGGCACTCTTTTATTAACGGTTGCTCCTAAATATTTTTTTTTTACAGTGTGTACAAAATTTATGGTTGGATGGATAATAGAGATAAAACCACAGTATTATTTTTTTCTGTTATGTGGAACCCCTTTGTTCTAACTTTCCCACCCAAAAAGTGTATAGACTAACAATGTGGCTGAAGTTTGAGTTGGTACCTTATACTTGTTCATTTCCCTAATACTAAGTTTTGGCCTATGTTATTAAGGGAACTTTACTGGTAACTCACAGCCTTTTGGTGTCATCTGGCCTACAAACTTAATAGCTTTTCTAAGCCCTTAAGTAAATATTTTAAGGAATTTACTATTACTTTATTGAATTACTTTTTAGTCCAATATGGAGCATCTCATTTTGATATACACAACTCATTTTTTAAGATTTAGCAGTTGAGAAACTTTATTAATGTGAAATGATCATCATATTTATTTTCCTTAGACTAAAAAAGAAAAATGAGAACAATAGCTCCCCACTGATTTTAAAAACAGTGCTATTTAAAAATTATAAGGATATAAAAAAGTTAGCCAATGGAATTACAAGGCGGTTCAGGGATTAAAATGTTGTTCTAACAGGCAGTATTACCTCCTATGGAAAATGTATATTTAGAATTTGTTAACTCTTACTGAATAAAAAATAATTTGTGCATTCTTTTTTCAAACTAAAAAAATATAAGAAACAACATTAAATAAAAGAAAAGCAACCCGAGTTATCCGAATCTGAATTAATAAGACCAAATGAATCTTTGAGTGACAAATTTACAATAATTTCAATTTTGCAAGATCTTGATAACATTAGCTGAAACAATAAATTAAGGTTCAGTCCTCTCTGTTTCTTATTCCTTCAAAACTAGACAGTGTTTTTTTCTCAATTATTCATATCCCTAAAATATTTGTAGAGCATTGTAACAGGTCATAAGACATTGGACTAGTTTGTTGCTCAGGCTACATTTGGCCCTACCTGGATAACAGGAAATATACATATGAGAAAAGAGATTTTGAATGACATTGAAAATAGCTGTCTTATTGTAGTGAATATTGTTAAATTATATATTTTGTGGAATCCACTTTTTATACAACCAAATACTCCAAAATAAAAGTAACAGAAATCATGACAACCAAACAAAAGCAACATTTTCTATGGTATTATTTTTAAAAATCTTAATTGCTGCCTCAAAATTACACTATGCCATAGTTTGAACTTATTATTGGAAAATAAAAATCATTAGAAAGACTGAGTTGTGTTTATATCCTCAGACTGTTCTACAGATGTTTAATTAACCACCAGAGACAATAAATACAATTCTATGAATCTACTGGACATTCACTGCAAATTAGAAAAAACAAATACTAAACCCTAGAGCAGTGATGGCGAACTTATGACACGCGTGTCAGAGGTGACACGCGAACTCATTTTTTTTGGTTGATTTTTTCTTTGTTAAATGGCATTTAAATATATAAAATAAATATCAAAAATATAAATCTTTGTTTTACTATGGTTGCAAATATCAAAAAAATTCTATATGTGACACGGCACCAGAGTTAAGTTAGGGTTTTCAAAATGCTGACAGACCGAGCTCAAAAGGTTCGCCATCACTGCCCTAGAGTTAAGCACTTTAGATAAAATACATTTCTTAGTCTAGATCAAGATCTGTATATACATGTAAAATGACAACAAATCCATTAATTTGTTGTGAGTCAACTTCTGCCCTTCAATGCTTTATGCATAAACTTTTGTTGAAGTCTACAAGGTTTACCCTTGAGTCTCCAAGATCAGAGTTGGGTATCCCCTCCCCCTTCCATATAACAAATGAGTATAGTCCTAAGCAGTTAGGCTTAAAATTCAGTATAGACAAGCATTTTTAACATAGTACTAATGAATAAAAATTAAATCTAAAAACAAACACATATAGGTAAGTAACAAATAGATTGTTATGGGTGAGGATATAATGTGATTTTTTAAATAGGACTTCAAACTGGTCAATTCAAGAGAAAATGGCACTGTGGAATAAAAAATGGATTTACCTATTTCTTAACATTGGTTTGAATATATAGCACAAGCATTTAAAAATAGAATGGCATTAATGAGAAATTCAAACATTTATCTAAAATTACATTTTGTTTATTAGACATAGAGTTGCCTAATGTTAATAAAATAAATAATACATTTATGTTTTAAAAATAATTTTACACTCTACAAACTTTAGTTTATCAAGATTGTAATGCTAAATAGAGTTTTGTATAATCACAGTTTCTTATCTTTCCATATGTGTTGATTCCCACCCACCCCATCTCAGCAGCAAGTTTTTCCCAAGTCACCATTCCCACCATAGAGGGCTGCAATCCAGTATCCATAAGTATATGTCTATATATTAGGATATTATTTGATATTTATTTCAAAGGAAGAACTCACATGCTAACAGATAATGTGATAATTCTTCTAACTAGTCATTTGGTAATCCTTGAAATGGTCTTCCTTAGGGACAAATTCAAATAATCAATTTTGCTTTAGTGGAAAGAAACTTTTAATAATACTTAGCTACAGAGATGCCTCCTTATTTGTTTTTATATTAATTACTATTTCCTGCACTAGCCTTAGCTTAGACATTTTCTTAAAATATTATTGTGGTTACATTAACTACTATTAAAAGTATTCAATAATTTTCTATCTTTTACTGGAAATAAGTTAAATGTTTGTATTATATATGTAGCCCTTTGAAATTTGGTCTGTTCAGGACATCTCTTGCCTGTCCTTGCCTTATATCTGTACCCTCATCTTTCACAATAAATTCATTTCATCTTCTGACCCTAATCTTCTTTGAAATATTTCATTTGTTTTGACTACTCCACTCAGACATCAGTTAAATCAAATAAAGTAGTGATATATGTTTAAAGAGGAAGGGCCAAAGATAGAGCATGAGAAGGGAGGAGGAAGGACATGGGTACAGCTAGGTACAGGCGAATGACATGGGTGAGGAATCTGGCTCCTGGTTAAAAGGCTATTTTTCAGGCCTGTCCTGAATTACAGTTACAAAGGCAATTACACAGAACCGTTACCTGGCAGGCCTCACGGGGTAAAGCTGCCCTCCTGAACCAGGCTTAGTGCCCTGCGGATGCACCGCAGGCTCTGAAGGGAGAGCAGTCACGGAATTAGGCACCTCTTGCCAGACGTGTGTTCAGCGTGTCTGCATTCCTAGCCCAGGCTCCTGCATTCAGAGCCCTCTCTGTATGAGGTCTTTGGCAGGACCGTCTTCAGGTGCCTTTGGGGAAGCTTACTGCTTAGGGAGAGGAGGAGGAGGGGAGCAGAATAGAGCAAAGAGACAGAAGCCTTGGTGCACTTTTCTCCACCCACTCACTCAGTAATTTTCCACTCCTGTCTCTCCCCCTTCCCTCTCCCTCTCTCTGGATCCAGGCACAGAGACTGCAGGGCCTTCGCTCAGGGCTCCCTCCTTAGGGAGAGGACCTGAGTCTATGCTGATTAACCTTATCCTTGATTTGTGCCAGTGTGGCGAATAGAAGGGGGAATAAGAGAGAGACACTTTCTCTGGCTTCAGCCTCCTGCTTGTACTACTATGGTGAGTGATTAAAACCTGAGGGTGAGCTTTCTCCTGACAATGGGATGGCAAGACAGTTATGAGCTCAAGGGAACTTCCGTACAACCTGAAGATGCTCATAAATGGAGGAGCGGAGATAGAATTGTCTATTAATAGTACTCTGGCTCTGTCAGGAATCGTTGTTGCCAGCAATAGATTATTAAAATTCATGACATTATAGCATTTGTAGCATCTGCGTAAGAACTGAAGAGCAGCCTGGCCGGCATGGTTCAGTTGTTGAGTGTCGACCTATGAACCAGGAGGTCACAGTTTGATTCCCAGATGTGGCACATGCCCAGGTTGTGGGCTCAATTCCGGTGTGGGGCAAGTCAATGATTCTCCCTCATCATTGATGTTTCTATCTCTCTCTCCTCTCTATCTCTCCCTTCCTCCCAGAAATCAATAAAACTATATTTTTAAAAAACAACAACTGAAGAGCAAAGTTGAGAAATGGCAAAAAAAATCGATTAAACTGGTAATCTTTATCATCTGCAGTAAGAGAAGATACATTTACTTTGGCCATCCTTAAAAGAGGAAATATGTTGAGTTCTGATGGTATCTTTCTTCCACATTTAAAGGAAGGTGGTGGAGTTGGGGAGAATACAAGGATTACATTTTATTGGAAAATGATTGAGTCCACTATTTTCCATTTTTAGAGCATGAAAAGAGAAGTAACCAGATTCCTGAGCAGAAGAGGGAAGGAGACACAGTGATCTGATTGTGAGTGGACAGTCAGGCCGGCACTGTCGCAGCGTTCTGAGGACGACTTGCAGCTTGGAAATGGCTGTTCATGGGACCAGGGGAATGGGCACTTGCTTTGAGGCATCTGCAATACCTACAGCAGCAGTCAGAACAGAGGACCTTCCAATTCCAGCCTGAACACTCTAGGCCAGCTCTTACTTTTGGCTGTCACTCACATTTGAGGTTTCTTCAAGATATAGGGAGTCCTAGCCACCCCTAAACATCACATGACGTGGGACTTGGAGAGCCCAGAAGTTGAACTGTTTTTTTGTTTTTGTTTTTTTGTATAGCAAAAGTGGAGATTTATTGAAGAACAAGTACAGACTCCCACGTAGGGAGAGGGAAAGAGTCCCACACATGGACACCCAGGTCGGGAGGGTGACAGGGTTCCCTAACTAGGGTATGTTTTTACACCACAAAAGAAGCAGGAGGCTGCAACTGCAATATAGAGTTACATATTTAAACTACTGTAAACCATTTATGAGTTATTTTTCCATAAACTTAGCAAAAATATTTATCTTAGTATTGCTTGAATTAGCATGAGCCTGGTACTTATAAATTATTTAAATTCGCCTGGAATTAAAGCATACATTTGTGAAACTGATATAATGCTTCCAAATTAATTTCTTACTATAAGGTCACATGACTAAATCCTCGAAGTTATCAATATTATTATTATTATTATTATTAAAATACCTGTTACAAGTCCATGATAGCAATTTCAAATCTGAAATTTAGAGCACAAATCAAAACTGATTTGAAAAATTGAATAAAATTTTATTTTGATATTAAAGTATAAAATAAACTAAAATACTAATAACTGATAATAAGCAAATATAAAATTTCTGGAAGACAAGAGATGTCAGATATTATTTAAATTAAAGCTTTAATAATAAACTCCAAAACAATGCCTAAAATGAAAAAGAGTCATTATAGGGAAAAAGTTACATGTTATGATAACAATTTCAAAACGCATTTTCTTGGTTTTGATAGCTGTTCACACTTCTTAACTGTTGCTTAAATTTCAAAACTGCATTTTCTATAGAAATATCAAACATTACTTTGCATTTAGCATTTTATAAGACTAAACTCAAAAACAGTCATTGTTGTAATTTAGAATTTATAATATGTGATGAATCTCTATATTTAACTATTAAAAAACAAGGAAAATGGATAGGTGGCAATTAACTAAAAATTAACTAATTGATTCATTTAACAAACATTTTTAAGCATCTATGCTGTCAGACACAGTTCTAGTTTGTTATGATATCAAAATAAATCAAATATGCAGTTTTTGAAAGGATCAAATTGAAGTTAAAATTAACTGGTGATCTGGTAAAGTGCTATTCTCTTGCCTTGATTTTTAGAGAGAGTGGAAGGGAGGGAGAGAGGGAGAAAAAAAGAGAGAGAAAGAGAGGGAGAGAGAGAGAGAAACATCTATGTGAGACACATGTCAACTGGTTTCCTCCCCAAGGCTCCCAGACCAGGGCGGAGAATGAACCTATAACCCAAGTATGTACCTTTGAAAGAGAATCTAACCCATGACCCTTTTGTGGTCAGGTCAATGATAACCACTTAGCAACATTGGCCAGGGGTAGTTAAGTATTTTATAATTTTAAAAATATCTGAAAATTTGTTGAAAATATGTTTTTCCCCATCAATTTAATAGATGATTCAGAATCAAAATAATTATGAATTCCATGCCAAAGTTAAATCTGAAAGTCATCACAGATATTATGTAATTCTTAGTCTAGTATACATTTGACTTAAACTTTTTTAATGTTTTTTATTGATTTGAGAGAGAGAGGAGAGAGATGGAGAGAGAGAGATAGAAACATCAATGAGAGAGAAACATTCATTGGCTGCCTCCTGCACACCCCACATTTGGAATTGAGCCCACAATCTCTGCATGGGCCCTGACTGGGAATCAAACCAGTGGTCTACAGGGGTGCATGGGTGGATGCTCAATCACTGAGCCACCTTTAGATTCCTCTAAAAAAGTCATTTAAAAAACATACTGTAGCCTAATAAAGTATAATAATTAAAGCAAAAATTATTTTTTATTATTTTTAATGTACATTAAAAGGTACATTTTTTTAAAAAAGAGAAAGAAGTATGCATTTTTAATTAATTTTGGATATTAACCTCTTATCAGATGTATCATTGATGAATATCTTTTTTTTTAAATATATTTTATTGATTTTTTACAGAGAGGAAGGGAGAGAGATAGAGAGTTAGAAACATCGATGAGAGAGAAACATCGATCAGCTGCCTCCTGCACATCTCCCACTGGGGATGTGCCCGCAACCCAGGTACATGCCCTTGACCGGAATCGAACCTGGGACCCTTCAGTCCGCAGGCCGACGCTCTATCCACTGAGCCAAACCGGTTTCGGCGATGAATATCTTTGCTCAGTAGATTTTCTTTGTGTTTGTTGATGGTTTCCTTTGCTGAGCAAAAATTTTAGTTTGATGTTGTCTCATGCATTTTTTTTCTTTTGTTTTCTTGCCCAAGAAGATATAAAAGAAAAAAAAATTACTAAGAGCAATGTCAGGTAATTGACTGCCTATGTTTTTCTCCTAGTAGTTTTATGGTTTTGGATCTTACATTTAAGTCTTTAGTCCATTCTTAGTTTACTTTTGTGTATGGTATAAGGAGGTGATCTAGCTTCAATTTTTCCATGTACCTGTCCTAATAATCCAAGTAAAAAATGGGCAAATTTTGTACAACAAAGGAATCATTAACAACAACAAAAAAAGAGACAGCATCCTGAATGGGAAAGATATTCACCAATGATGTACTCAATAAGGAGTTAATATCCAAAATGTATAAAGAACTCATACAACTCAACAACAAAAAGAAAAAAAATCCAATTTACAATGTGCAGATGGCCTGAATAGACATTTATCCAAAAGGACATACTGATGGCCAATCACATATGAAAAAATACCCAGTTTTGCTAATTATCAGAAAAATGCAAATTAAAACAACAAAGAGATATCACCTCACACTTATCATAACGGCTGTCATTAATAAATCAATAACAAATGTTGGTGAGCATGCAGAGAAAAGAAAACCATCATGCATTTTTGGTGGAATTGCAAATTGGTGCAGACACTATGAATAGTATGGAGGTTCCCTAAAAATTAAAACCAGAAGTACCTTATGACCCAGCGATTTCACATCTGGGTATTTACCCAAAGAAATCCAAAACATTAATGTGAAAAGATATATGCATCCCTGAGTTCATTACATTTATCCAAGATATGGAAGCACCATAAGTGTCATCAGTAGATGATTAGATATAGGAAACATAGTTTATGTATACAGTGGAATATTAATCAATCATAAAATAGAATGAAATCTTGCCATTTGTGACAGCAGGGGTAGACTTAGAGGATATTATGCTAAGTGAAATAAGTTAGACAGAGAGATACAAATACCCTATGATTTCACTTATATGTGGAATCTAAAGAACAAAATAAACAATCAAAATTGAAGTGGACTCATAGATACAGGGGACAGAATAATGGTTGCCAGTTAGGTGAGGGGGTTGGTGGGATGGGTGAAAAAAGTATAAGTATTAACAAGTATAAGTTGGTAGTTACAGAATAGTAATGGAGATGTAAAGTACAGCATAATAAGTTAATATTATAATAGCTATGTATGGCTCCAGGTGGGTACTGAAAATATCGGGGGGACCACTTTCTAAAATATATGGTTGTCTAACCACTATGCTGTACACTTGAAACTAATACAACATAATATTGGAAAAATACTGTCTTAACAATTGACTTCTAAGTATCAAGATAATAGATAGGAATTAATGAGAATGCTTGGGGAATACATGGTTCTCCTCGAAAAATATTTTTGAAGATCTATAAAAGTTAAAAAAAATTAGAAAACACATTTCAAAATGAAATCCCGGTAAGAAATGGACATGATCTATTTAACTATAGATCTAAGAAAAAGCAACAGTGTAAATTTTGGTTACAGAAGGAAATGAAAATGTTATAAATTTGACACTATGAAAATATTTAAAAGTAATGATAGTTAAAATGTAGGAGAGGAAGATAATATGCAAGAGTTCTGAATTCTATCATCCATTATTGGGAATTGATACTATGTAAATAGTTGATTCAATTTTTTAACAAGTTTTTCATAGTCTTGCTTTTTTAATTTTAGAAGTATTATTGCAAACTAATATTCCAATTCCACTTATTTCTTTATTTCTTTATATATATCTCAGTATATACATATTTTCAAGAAAAACCTTGTATTCTTATTCCACAAGCATTCTCATTCATTCTTGTTTATTATCTATATACTAGAGGCCCGATGCACAAAAATTCATGCAAGAGTAGGCCTTCATTCCCCCAGCTGCTGGCACCGCTGCTGGCACTAGATTCCCTCTGGCACCCGGGACCTGGTGCCCTCTGGCCCTGGCTTCATCAGGAAGGATGTCTGGAATGATGTTCAGAAGATGTCCAGTCTAGTTAGCATTTTACCCTTTTATTAATATAGATGGATTGCTAAAACAGATACCTCAGTTTTCTCATCCAAGAAATGGGAATAATAATAGTAATTACACATAAGGTAGTAACAAGATCAAATAATTGATACTTAAAACCAGGTTTCAATTAATTTTTTTAAATACTGCAATACGCACATGATATTTTTATGGATGTAAACTAGCCTTTAAAATATAATGTTATTAAAAATACTAGGGGCCCGGTGCATGAAATTCGTGCACTGGGTGTGTGTGGGGAGGGGAGTGTCCCTCAGCCCAGCCTGCCCCCTCTCACATACTGGGAGCCCTCAGGCGTTGACCCCCATCACCCTCCAATCGCAGGATCGGCCCCTTGCCCAGGCCTGACGCCTCCGCCAGAGGTGTCAGGCTTGGACAGGGGACCCCCATCTCCCCCTGATCACTGGCTCTGGCCCCCACCCAGGCCTGAAGCCTCTGGCCCAGGAATCATGCCTGGGCAGGGGACCCCCATCTCCCTCTGATCGCTTGCTCCACCCCCTGCCCAAGCCTGACGCCTCTGACCCAGGCTTCAGGCCTGGGCAAGGGGACCATCATATCCCCCCAATCCCCGGCTCCGCCCCCCACCCAGGCCTGATGCCTCTGCCAGAGGAGTTGACCCTCATCACCCTCTGATCACCAATCACCGGATCGGCCCCTTGACCAGGCCTGAGGCCTCCGGCAGAGGTGTCAGGCCTGGGCAGGGGACCCCCAGCTCCCCGCGGTTGCAGGCTCCGCCCCTGCCCAGGCCTAACGCCTCTGGCCTAGGCGTCCGGCTCGGGCAGTGGGGACCCGCAGCTGCAGCGGCCCCGCGATCGTGGGCTCCGCTTTAGGCCCAGGCAAGGGACCCCTAGCTCCTGGGACTGCCAGCTTCGACCGTGCCCAGCTCCCATCACTGGCTCCACCCCTACTTCCTGCTATCACTGGCCAGGGTGGCAAAGGCACCTGATTCTCCGATCATGGCTGGGGGGCAGGGCAAAGGCGGCCTCAGGGCCGCCTTTGCCCTGCCCCCCAGCTCTTAGCTCCCCCCTGGGTTTCCGATCACTGTCAGTGGCAGGGGGCTTCTTCCTGCTTTCCCTTTCGCCTCCCTGCATTGTGCCTACATATGCAAATTAGCCGCCATCTTGTTGGCAGTTAACTGCCAATCTTAGTTGGCAGTTAACTGCCAATCATAGTTGGCAGTTAACTGCCAATCATAGTTGGCAGTTAACTGCCAATCATAGTTGGCAGTTAATTTGCATATAGCCCTGATTAGCCAATGAAAAGGGTATCGTCGTACGCCAATTACCATTTTTCTCTTTTATTAGATGGAGACAATTTTTACTATTGCAACATGTGACCATTATGTCTTTTTCCTATCATAGAGAATTAAAGTACACTATTGTGTGTGTATGTTTTTATTTGTTTCTAAATATGACTCTAGTGAAGCTTACATAATTGTTCTCCAAACTGTATCTCACCCTCCAGCCCCCTTTCAATTTGCTTTGTTCTCTCTTACAGGAAATTAATTTGAAATCAAAAGCATTGTGTTCATTCTAATATAAGTGTCTCAGTGACAAACATCTAAATTTAGAATATTTTTCCTTAGCCAATGTTAATGTGTAAGTGGAGAAGTAGGGGATCAAAGGGAACAGGCTGTAGACAGTGTTGTTTGGGAAGATTTCTAAAATCTGGTGATGCTGCCAGCTTTGAGCACATTCTCCTCTTGAGAATTAGGAAGTACTACACTGAACCAAATTCAACATTTAACTTGCCTTTCTACTAACAATTCAAATAATTTCTGAGTCTGTATAATAAGCAAATGTTTTTATTCAAAATTGAATTTCACATTTACTACCAATATCTCCTGCTGTTGTTTTTTCTCCTTTAACCTAGGGCTGTTTATACTTATTTACAATTTAAACACATGTGACATTAAACATATTACCACCTGAACTCATTACATATAAAATAATGCCTTTTTTTATTTGGTATTTATGCTAGTAATTATGGTAACGAAAGAAGGTTGATTCTAATTAAAATTAGATAAAATAATACCCATACTACCATCTTTTATAAACTAGATAATATTCTCTTGGACTACATGTGCATCATAAAGATAACAATTAATACTGAAAGGTGCTAAATATTAAATACTGACATTTATTCATGACAAAGAATAAAACTGGTTTTGAAACCACAAATGGGCAAAAATGTTGTTATATGTTGCCCTCTAGTGGAATTTTTAAAATAGGCAGTTAATATATTTTGGTGCCCTTTCAATACCTGTACTACATACAATATGTACTAATACAGATGTTTCTAAAGACAAATTAATATTAGTTTTAAAATGTTAAATACTTTAAAATTATTTCCATCATTTTAAGGTTTTGTTTTTGTAAAAGAACAAAAAAAATCTGCAAGTCATTAAAGAAAAAGATGGTATGATTCATGCAAAATGAAAAGTAGAATTAGAGAACTCATGAATATAATTTTACTTTCTTAGTATCTCTGCCAAGAAATGTTAACCAAGATGAGTCTATAAAAATATCATCAAAAACTCATCTCTCTTCAAATAGCCTGAACAAAACTGTATTTTAGTTTCTCAGTGGAGAGTAATAATTTGAAAATACCTTAATATTAACAAATAGGAATACTGTTCATAGATATATGATAAAAATAATTGTCAGAAGTATTTTGTTAGCTCTTGACTTGTTTTCAAAGAAAATATTTATCATACTGCCTTTCTGCTTTTTTTCAGTTTATTATTTTACTATTCTAATTTACATTCTAGTAGAGGTAAATGTATAATAGCACACCTAATATATTCAAATTTATTTACACATTTCAAACTACACCATTAATTCATTTTTTCACATCACTTCTTGATCCCTTATCAACTTTACTGTTGCTTATATTTTACAATACCTAATTTAAGCACATGTTTCTTTAGAATAAGAATCTTATTTATGTACTTAAAAATAGAACATAAATTTCCTCTCATTTTAAAATATGGTACCTTGAGTAATTAGAGAGACAAAGGTTTGTGGTTCTACTTACCCTATAAAAAATTTTATAACAAATATTTAGTAAACTATATTTAATGTTTATTCATGCCTAACCCTATCTGTAAAAGCAATATAAGCTAGTGAAAATGTAAGTCTATCAGAAAATTATAAAGTAGTTTAAAATAGCCTCGTGCTATTTAAAGAATGATAAATATATTTGGAGCACAAACTTAAGTTTAAAATCAGCTAAAATAATCCATAAGAAAATTTATTCAATCTGTAGATCATTTTTTCTTCTTTCTTAAAATCTAAATGCCATAATATTTTATATTATGGTATACTTATTAGGAATTAAGTATTCAAATTTTTTCTCTTTATTCAATTTATGTTTATAAACAATGACCACAGTAAACAATTAATCATATAAATTTCTTTTAAAAATAAAGCATCAATAAAATAAGGAAATAAATACTGCAGTAAATTAATATGAGTTTCGTCATAGGACATGTTAAATAAATTCACTAGGTACCAAAAGTAGCTTTTGGTGGAACTGGCAAGTTTTAATTTGTCCTCAGAGAGTAGCTGAGCTGCATGTTGTCGGTGCCTTCATAATTGTCCTCTTTGCCTCTATAGTGGTTCTGCTTTTGCAAGACCCTCACCATGCTTTTCCTCCTCTAAGCTTTCCCCCTAGGTCCACACCATCCTCTCCACTGAAATCTGACATAAGTCCTTGCCAGTAATGTGAATTAAAGCTCTATATTTTCAAAGAATCTTTTGGAAAACACTTTTCCTATTAATAGATTTTATTTTATCCAAACTTGAGGATATGTTTATTTATTTATTAATTAAGGCATTACATATTTGTCCTTATCCTCCCATTAACACCCCCCCACACATACACACACTCATGCCCTCACCCCCCCGTTGTCTGTGTCCATTGGTTAGGCTTATATGCATGCATACAAGTCCTTTGGTTGATCTGTCTCCCTTACCCCCACCTTCCCCTACCTTCCCTCTGAGGTTTGACATTCTGATCAATGATTCCCTGTTTATTGATTTTACAGAGAGAAGTGGGGAGAGAGAGACAGAAAGAGAGAGAACTATCAATCTGTAGCTACCCGTAGGCACCCTGATCAAGGACAGAGCCCACCTCTGAGATATGTACCCAGACTGGGAATCGAACCCACAACCTTTTAGTGTATGGGACGATGCTCCAACTAATTAAGACACCCAGCCAGGGCCCATTAATAATGTTTAAGTGGGTAGGGCAGAAAGGATTATTATTAGTCAGAAACCCCAAGTGCTTTTGGAGACACCATGCCTGCATGCAAGGTTTGACAAACATGACAGAATCCTTCGTCTTCGGTAAATACATTTTGTTTGGAATGGGCCACACTCTTTTGTGTATGTATTGCCTGCAGCCACATTCCTATTACAGTGGCAGGGTTGAGATATTGTGAATGTAGCTGTATGGCTCTCAAAACCTAAGATTTACAAGCAACACTTGCTCCACTCTTCTCTGCAGTACTTTATTAAAATTTATTTTTTAATAAATATTTATTGTTGAAAGTATTACATATGTCCCCTTTTACCCCATTGCCCTCCCCTAACCCCCAAGCCTTCACCACCCTAATGCTTTCTCAGCCAACCCTTGAGCTCTCCCTGTAAGCCTTTCTCACTGACCAGCACAGTTCTAGGGATCGGCCTTTCATCTTTCAGAACAGAGCAAAGAAGAAAGGTAATTTCTGGCATTGATATCTTCTGAGGGAATATAGTATAAACTGCAAATCTGATACTATGGCTACTAAAACTAATAATGCTGATGACCCTTAGAACTTAGTGTCTCAATGCCAATTCAGCCATTCTGTCAGTGGACAGAGCAACCTTGCAGATCAAATGAGGGGAAAGAGAGGCAGTCAGCTGTGCTGTCTTCCTTGCTATCAGAACCTTTAAAATAAGCAAGGAAAATATTTTTGCTCACCCTTCAAACTCAGTTAACAGTTTGTTAGCCTATACTCATTAAATTCTTTTCCAGATCATTTTCAGTTTAGTCAGGCAATAAGTATCCTTAATCCCATCACTGTAGCTAGAAACTTTTTTGCACCTTAATCTCTATTTTTATTTAGTCTCTCAACATATATGTCTCCAAGACCTTGCAACTTCTATTTACTAATAATGACCATTACCAGTATTAACTACATGCACCAATGTCCCTTTTCCCTTTAGTTGAGTCTAGGAAGTATGTACAGGCCTTTTAGGTAATCACAGCACTATACTGAGTTTAAAAAGTAAGACTGAACATAGCTATTTGAGTCAGATAATCTACCTGTAACATAGCCACGTAGAGAAAGCATAGTCCTTTGCTTACCTTCTCTGACATGAAGGGAGTAAGCCTCAGGAGAATGAAGCATGATGTCACCCAGTGATCTGATAGCTCCCAGAAAACTCGTAAGTAAGTGACACTGAGAACTTTCAGGTAAGTTACCTCAACATGTCTTCATGGATCCCCCTCTTTATAAACAACAAGATCGTGCAGCCCCTCTGATGGAGGATATGGGGGTAGAGGAGTGATATGATATAGTGAGAGGAAGGAATAAGTGGAAAAACAGCAACTACCAGAGCATGTTTATAACTTCATGATTGTCTCTGGGAAATGTGTTTTCAGTCTGCTGTACAAAATCATGACAAATGAAAGACTGTTTTTCCCCATCCTATTTACCAAAGGCCATACTTTGGATTTGTCTGTAAAAACTCAGAAATTGTCACAATCTCTTCAACAATATCCCTTTCAATTGGAGTAATCTGGCAGAATAGCCATTTTATGTTTGTGAAAAAGGCTGTGCTCTTATTATCTTGCTTTGCCAGTTTCACTTTTACAAGACACCAATTTTGGGATGCTAAGGTAAAGCTCCATCCTTTCTCTTTCTCCCTCTCTCTTTCCTGTTTCTTCTCTACCTCCTGCTCCTTCTACTTTTTTCTCCTTTTCTTCTCCTCACAACCTCCTCTCCTTTTCTTCTTTGCTAGAAGTCTGCAAATGATATGAATAGCACAGGAAAATTAAATCGAAAGGATAAAAATATGAAACTAAGTTTTATAAATGCAGGTGTCTGTCTAGAGTTGGATTCTTTAATTAAAATTACTTTTTTCTGTTTCTATGTTGTGTTTATTTCTCTTAACAACTGCTTTATGAGATATAAATCACATACAATAAATGTCATCTTTCATGTGACCAGTGTAAAATGTAAAATTCAGTGGGTTTTTAGTATATTCACAGAGTTGTGTAACTATCACAACTATCTAATTTTAGAGCATTTCATCACCTCCCAAAAAACCCAAACCCATGAACAATTACTCCCCCATTTTCCTTTTCTTAAATCCCTGGCAACCACTTATCTATTTTCTGTTTCTATGGATTTGCCTATTATAGACAAGCAGATAGGAATACTACAATGGAGGGTCAGAACAAGAGGATTTAAATTTGTGGGGAAGGCTTTCAGAACCTTTCAGCAAGCTCTACAAAGATGAATTTCTAGTATTTTGAGAATTAGAGTTGTAGAACAGTTTTGGGTGGTTCTTTTAAACACTTTATGAGCTTATTGTATTGTTTGTCATAGAAAACATAGTCTCTTCAGTTCCTTAACTTTGCAGGTCTATGTACATCTACATTTAGTCACATTGAAACAGTATGGGTGAGCTCCTGTGGTATAAGCTAGTGGAATCACAGATTTACCAATCTTTAATTGTCCTTTAAAATACATTGTTTAGTAAAACTCGTGAAGTTACTTTGCCAAAATCTATGGGCTGAATTGTGTCCCCTCCAAATTCATATGTTGATGTCCAAACCACCATTAACTCAAAATGTGATAGTATTTGGAGATAAGGTCCTTAAAAAGGTAAATAAGTTAAAATGAGGTCATTACAGTTGAACCTGATATCTATCAGAGCCCTGGTGTCCTCATAAGAAGAGTAAATTTGAACACAAACAGACAGAGAGGGAAGAATGAGCATGTGGAGACACAGGGAGGAGAGGCCATGTGAAGGGGAAAGACCTTACCGTAGAAGAAAGCAATCCTGCTGACATATGGGCCTTGGAGTTCTAGCTCTCAGAATTGTGGGACATAATTTCTGCTGTTAAAACCACCCAAACTCTGGTACTTTATAGAGCAGACTAGCAAGCTAATATATAGGATAACAAAGAGATCGCCTTTGAACTGCCATTACTCAATAGAATGCAAGCAATATCACCAACACTTTTATATGGTTTAAATAAAAGCAATTTTCATGAAAAATACATTATAGTTTTCCATCACCCCAAAAGAGAATTCTTAGAATTTACGTTCTGCATAAAACGTGTATTCATATAACAAAACAAAATCAATATCTGTTATCAGTTTTATAAATATCTCTAAGAAAAAAAATTCAAAGTTATAAATGAAGCAGTTGGATTCTGCTCATCAGAACGAGTGAGTTTGCAGTTGGCAGGTTGTTGTTGGAGGCTGGTCAAGTGCATTAACAGCTTCCTTTTATCCTATAAATAGCCAGTGATTCATAATAAATGTGCTTTATTGGCATATAATAGTCTGGTTTACTTTTCTTAGAACTGAAACATTAGAAAGAGCACATAAGACAAAGTATGAGTGTCCTAGAACATGTTGAAAACAATCCATATTTGACGAAAAGAGTATTATTTTTCTCTCCAAGGTATAGGATGTGCATAAGTATATTTAATGATACATTAAGTCCTTAGCAAAAGCAACTTTTAGAAATGTTGGGACACGTAGCCAACTTATTTCCAAAAGGTAAACATGCTATTTGGGGGTCACTTCTCTCACTGAATGGGAGCCATCTTGAACATAAAGCAGTCACCTAGACTTGTCTCTTTCTTCCGAAAGACCTGGTCCCACATACCCTGTGGTTAGGCTGGTTGTCTTACCCTTTCTCCAGGAAGGAAGCCAGATTTTCGTACTTAACCACTTTTATGGCTGAATTAAATCCCACTCTCTGCAGTATAAACACCTTCCTTTTGAAGCTCTTGTTTATGCTCGTTTTAAACTGTGATCTACTTACTTCAAAGCTGGTCTTCAGACTGTCCCAGCTGGAAGGAGCTGCTCAGATCTGGGGCTTATTTACTCTGGGGAATTTAGGAAACTCGGAATTTTAATATTGTGAAAGTTTAATCCCTGCATGGTCATATGAAGTATAATTATAGACACACTCTTAAATCACCCACTAGTTCATCTTTTTTTCTTTATTTCATATGTAAATTTATTAATATATTCATTTATGTAATGAGTACAGTTTATCTTCCTTATGCCAGACTATACACATTTTTGCTTAGTATTGCCCAACACTTTGCACAAGCTGTACAGATAACAAGTACTCAGTAATCGTGGTTTCTGCCAAAGTTGTGCAGTTTAATAAGCAATTTTAAATAAACTCTCTTTTGGTCTCAGCCTTCCTCCCTGAAACACAGTTTGTTTTTTTTTTCTGTGAAAAAACACACTTGAATAGTCAATGATATTTTGGTAATATGCTCATTATTAATCATAAATCACCTGATTTTCAGTGTAGGAGGCACACCTCAGGGTCATAATAGTCTTCTCATTTATTGAATATTTATCACATCAGATATTGTGCAGAGCTTGGATCATAACCCAAAAGTTCTCAGGTATGAATTATTACAATCCCTAATAAAAACAAACACACTAAAAAAGATAGTCATGCTTAGAAGGAATAGATAACCTTAAGACTTTGCCTATTAAATTGGAGACCACAGATGGGCTTTGATCTAACTAAGTCTGCATGCCTGAAATCAACAACCTCACATCTTCCATCTGTAACATGAGAATGATTTTAACCACCATAGGACATCATTTTGCATATCAAGTGAGACAATCTAATCATTTTATCTTCCTTTGAGTGAATATGCCAGTCAATTGATCTTCCCATTTCCTACTGTTTTCTGAGGCTACTGGCCTTCAAATAACAGGTGTCTATTTTAGTTCCCTCTGAAATTGTTTTCAGTTCATTTGTCTCCATTCATACTTGGCATTCAGATAGGACACCAAACACAGCAAACAGCCAGAGCAGTCCCCCCAGCCCCCTGTGCCCCGCTTTGGACCAGGGAAAAGAATTTTTTGAGCTTCAGGACTGGCCAGAGCAGATCACAATGCAGCGAGCAGACCTGGCTCAAAGATCATAGACGAGGCCTGAGTTCCAAAGAAACTGAGAGCAATGTTTACCCATTATCTCATGCACCACACTTTTTAGAGATGACACTGAGACTCAGAGAAATTAATCTGGTTCTATCACATTATTGTTGGGAAGACTTTAATTTATCAAAAAGAGGTGACTCCAACTGATAGTACCTTTCATATGCACACGGCTCACATGAACTAAAAAAGTCCCAACTAGATTTTGTAAACTGTGGAAAAACAAAACATTAACCTGGATTTAAAATCAATTATGATTCTTTTGCTATCTACAATTTGTCTGTTTTTGTGATTATACCTTATCTTTTAAAATGTGAATACCTTTCAAGTTTATTTTAGTTCACATTTTTTCAAGGGGATTTACATATATTAATTAACTTGGTTCTCTCAAATCTGTGAGGTAGCTACATGCTATGGTCCCACTTTCAAAGCTGAGAAAAACAAGTTCTGAGAATCTTGGTGGTTTGCCTGAGGTCATTCATAATTGGCAATTAAGGCATCTGCTGCTAGAATTATTTATGCTATATCTCACTCATTTCTGCAAATTTGAGTTGTTATTGTTAACTGACCTTACAAAAGGAAATAAACCAAACAAATGATAATTTCCTGTTCTGAAACAGGAAATATTCTATCACATATATTTAATTACCATCATTACAATAGGATAATATATTCTCAAAAAAATTGGCATCACACTGAAGAAAGAGAAAAAAACCAAAGTCTGAGAACTCACAGGGAAAACCTGGCATTAGACAGTCAGAGATAAACAGTTCTAAATTTAAGTAGGATCATAAAAACAAAAGACACAGCACAGGATTTTAATTTAAGCCTTTCAAAGTTTTCCTTAGAAAAAATATGATATGCCTGTCTTCAATAATGCACAAAACAGATCTTTTAAGTTACAGTGCCCCTTATGTACAAAAAGAGAAAGAAAAAATAAAGAAGTCTTATTTAAATGGACTGAAAGCACTGTTTATATGAAGTGTTATGAATCAACCCTAACCTGACCTTCACATGGAATATGTAATATCTAGCAGACAACTTAAGCTTTGAACATCAAAATCTCATTTCAGATTACTGATCTGTGAAATTCTAGGAGACATTAGAAAATCCCATGGAAGATAAAAAATAACCAAAAGGAAATATCAGCAAACAAACGAATGGTGTATTTAGTGGAGCGTAAGAAAACGGTTGTAAGTGTAATGACTGATTTACAGAAATTTAACTCTCATATTTTATAATAAAAAACTTTTAAAATGTAATAAAATATTTTATATCCTATTATAGAAAACTACTGGATGATTTAAATTTACTAAAATAGATAAAAATGAACCTGTATCTTTATAAAGTATTTTGATATATATTCTTAAGGAAAAATAGTAATGTTTGTAGGGCGCAGCTATAGGGTTAAGCCTCGGACTGACCTGTTGGCAAAGCCACAAACAAGTCCCAGCTTAGAGGGCACAGTCCTCTTAGCATAATTAGGCTTGACCTTATGACGCTTCCTAAATCCTTCCTAGGTAGTTAATGCCCGTGGGAGGTGCAGCAAGTGCTGCCAAAACAAGTGAAACTCACAAGAACATTGTAACTATGGTGACCGCTACCTTGTTTACCTCTGGCTATAAAATAAAGGCTCAGCTTGCCTCTGGATCTCTCTCTGTGGCCTCAGCCAGGCACAGGAAGATCCACCTAGACCAGTGATGGCGAACCTATGACACGAGTGTCAGAGGTGACACGCGAACTCATTTTTTTGGTTGATTTTTCTTTGTTAAATGGCATTTAAATATATAAAATAAATATCAAAAATATAAATCTTTGTTTTACTATGGTTGCAAATATCAAAAAATTTCTTTATGTGACACGGCACCAGAGTTAAGTTAGGGTTTTTCAAAATGCTGACACGCCAAGCTCAAAAGGTTCGCCATCACTGACCTAGAACCAGCTTATTCTCTTTGTCTGTCATTTCTTCATCCTTTCACCACCCTCACTCAGGCTTTCAAACCCTTGGCTGAGCTGGCTTTGCACAAATGTTTAGCCATATTTTAAATAATCTAAGATTCAAAGAATATCAGTAGAGAAAAACAAAAACATTACACAGAAATGATTATCATGAACTTAAACCATAACTTCAGTTACAGGAAAAGTCATTAATTTACTATTGTCATGCAAGTCTCCCCCTCCACCTTCTAGTACATTCACAAGACTCACTACACAATTGAGAAGTAATTCAATTTATAATGACATCTTTATAGAATAATTAAGTTCCTTTTCGACCTACATAAGCCAAGAAGAATGCTGCCTTGTCAGAGTCAGCATTTACATTGAAAAAAAAACTTAATGAGAGTAACCTGAATTGGACATGATAAGAAAAAGATATCCTATTCTATGGGTATGTAGATTGCTTATTGTTGGGCTTATTGGTTTGTCAACTTAAGTAGAGATTTTTAAGAGACATTGCTATTGTTTAATTTATGTGAAACTTAATAGCAAATTTGAATTCCTCTCCAGCAAAATTATATTGCTAAAAGAGTCCCCAAAAATGAGTTTCTTTTAGGGTTGTATTTCAGAAGCTTTAGGAGAAAATAATCCCTCATAGAACAATGTTGGATACCAGGCTCACAGATAACTTTTTACCAGTGTCTTCACTGACAAAAATCACTGTCATCAAAACCTTTTGTATCACCATTCGTACCAACATAGATGGACCTAGCGCAGTGATGGCGAACCTATGACACGCGTGTCAGAGGTGACAGGCGATCTCATTTTTTTGGTTGATTTTTTTTGTTAAATGGCATTTACATATATAAAATAAACATCAAAAATGTAAATCTTTGTTTTACTATGGTTGCAAATATCAAAAAAATTTCTATGTGTGACACGGCACCAGAGTTAAGTTAGGGTTTTTCAAAATGCTGACACGCCGAGCTCAAAAGGTTCGCCATCACTGACCTAGCGTGTATTATGCTAAATGACGTCAGGCATAGAAAGCTGAATATGTACCTTATAATCTCACTTTTATGGGGAATCCAAAAACAGCAACAACCACAAAAAGGAGCTTACCTTCAGCCTATGGAATGAAGGGTTCCAGGTTCGATTCTGATCAAGGGCACATGCCGAGATTGTGGCTCTATCCCCAGTAGGGGGTGTGCACGAGGCAGCCAATCAATGATTCTCTCTCATGATTGATGTTTCTAGCTCTCTCTCCCTTGATATATATATTTGCCAGAGGTGGGGTGTGGGGTAGGGAAAGTGGGTGACAAGGTCAAAGGCACAAACTTTCAGTTATAAAATAAAAAACTCATGGGAATACAATTTACAGCATGGTGACTATAGTTAACAATACTGTAGTGTATATTTGAAAGTTACTAAGCATATAGATCTTTAAAGTTCTCATCACAAGATAAAAAATTGTAATTGTGTGGTGATACACGTTAAGTAGACTTATTGTAGTGGTCATTTGCAATATAAATACAAACTAGAGGCCCAGTGAACGGCATTCATGCACTGGGGTGGGGTCCCTCAGCCCGGCCTGTGCCCTTTTGCAATCAGACATCCTTAGCACTGTTGCGGAGATGGGAGAGGCTCCCACCACTGCCGCTGCACTCTCAGCTGTCAGCCCAGCTTATGGCCGAGCGGGGCTCCCCCTGTGGGAGCACACTGACCACCAGGGGGCAGCTCCTGTGCTGAGCATCTGCCCTGTGGTGGTCAGTGCGCGTCATAGCAACTGGTCATTCCGCTGTTTGGTTGATTTGCATATTACCCTTTTATTATATAGTATATTAAATCATGTGCATACCTGAAACTAATACAACATTATATGCCAATTATATTTCAAAAAATAAAATGATTCTCTCCAAAGTGAAAACAAACAAAACACCCTCTGTTTTTACAGGTCACAATCTTTATCACCACTTCTCATCATGATTCAATGCACTTGCCCCTTGTTTTTTGGGACAGTGGTTCCTGTAGGGAAGTGGGCCTGGAGGATGTTGGAGACACAGAAAAAGGTCAGCATTGTATAATGGCAGCAGGGGAAGGCTGGGAGATGGAATAAAATCAAGGCTGAGGCATGCATTCATGGAGACGACTCCTCTGTTTGAAGAGGAGGGAAAAACAAGAGTTTTAACATTTATTAGCAGCCTTATTTCCAAAGGCACATTTAACTTTGAAACCCATAAGGGTGGAGGAGTCAGGTCAGCTCCTCTGATATTCTTATAGCATGGATTACAGAGTGTTCTGATAGCAAATTGGACATAATCAACTATTGGAAATTTCAATTTGACCAATACCATGTTTTACCTTTTTTAAAAAACAATGTAATAATTTGGGAATGGATACAGTCTCTGATATCCGGGGTCCACAGCAGTCTCTGCTGTCTCATATTTAATCCTCTTCAAAGGGCGTAGAGGTATATGAGGCTTCATTCCTTTTTTCAGAGCAGAAGACAAGGAGTCTGGTATTCGAGGGGATTAGCTCTAGGAACACTATTATCACTGCAAAACCCTTTAGCCTGTATGAGTGAGTGTGTGTGTGTGTGTGTGTGTGTGTTTATGATCTGTAGTCACTTCCATTGTAATATTTTGGGTGTTTTGTCTTAAAAATATAAAAACAATAGCCTACATAAATTTCCTATAGTAATAGAGAATGAGAATTGAAATGTTTGGCTTAGTCCATATACTCAGCAAATTCACATACAGAGACTAAATTATGCATATTATAAATAGACAATATTTTGAACTACTCAATGAATTTTCATAGAATATAAAGAAACATGTATTTATTCCTAAAGTTCCTTCTCTGTATATAAAAGTTTCATTATTTAGCCAATTTTAAGTCTATGCTATTACATATTTAACTGCATTTAACTGTGGTAAAGAAATATTTCTGTATAATTCAAAAGAAATGCTTCACCACAGTGTCATTATTCCTTCTTGATAATTTTGTTTATTGCAAAAGTGGTCCACTCCATGAAATGTAAAATTCTCCAGACCTTGTTTTCTAACTGTCCCTTTCAACAGAGCCAGGGGATGGGAGACTCCCTGGCTCATGGCAGCACACATGCTGTCAGCACAGGGGCTGAAAACAGCACAGGCCCGTCTTCCCTCCTGCCTCCTCATGTATTATTAAAGCCAGCAACGCTTCTAGATCGTGAACAAAGCTGACCATCCTCCAACAAGGAATTCAATTCGCAAGCTTCTGAATGTTCACCGTTGCTCTGTGCTGCCTGCACATGGCAGATATAATTGGCAAACTGAATGAAGAATTTCCTATTCTTACTAGGCAGTATTCCAGATAGAAGATAAGAATAGCCTGAATAGCTAGGCTGGCATGGGAAAGGGGCTCTGTTTTTCATATAACTCTTATTATGAAGATGCAAATTTTCTCTCAACCAGAAACACTGTTTGTGGCTGCTCAGCAGACATTCCTTTAACTGTTAACAGTTGTGTCCTCAGTGTCTTATTTTTCAATATTTCCAATGCCATTTTGAGATGATATAACAATATCTTCTCAGAATTCTCTATGGAAACATATTTAAAAATATTCATAATTCATATCCTCAGTGTTGTATTATTTACATATTCAAAATACCATATCTGAGGATGTCTACCACTCAATGTTTATTTAATGGAAATCTAGGTTAGTGAAACTGAATAGCGTCATTGGATCCGACCCACACTTTGATTCCACAAAAAGGATCAGTAAATATCTATGAATCATTGTGACCAGTTGTATATAACCATTTTTGAAAGGAATTTGGTTGATGTGTTTACAAATGTTTATGTGATATATATATATATATATATATATATATATATATATATATATATATATTGATTTTTGTTACAGAGAGGAAAGGAGAGGGATAGAGAGTTAGAGACGTCTGTGAG